>NC_143395.1:412186293-412488099 GCF_052110815.1 Crocodylus siamensis | reverse complement strand
TGATTGGCTTAAGGCATACAGCAAGTTAGCTGTGCGTGGCCAAGCTGAGACCCCAGAACATGGCTGATGGACATACGCGGATGGGGATGCTCCACTAAGTAGTTTTCCCAGTCTTTGTGGGATTCCCTTCCATCCTACCTTAGGTGACCTCTTTGGAGCAACACTGCTTAGGAGCTCAGAGCTAACCTGCAAAGACTTTAGGATCAAACAAGGAGATACCCAACCTCTGGGCTGGAGGGGCTTTACCATGGGACGTGGGTCTGGTTCGTGACATCTGTGGTTCAGCCCAAACAGAAGGCTTACTCCCCGAGCCAGCAGGTTTTGGATGCATCTTTCAAGCCTGGATACATTCAGAAAGGTCAGCCTTTGCACAAAGTGAAGCAGATTTCTATGACGTCTTAGCCAGGGACTGTGATCTCGGCAGCTCTCCTTTACCCGCAGCTCCCTCCAGAGCAGACATCAGAGTGTGTCTACTGATATGGAACGTGAACAGCTCTGGCTTGAGGGGCAAGTCGAAATTGTTTCATACGAAGCAGAGCAGCAATACCAATCTCCCAGGAACTCGCCTTTCAAAGGGCGTATTTATCTTTCTGACAGCAGCACTCAGTAAAGCTCTGTTGTTCAGATCTTATAAATCAGACCTCAGTCCTCCAATGTTCACTCATTCCTGATGGAGGGAGGAGGAAATGAAAGGCGAGTTGCAAGGCTCTGATTTTTTTTTCCTAGCCACTTACAGTTTATTTTAAATCAATTATCCCAGTTAGCACAGAAGTGGTTTGAATTGCCTTAGCGTCCTTAGAAAAGAGAGCTTACAGACAGAAATGCAGATACAGGTGGAAGCAAGCCCAAGAAATCAGCTCTGATGTTCCTATTTCACAACATCCTGCCCTTTGGATCTGTTCAGACAGTGACAGAGGTACGATTCGAGGCTTCTAGCTCCCGTTTTGCTGTCTACCTGCACTGTCCACCGCTCTGTGAGTAGTCTGTGGAGGTGGCAGGCAAGAGGCGTCCAGTTCTCTGCTCATGCAGTTGAGGTGAGCTTCTTAGCAAACCTCTTGTTTTACTTTGGGAGTCTTCATTCATTATTAATCCAGGCATTAATTAATTATAATTTGTGCAGGTGGGAAACTGCCATTTTAAAAGGAGGGCTGGATTGCTTGCATGCCAATTTCCAAACCCAGCTACATGCAAAGAAGTGATGTCACTTGTCTGATATCCAGCTGCCTTCAACCGCCCCGTCCAAATAACAGTGGGGAAAAGCCTCTGGGAGTGCTCCAGAGCAGGGCACAGACACGTGCCTCTGGAGGGTTAGTGAGTTATTTTAACCAGTTTGTCAACATATACCCAGAGGCCAACTACAACTTATAAGGCAACTCCTGTAGTCACTCTCTAAATGCACATTTGAGCAGGGAGGCACAACATATTCCAAAAATAGCTATATAAAGCTAAGAGAAAGTCACCTCCAAACTGAAAGGCATTTAGTTTAGACTGGATATAAAAGGGTGAATTGTCAATTAAATTGTCCCTAAGGGTGGGGGAAAAAAAGTTTCTGCATGACTCATGTAGTATGGACCTTTGACCACATTGATGGGGAGGTCTTGAATTATCCAGGCCTGAATCTTTAGTGAAAACTGAACAATTGTATGGGGGAACAAAATCTATTTATGACCAGACACTCCCATCAGCTGGGCTGAGACCTGCTCACAGGTCTGGAAGGAGTGGACAGGGGCAGTCTGCTAGTAAGAGCACGTGGTAGGCAAACACAGGAACAAGGCAATTACTGATAAAGGTGGATTCATAGATTTCATAGACATCAGGGCTGGAAGAGACCTCACACGATCATCGGGTCCAGTCCCCTGCCTAAAGAGCAAGTAGTCAGCAGGGGTCAAATGATCCCAGCAAGATTGGCATCCAAGTGTTTCTTAAAGGAATCCAGAGTAGGTGCTTGCACCACCTCGGGGGGGGGGGGGGGGGGGGGGCGTTATTCCAGGTCCTGGGGACTTGGACAGTAAAGAAGTTTTTCCTTATGCCCAACCTAAAACGGTTTTCCAAGAGTTTGTGACCACTGGACCTCATCTTCCCATGAGGTGCTCTGGTGAACAGTCGTTCTCCCAGTTCCCGGTGCACACCCCTTATATACTTATAGGCTGCAACCAAGCCACTCCCGAGCCTGCGCTTCTCCAGGCTGAAGAGCGCCGTGTCTCTCAGCCTCTCCTCATAAGGCCTGCTCTCTTGACCTCTAATCATGCATGTGGCTCTCCTCTGGACTCTCTTGAGCTTCTCCACATCCTTTTTGAATTGCGGAGCCCAGTACTTGGGCTGTGGTTTCACCAAGGCCAAGTAAAATGGGAGGATGACTTTTCAGGTCTTGTTTGAGATGCATCAGAAGATGCAAGCCAGAGTTTTGTTTGCTTTGCCAGCTGCAGTGTCACATTGGTGGCTCATGTTCATCTTGTGGTCAATCATGACCCCCAAATCTTTTTTGGATGCAGTGCTAGCTAGCATAGCACTGCTGAGCCTATAAGTGTGGTGCAGGCTCTTTCTCCTACATCATCTATCGTTGTTTCCTCCCTCCACTGGGGTTGGTGTCTGCTGAACAGGCTGGTCTCTGAAGCCTTCCTGAATAGAAAGGACCACAGTAAGTCTCAAGGGTGTGCGCACGGCTGTATCAGATCTCTTGAGCTTCTCTCAAGCAGGATCTGGGCTACAACATCAGCAATCCAGGAGGAGAGTAAAACTCACTCAAGACCCAACATGGCTAATACAGGAGGCAGCACGGTTTTTGAAGGCCTGGAGATCTGGAGTCTATTCCTCGGCTTGACACTGACCTGTTGGGTGACTTTGGATAAGTCACCTCAGCTCTCTGTGCCTCTGTTTCGCCCCTCCACCTTGTGTCTCACATAGCCCATTAAATCCTTTGGGATGGGGACTGCCTGTTCCTGCATGCCATTGTGTACAATGCCCAGTCACCACTGGGCATTCGGTACCACCATCTCTTGAGGCTGTTAATACAAGGAAGATAATAGCAATAGATCTGGATCTGAATTGGGGCAATGCAAAATGAAAAGACACGTGGATGAGATTTCCTGCCTCTGGTGGAAAAGCAGGTGTCATAGGACTGTGAGCTCCTTCTCAGATAAGTTCCTCTCGATGGAGAGCCCTGAGCACGTAGGTGACAACACTCAGGCATGATGGGAGGAGAATGAGAACAGGACAGAAGTTGGCTGCTCAGAAAAGAGACATGGGAGAAAAGCATATTTAAAAAATGCCCCATGTATATTTACCAGAAGTATCATGACTAAACACACCAACTCTATGTCTGCCCGAGGTCTACTAACAGCACACAGGCTGCAGAGCGTCTTGGAAGAGGTAGGTAACTGAAGATCATCTCACAGCCAGGCAGGCTGAAGGACAAAGAAGGGAAGTGTCTTACCCTCGTAGAAGCTGAGTCAGGACTAAAAGCCAGGACTCCTCACTCCTGTGCTTTGAGCGTTCACCTTGAGGCCAGAATTCGAAAAACGAAGAGCCTGAATCTCGGCGCCCAAATCCAGAGGGAGGCGAGAGCTCTGAAGCGGTCTAAGGGACCTGGGGAGTCTGATTTCTTTGAACAGCCCAGCTTCAGGCCCCTAATAAGCAAGGGCTTCAAACTGAATAGGAAAAACGGGGATATTCAGGATGCAACTGCTGTGAAATTATAAAAACGTGGGCATCATGCAATTCACTTCCTAAACTGCATCAGAAGCAGCCTTTCCATGGACATTCAATGGACACATCCCTTTGAAAACCCCACCCTGAGAAAGTGGTTGAGCTCATACAGCTTCTCTTCCTTTACGTTTTCGCTCACGGTGACCCATCCCTCCTAACACTACAATGGAGAATGGAGAATAGCTCTCCCGAGTCCAGCATCATCACATGGAATCCATCCCCTCACAATGGCTTTCTTTCCCCTTCATCCAACCTTGTACAATGCAACGCTATTCATGAGGGCTCTCCGAGGCTCCGAGACCTTCTCTGGCTATGAAAGAGCCTTTGAGTGGGTGGTATGCACTTGTGTCAGGAGCTAATGAGGCTCTGAAGAAGTGGCCTCTTGAAGGTTCTTCTGCCTTTGAACAAATTAAAAGCAACAAGGAAGATATTTTAGGTCTGGGGATTTTTTTTTTGTTTCTGATTTGCATTCCCTGCATATGTCTCATCACTAGTTTCATAAAGCCAAGCTTGCCTCAGAGTATCGACATTGTAATATTTACTGGTACAGATCTTTTTACCATGTGGCACTGGCATACAGTAAATAGCTTCTGTGATTTTATTACATCCTTCGATTATAGATGCAGTTCAAAGCAGCCATGTGCCATCCTAGGACAAAAACTCTTGTGCAGAAGAAATGCCTTCTCAGAAGTGAACATCTAAATTCATCGCCAGCCCTGCTCATGCCTTTCTCTCTGTCTGCTGGTGAGCTATCACTCATTTTTATAAGAACAATTTGTACCTAATCGCAAAGCACTTTACAAATATTAATTAAGCCTCACAATACTGTTTATGGCACATAAGGACTGTTAAGTGCAAATCTGAAGCACAGGAAGATGATGAGTTTACCAAAGTTACCAGTTCCAAAAGCAGCTACTTACCTGATTTCTCAGATCTAACTATATTTGAGGAAACCACTGAGCCTTTGAATGGGAACCCTTAATAAGTGGGTATGTAGAGACATCAATGGTCTCTAGTGTGGCCACAGCGGTCTCTAGTGTGGCCGATGTGAGGTATTGATACACATAGGTACCATATAAAGTACACGTTCACCAACTTTCTGACCCTTTCTGGATAGAGCAGGATCTAAATCTACATTATAATACTACTAATAACAATCTTCTGCTCTATTTCTGATTGGGGCTGGAGTTCTTTCCATTCAGAGTCCCTTTTTAAGACACACTTCCAAGTGAACAGCCCTATTTAACATATATCAGAAGTCATACATTTGCTTAACAAGTACAACACCAGACTGCCTATACCACATCTTTCCCATTGGTATATATGTCCATGGTACACAGCCATGGGGCCCCATCAAGTGTGTCCAGACAAGCATGCACATGTAGTTTGTGACACCACAAACTCATCTGCATGCATCTGTATGCACTGCACATGCAGGCATTTGCCATGCGGCTAATTCACAGCATGGTGAGGTTTTTTGACACTGGGAGTTCCTACTGTCAAAAAAACCTGAGCCATAAAAAGCAGTGCAGAGCACATGGTAGCAGCATGTACTGCCCACACTGGAGCCTGGTTGGCCAGAGCTATGTTTTGGCTGCTAGAGGCCCCCAGTACCCCAGGTAGGGCTGCTGGGGCCAGCCCAGGTGCTGGCTCCAGCCTCCCATACCCCACCCAGGGTAACTTGCTGCATGCCAGAGCACGTGTGCAGAAGCATTCCCCAGGGACAACTAGCAGCGGTATAAATATGTGCCAGTGCTATTTGTCCCCGGGGAACGCATGTTACTATTCGTGGGGACACGCCCATCATGGGTTAGTCTGTAATGTGTCTAGATAAGGCATGTAAGTGGGAAAAATCATGGAAGCACAATTTATCAGGGATTTTTGTAAAGGAAAGATCTTGCTTAAATGGAAAAGTTCAAAGAGTAAATTTAACTGTGCAACTGATATTACACAGATTTTGCACTTGGTTTCATGGTTAATAATGCCAGCTACACTATGTAACTGCCACATGAAAATAAAGCCATCTGGGGTTAGTGGCTGGTGGGGATCACATCAAATGGCTAGATCTTTACCTGGTGTAACTCGATTGGCTTCCAGAGAGCTACATGGATCTACACCAGCTGAAGAGCTGGCCCAGATACTTCAAAAACAATGAACACGGTAGGAATGCACAATAAAACATGCATCTCTGACATGCATATCAGCTGCAACAAGGATTTATTTCAAGCCCATCTGCAAGGATGCAAGTCCCTTCCTTTCAACCTACTTTTGTGGTGGTGCCTAGAAATCAATACTCTATCTAGCGCTGGTTTGAATCTTGTCAACAGCAACTACTGAGACTACTCAGAGTAAACACTAACTAAGTAAATGAATGACATAAAGACAGTCCCTGTTCCAGAGAGCTCACCGCATGGGATGGACAGGACTCAGCAGGTGGACAACACTCAAAGGGTTAATACACTGTTGTTATTACCTTATTCCCTATACCTGTAAGTATTGTCTACCTCCTGAGACCTTACTATCCCGTGTTGTGAGCTGTTTTGGACTCTGTTGTACTCATCTGCTCAGTGCCTACTGTGATGGGTCAGACTGGAGCCTGTATGCGCAACCATAACACAAAAACATGAATGAAACAGGGTGGGAAATGGGAAATGTAGAGTTATATCCTGACCCCACTGGCTCCTCTCAGGGTTACATGGCTGCGATTGTGATTGTCCCTGAAATACTGCCACAAATGTACCTGTATCCCATAGAGGTACCCAAGAGCTTTCAATATTCTCCAATTGTTTCAACAGGAAACAACTGAAATGCCAGAATTTAAGGATGCGTAAATGCTTGCTCCTTACTCGCCACCCCCAATCCTATTTCAAACTAATGTACCTTCAACCCATCCTGAGTCTAGCGGTCCATCAAGCTAGCCTGGGTAAGACACACCAGCTTCTGTAGGCAATGCCACACAAGGGAGCATCCGAAGCAGCTGCCTCCAATTTCCCCAGTTCATACGACATGGGGTGGGTCAAATAGGGACAACACTTGGCAAGCGTCCAGGGCAAGGCTCAGACTCGTGTCTGTAGCAGTAGGGAATCACAGTAATCAAACTGCTCCCCCCGTCCCATTGTTGTATAAGGTGGCGCATGCAGATCTGACAGCTTGCCCAAATCAGAGGCTGTAATTTGGAAGTGCACAGTTCTCCTACATTTACTTTATCCTGCTTAAAAAATAAACCACAACAAAACAACAGAGTGGGGCCCATGCAGCATCCATTGAACCCTGAATTGCTAATGCTCCAAAAGTTCAGTGTGCTCAGAGTTGGAAGTGCACAGGAACTGCCAGGTGGGATCTGAACTAAGGGCCAAAAGTGTATTTCTATCCTGGACAGTAGCCACTGCCCAGTGCTTTGGCAGATGGGTAAGAGTCCCCATAATGAACAACAGGGGAATACTTACAGGGAAAGTAATCTCCTAACCCCAGGTGCTCCTTGGTTTGTGCCCTGAAAGGTGAGGGTTTTTTAAATCTCCTTTCTATTATATAACCTTCCAAATCGACTAGACTGATACACTAGACAGGTTTAAAGATCATAATTCTTCCAATTCACTAGTACAAAGTGGGGATGCATGTTATTCACAGAGAGGTGCAATTCCTTGGGAATCTTGCTAGCTTCTTGGCTTCAGTAATAACTGATGGCAAAGAGTCCCAGAGCACTGGAGCAGCTGATAAGCAGTGGCAGAAGGCAGGGCAGGGTGGCACCTTGGAGACCAAGTGGCTCAGAGAAGCCTGAGCTTTCATAGGCAACAGCTCAGCTCATCAGATGCTGTGAAAGCAGCTCTCATAGGAACTGGAAGGGCTGCCTGGATTTCAAGTCAAGGGCTACTGGAAGCAAAGGCTCTGACATGGTAGTAGGTCAGGTTTCCGGCTGGATCAAGGAAAGCCATCAAGCCATGTAACAACAGGGCCTTCCTCTCCCTTAGGACCCTGGATTCATGGTCCTGGCCACAATCCGGCCCCAGTGATCTGCCTAAGCTCTCTTTATCTGGCTAACACCCTGACCCTGATTACTTAAAGCTGCCTAGCACCGCACACGTAGGGTGGAAGTGGTTCCACCGTTCTTTGCCTCCTCATTTTCCCCCTCTGTCCTCAAAAACTGGGAGTGGAAACTTCTTTTGCCCCTTAAAAAAGGCAAAGCACTTTGCACCACTCACTATTATAGAAACATCTCTGGCTTTCATCCTGTATTATTTTTCTCTGATGCTTTCCCTTCCTGCCAAGCCCTGGGAATAGCAACATGCCTCTAAGAGTGAAAGTGTGTCTATACATGTACTCAAGAATGGGGGAGTGTTTTAATTAGAGCAGCTCCAGGACAGCCACTCTAATTAAAATGCTGCAGCGTCATGTGTATTCAGCGTCTCACATTTCAAAATAGGAACGGGGGCACTTTAACTAAAGCTCGTTCAATGAGCTCCATTTTGAAAGATGGGATGCTGAATACATGTGCTACTGTGGCACGCTGGATTAATCGAGCTTGAGGTCCAATTAGGATGCATCAGAGCATGTGCATAGGCACCCAAAGTGTCTGTGCAGACAAAGGCCTGAAAGGGGCAGGATCTGAAAGCAGGGGTTGGTTCTCATCTCACTGATGCCAAGACTACGTCTGCCCCCCACTTCTGTTGCATGTGGAGGAGCAGCTCCTTCCTTACTCTGGCAGGACAGAAGAGTCAGGCTTTGAGTGTCATAGCCGGCCATCTCTCATCAGTGCCAGAGGGCACAAAAACATGCCCTGATGTCCTGCCATCTTGCAGTACTTGTTCCACTACACCCCATCCTCTGGTCACGGCACTGAAGGCAGTGGCAAAGTTTGCCAGCATCTGCATGGCTGGACAGGGCACCAAAGGAGGTTGGTTTTGTCCCCAGCTATTGGTATGACCCCAGAATCACTCCTGCCCTATCCTGTCTCTACGGTGCTGTGTGCAAGGCCAGTCTTAGCGCGGCTGCCTGCAATGGCATTTCCCCTGCACCCGGGTGAAGGACACCTGTGGCTTCTGGAGTCTTCCCACTAAACTAATACCCCACTTCACTCTGCTGAGATGTCCAGATCCATGAAGCAAACAAGGGGGACGGGCAGGGGAGTAAGACCCCGTTCTCAGCTATCAGTGCATCTATCTTGGAGCGGGGGGAGCAGGGGTCCTCATGGACAGCCCTCGGGCCGGACACTGTCCAGGGCAGACAGCCCCTGCAGAAGCGCTGTCTAGTACATGCTTCCAGCCACCCGTTTATTTTTAGGAAGAGCTTCCCTCCTCCGATGCCCTTTTAGTGCTGCAGGAAATCTTTTCTTGGACATTATAGAATAAAAGCCCCACTCATTTCCTGGAGTCTTCCTTTCTGTATTGTCTCTCTCTTGCCTGCTCCCATCCCACCCCCCCCCTTTTTTTTTTTCCAGATGAATCAAGTCAGCAGTTTTCATTCTGTCTCCCTGCATACAGGAACCAAGATTGCTTCTGCTATTAAGTGACCACAGCCCCAAGACGGGCGTGTGTGTGCGTGTGTGTCAGTCTCATCATGAATTCCGGAGCGGAGCACAAATATCCTGTTTGTGTCCCCCCGCTCTTGCCTCTGCAGCCGCTGTAAACATGGTTTGCCAGGCCAGGGAACAGCCTGCTACAGAGGCCAGGCGGGCTTCGCTCTTTTGTTCATTGTCAGCTCCGCGAAAGCCTTCCCCGGCTGCCACTTGGACGGCAGCACTGCCCTGGCTGGAGGACTCCCTGTCAACCTTGTCGTAAAAGCAGCCGTGAGACTGTAGGGCTCTGATTTCTCAAGTCGTGCCAAAAATGAAACACGGGGACAGGGGTGGGAGGGAGCTGCAGGTGAAAGGAAAAATGCTTCCTTTTGAGGGTTTTATTTCCCATTTTAAATTCAATTTAGGCCGGTTGCAATATAAACAGTTTTTTTCAAATTAAATGTGACTTTTCCCGATATTTTTCTTTTTTGGCCAAAACAATTGGACAAATGGGACGTGAATTTGTGAACAGCTTCCTTCAATCCGGATCTGCATTTCTGTTAAAATGTTAAAATGCAAAACTTTTACCCGGCTCTTTAGGAATGCAATAGGTCCCTACAGTGCCACCGAAACAGAGTCCGCGTTTGAGGTAGGCAGATCTGTTGTGGGACAAGTCTCTCTCCTGGGACCTGGTGATCTTTTCATTTGCTTTCTGCTCTTTAATCAGTAATCAAAGTCTCAGAGCAAGCCTTTCAGTCGCAATTTTTGCTCTGTGGACATGAGGAAGGGCACTTGGTGCCTGAAATCTGAACAGCTCTCCCAGCATAGTTGGTGCAGTAACAGATAGTCCCAAGAACCTTTGATTTTTGCTCTGTGGAGAGGCCATAAGCAGCCTTCTGCACAGATGTGAGCAGCTGATCTGATTTTGGCACTCGGAGCCCTGCTCAAACCTCCTTGCGTGCAAAACAAAACACAACGTTATTTCCCGAGAATCCATCCATCGATCTGGATAAAGATTTCTCTTCTCTTAACATCCCATGTAACCGTCAAGAGCGACCCAAAAGGAACCCAACCAGGACATATATACTGGGATGCTCCTCATCACGGGTGCAAAGCCCGTGTTATGGTTTGTGAGAGTGCATCTGTGAGTTTTTTATGCTGCAAAGCCCGGTAAAGTCAGGGGAAGCCTAGCCACAGAGTCCAGGGGCTGTGGATCAGCCCCTGAGCACATAACTGCAAAACATGTCACCAATACATTGTGCTCCAGCCCTCTGCCAGGAAACATAAATTGTCATTCTATAGGAAGGCCAGTTATCCAGGGACAGAGGAAGTCTTTCCTCTTCCTATCAGGATGTCTGCCCTTATAGCTCCCTTTCTTTTTTTGGTTAGCTTGTCAGAAGCAATGGTCCTGTTGCATCTTTCCAGCAGCCTGCGCCGAGAACCTCCCAGTGCTGCCATACTTCTGTGCAGAGTTAAATAGATGGCTCCAAACAAATGGCACAAATCAAGGGTCTTGCTCCCCAAAGAACTCAGGATCAAAGATAGCCAAACCCAGGGGACAGAAACTGAATCGCAGAGGAGACAGCATAAAAAACTCACAGATGCACTCTCACAAGCCATAACAACGGATACGGCTCTGATCCTGCAATGGGATCAGTGCATGCACACTTACACCTGGATAGGGGCCAAGAGTCAGACTGAAGTCAATGGTACTGGCAGGTTCTGTTGCAGGATCGAGGGCAAGCTTAATCAGAGAAGAGATGAAGGATTTGGAGTTGACATTCCTTGCCATGAACGCAGCATGACCGAAGGTCTCAAGGGCACCGTGGGCTGGCTGGAAAACAAGATTTCCATTCCCCAAATAAAATTGTAGCTTTTGAATCCTGTTTTCGTTCTGATGCGGTTCTGCTTATGGAAAATCACACATAAGACACACCACCTCCCAAGAACAGCTAATGGCTTGGGGGCAGACCTTTTGCCTGGGCTGATGTGGGAGAGGCAGGTTCAAGACCCTGCTTTGTTCAATTTGGCGGTGCTCCTGACCAGTGCAGTAACCACTGGGTAATACTGTCCTGACCTGGGGGTGCACTTGCTATCTCACACCAGAAATTCCCTCTTGGATCTGAAAAAGCTTCTGGTGGAAGCACTCCAGCCCCCATCAGAAACAGAACAGAAGATTATTATTACCAACCACTATTATTATTTAGATTTAGATTTCCACAGGTCTGGCTGTGACAAGTTGGCATCCTTTCATTCCCTATCAATTTTAGGGATGGACTAAAGACCGCAATTTAAGTCAAGCCAAGCTCCTGACACCCAGTCCCTCGAGCATATTCCCAGCACTGGTAAATATTCCCTTTATGACCATGGGGGAGTTACTTGACCTCAAACTCTTCAGATGGTTTTAAGTTGTGCAGCCTCCTATTATGGCCATCTCTTCAGGCTGCATAAGGAGCTTCTAAAAGGGAATATTTACAGGTGAGTAATGAGCTTTGCTACCCAGTTTTCTCCTCTCTTTTAATGGCTTTAAAATCTATTTCTTTACCACTGAATTAGGTGCTACAGAAAATAGCTCTAAGTGGCTGGGGAAACACACATGGAAAAGGAAAGAAATCAGACTGGGGATATAGCTTGGTTTTCTGTCTGGGTAAAGTTTAGGGAATACTGTCCCTTTACATTTATCTCACATATACTATATACATACACATTATAAACACAATTGTTTCCTAAGGATTCCCAAGCTATGCAAACTACCTTAGGGATCACCTCATTAGACAGATGACAAAGATCGCATCAGCCTAACAGCACAGCATCCATTTAAGACAATAAATGAGGAGCACCAGCTTGAATAAGATCATGGGAGGAAGATCATTAACTATTTTGAAATTTCATCAGGAGCCCAGACACTGGGATCCTGGGATCTTGAATGATCAGATTTGGTCAGAACCTTTGTTTTCAGCCCCTCTAGCTACTTACTGGCCAGGATACCAGGTTGGGCATTGATGGTACTGACTGTACTCATTCACCATAGTGTCATAGACCCAACAGGGACTTCACAAGGTCAGTCCCCTACTCAAGGCAGGATGGTCCCTGGCTAAGCCTTATAACATCTTGGGTTATTCTTTACAAGACTTAATAGACTGACTGATGAACAAGCACTCCTACTGCATACTCTGATGGGCTCCGGGAGAAAAAAAACCTATCTGCTCTTTCCTACCAGTTCCTACATAGCTTTTATGGCAGAACCAGGAATCGCAGGCCAAGTTAAGGGCAATTGTCCTGGGATAGGGGCAGAGTTTCTAACATGGGAAGTGTGACTTGGGACTGAATCTGTACCTAGGCCTTCTCTGATCAGCCTCTGATGCTGGAAGCATTTACATGTCCTGCACACACTGCCCTGGGGCATGTCTATGCTGTCTCTGGGCCACAACTAGGAGCAACCCTAGGAATCAGCTTCTCACTTGGTCCCTCCCACTCAGCATGGGAACTCCTAAAAACAAGGCAGTGTGCCTCCGAGTGGCACTGAGCATCAGCCGAACACTCAGATGGCGTGTGCTCACAGCTACATCACTTCTAGGAGCTGGTGCATGCAGGGTGGGAGCGACTGGACAGGGCATGGCACGTAGGCTGTGGATCACCTACTCCTAGCACCTCTCCTGTGCACCTGGGGCAAGGACTATATGTAGGGACAGCACCAGGCTGTGATCTCAGGGGGCTGGCCGGGGTACTCCGGAGCATCAGATGTTCATGATGAACCAGTGTTTGCTTTCGGCCACTTAGACAAAACTGGCCATTGGGCAGCTATCCCAGTGAGATGCATCTGCTCCCGTTCAACTGGGTCTGGAGGAAACTGCAGCAGAGTGACTCAGGACTGTCACGTTCTTCCCCTTGGCTCAGCCAAGCACAAGAACTGAGTGTGGCCTCGCATCGCAGACAGCAGCATGCTCCTGCTCATTTTCGGTCCCCCTTCACTGCATGCCCTCCCTTCCCCCCATGGCTCCGCACTGCAGGAGACAGATCCATTATGCATCATGGTTTGATGGATTAATAAGAGCAGCAAGATGAAGATTATATCTGCAGGCAGGGCCTGTCTGCCCAGATTTTAAATGAGGAAAGGAAAGGCCTTGTTCTGGGCTCCTGCATGGCGAAGATGAGGAGGAGCGGCAGGGGTTGGACTCTGCCCAGAGAGCTACGCAGAGCTCTCCTGAGCTGTATAGAGGCATCTTCCCAGCTAAAGGGGAGCGACTCTGCCATTGAAGGGGAGCAGCTCATTTTGGAGAGTCTTCCAGGGGCTGATGCCAGTGAGAGATATTTCAAGTGCAAACAGCTTCAAAAGCCACACCAATGTGATGAGAGCCTCCCTGCCCAGCTGACAGCCAGCTCTGGCCCTAGAGGCCTGCAACTGTCTGGAGTGGTGGCTGCAACCCTTGGGGACAAGATGGTGGGGACCTGTGAATGGAGCTTGCTGAAACCAGTGGCATAACTAAGGGGGACAACTGGGTTAGCAGCCCCAGTGCCACTTTTTTTTTTTTTTTTTGGGGTGGGGTGGAGAGTGGGAAGGGGAAGAGGGCACAAGAATAGTTGCCCTGAGTGTCTGTGACTGCCCTGCTGCACCTCTGGCTGAAATGCTGAATTTCTATTTGGTGGGAAATGTCAACCTTTCAGACTTTATTTTCATTCTAAAAGAACTGAAGCAAATAATGTAGACATTTCCTGTGAAAGGCAATTTCCCCTACCCCACTAAATAGTTTGGTTTGGGGAAACTTCATGCTAGAAACTGCATTTTAAGGATTTCCCTCTTCATGTTACTTGACAGTATGTCGTGCCATGTCTGTGGGAGCATATGAGCGGCTGTACCGCGGCTGTCATGTCTTCAGAGTGGAGGTAATTTAGGTCTGCTTTCACTGTGAAGCTGCCCTGGAAAGCTCCTGCTCAGCACCGATTCAAACAGCTTATCCTTCCCTCCTAGATCAAACTGTCTCTCCTGTCCACCGTGTTGAAATGAAGCAGTTTGACATTTTGACACAGAAGGTCCACAGCGATGAAAACTCCCAGTCCCAATGTGCCATCCACATCCAGCAATGCACGCTGATGCCCCCAGCCCATCCCATCTGACCTCCTGGACCGCTCCTCGATTCCCCCACCCAGAAGGACCCCAACGCTTGCAGTCCTGTACCTAGAGCGGGGGCAAGGGGGACCATCCATCCACTTTCAGAGGTCCCTTAGCTGACACAGAGGGGCTGATTACTCCAACTGGCTGATGTACCATGGCTTCATTCCCAGGACTACCGGCAAACGATGCATTTGAAATCCGCACTTGTGACTTAAACCATAATTGACTCTAATGAAAGCTTCTGAGGACTTTATTAGCACCACCGAGATCCGCGCCAGAGCTCTGGGTCCACTCTACTTTTCACAGGCTGCGGTGAAGAAAACAAAGCAAAAGGCAATGTATCAACACTTCAAAGGATCTTTTGGTCTCAAATAAACTGTGAAACGTACTGTCTTCCTAGCCTGGGGCTACTTGCAAATTAAGCAGGCACCAAACGACACAGTTCACTGCCCCAGGCTATCATTGGGAAGCTGAGAGGAACCCTGCAAACGCAACAGCCTGGATAAATGTCAGATTTAGCTCTCCATTGTAGTGGTGTTAGGGGCAACAAGTCTACGGATCTCAGCGGATTTACTTTAACCAGGGGAAACAGGTACAGAAACCATGCATCTTCAATACAGCATACTTCACAGATAAAAAGCTACAGACCTAACGGGAGGAGGGGTTTGCCCCAGTAACCACTGTTACCTTCAGTGGAAACTCAGCTCCTCTCACTGCCTTAACTCAAAGAACCAAGCCTTTAACTATAGAGCCAGGCCTGTTCTACATTAGGCAAGGCTGTTCTTCATTAACTTACAACATTACAATAGTCTTGCAGTGGCCAGCAATAGAAGCTGGAGCACAGGAAAAGAAAAGCGGGGGAAATTATGTGAATCATGTGGCAGATTAGAAATCGTAGCCAAGATTTTCAGAGTTGCATGGTGATTTTGGGTGCCTGATTTGCAGAAAGGGCTGAGCCTCCGTCCCATGGAAAAGGAGCTGCTTTAAGGTGCAGGTCTGGGCACTTGGAAATGAAGGCAACCCAAAAGCACTGGGTTAGCTCGAACATCGGTGCATTATGCTCTGTGTCTGCTTTTTGGCTAATGTCTCCTGCGAGGGAGGTTCTGTTAGTAGACAATTAATTTTCTATGAAGCAGAAGTAAGAGACATCCCAATTTGCTAAGTTAAATTATCCTAAGATCGATGCCTTATTTACAGTGCATCATAATGGCTTGGCATTAGCATACATGCCAGCTTACTACCATGAAGCCATGCTGATGGTGCCAGTATCAGGAGCATGCCTTGGCATGTGTTGTGTGTATAGGCTTAAGTGGGCCTTTCTGGCCGACCTCTTTCTATTTTCACTGCTTCCTTTCAAAACATGGTGTGTGCCAAGAACTGGTCAGCACAACCACACTTAAACCTCCCCCTTTGCTGTGTGTGTCTAGCTAAGGGATCATTCTCTAGACTCCCAC
The DNA here is from genome assembly GCF_052110815.1 of Crocodylus siamensis. Taxonomy (NCBI): domain Eukaryota; kingdom Metazoa; phylum Chordata; order Crocodylia; family Crocodylidae; genus Crocodylus; species Crocodylus siamensis. Next base: position 412,472,336 of record NC_143395.1, on the reverse strand, counting down.
AATAAAAAAGATGAATATTGTGGAGAGTTTGCCCAGAAGACAGGAGCAAAACTTTGCAGTGGGCCCTTAGTTCCACAGAAGGCAGAATAGATACGCGCCTTATAGACTAACCAAAGTAGATATATGTATATTTATATATAGCACAAGCTTTTGTGGGCTGAAACTCATGTCATCAGATGACAGGCCAGACTCAACCCTTGGACTCAAATCTCCCAGTTGCAGACAGATATCAGAGGTGGACCCATCTGCCTTGAGAGTGCTTGTATAGCTATGCATCGATCTGAAGATGGCCGAGCTACCAAATGCAGAGGGCATGAAAAGGCAATTGAGGACAGATTTCACTCTTAGAAATCCTTCAAATAATTACGCACTGATAATGATAAGATAATTCAGAAATATTTCAGACCTGACACAATAACACACTGGCTGCGCCTGCAATTTAGTGTGTATTATCAGCCTTTTCATGGCTTTTTCCTCACCACAATGGATTCCTAGCTTGCAGTTATTATGACTGTTACATGCTCCATTTTAATACAGGGCACTTGCTGCTGTCACAATGGGCTTAAAATATATTCTGTGTGTCAAACAGTGCAGGAGACATTTCCTCCTGGAGTCATTGACAGGTCACCTCCCCAAAACCAATTAACTAATTGTCTAATATTGCTCCCTGAGGAGCAAGAGAAATGACTGACTCATGAATGAACTCTGTCCATAGAAAATGCATGTTCCCTCTTGCTCTCTTTTTTTCTTAAGCCTTAATTTAATCTGTACCACTACTCCAACAAACGAAGCAGTGTGCCTGTCAAGTTTCCTGCATGCTGAATCTATGCCAGCCCTGTTTCATTATATCTTTTTTTAATCAAGAGGAAGGAAAATTAAAGAGAACGTTTGCTTCGTGGCAAGCGCAGGCAATTCACCAGAGCTCGAAGGGGTAAATGATGGGTCATTATGAATGACCTGGCTGTCTCCAACCCTACTGTTCCCTTCCTGTGGGGTCAAAGCAGCTACGTGCCAAGGCCCCGATTTAGCATCATTTTAGGCATATGCTAAAGTCTGCTCTTAGTGAATCCCGCCATGTAAAGCAAAATACTTCTTGCTCCTCTTGCGAATGTAGTTGCATCTGCTGACTTCATGTGTCATGCTAAGCGTTGGCTTGCTTTCTTTATTCCTACATACACACTGCAGGGAAGAGGGAGAAGGAACCAGTTCAGCTCTGCAGGACCCATGAGGGTCATCTCACCCATTGAGGGCATTGTGTGCCCTGCAGTCTGGTCATGCCCCCTAGAAGGGGTGGGGATGGAGGGGGTATGTGCAGAGAGTCACCATGGGACAGGGTAAAACAGAGAGGAAATCCTGGGTTTTGTGTCACAAGACACAGGGGTCCATGTAGTGGCAGATCTATTGTTCCTCACACGCCTGCTGTAGGGGCAAGTGAAGTAGATGGTATGCAAAACTCCACAGGAGGGCTCCACACTAGGATTTGCATTATAAAGATGTCAGTAGTACCTGGGTGCCATGGGGATGGGTGGATACCCCCAGTGACATGCGCAGAAGGGATGGCTGGGTAAATCCTAGCCGCCAAGACTTCTCTGCAGGAAAGCAGGGGGCATAGCGTTCTTAATGGGGCTAGGACAGAAAAATGCCAAGGGAAGAGGATGGTCTGGGGCAAACTCCCATTACAGGAAAAGCCCTGAGAGGAGGTATCTGAATGAAAACAGGTAACCCCCAGGCACATAAAAGGCTTGCAAAAAACACCCAGTGACTTCCACGGGTCTGGCCACAGGCCCAACAGAAGAGAAAGTGGGTCCAGTTAACATGTGTGGCACAGAGGAAGCTAGAGCACAGGAGATGATAGGGTGGAAAGCTGTGCCCAAGCAAGAAGGAGAAACAAGAAGAAGCAGGGAGCAGGCAGGCTCCTCTCCAAACCCTATCACAGAACTGCTCCACCTTCCACCACCACGTGGCCTGATGGCACAAGGCTTTGGCTCTCATTTCCCGCGCGTGTCCCTGGCTCTGCTGGGTATAGAGCAAAGAGCTTCTTCCAGCACTGCACTACCCAGTGGCCACAAAACCCCAGGGTGTTTGCCAGCTGGCTGATGCCAGAGTGCTGGGCATTGCAATAGGCTTGTAAGGGTCAGGAGGTCTTGCCAATAAGAGGAACCGGCTTTGACACATGTCTACTGCTGTCTCCTTTTTCCTCTGGAAAATGCTAAATCACAGTGTCGCAAGAATCCAGGAAAGAGGTTGCTTAGGAACTAGGTTACTTCTCATTCTTAGACAGTGATTATACTTGGCACTGAAGTCAGCGTGGAAGCATTAGACAGGAGTCCCAAGTTTTGGGAGACGAGCAGTGTTGGCTTAGCCATCATTACCTGGCTATGGGGTCACTGGAAATGGCAGAAGCAGAAGGAATCACTCCTGCTAGCTTCATATGGGAAACCCAAATGTAAAAATTTTCCTTGAAGGAAACTGTCTTGAAAAGCAAACTCCAAGAACAGAAATAGAGATGATGCAATTACCCAAGTGTCTCATGGATGCAAATAAGATGAGATCAGAGGCCCTTTGTCAACAGTTTCAAGGGTCCAATCATCACCAAACGGAGGCCAAAAGACGGGAACTTAATAGTAATAATATCTGCACCTCAATGGTGCCTTTCACCCCAGCAGCATCTCCTAACGCTCTATGAACATGCGGGACAACTGGTTACTAATACCACAAGCAAAGCTGCTCAAGAAATAGGATTTGCTCCTGTGACAAATGTCATTGAAGGACAAAAAAAAGTTAGTTTTTTAATTAAAATTCTTTTTTAAAAGCTTTTCAGATTTTGGCTGAGAAAAGTAAAATCTGCCATTTTCTGTGTCCTTAAACATTTGAAACACTGAAACATTTCAGCCGCTCTTCTCCCTCCCCAAATTTCCTGGCAGAAATTTCCACTTTGAGGTCAAAGGCATTTTTTTCAAGCAGAGCTCTGATTATTAGCCACATTTTACTGACAAGGAAAATGAGATACAGGAACATACCTAAGGACACACACAGGCATTTGGCAGGGTAAGACATGTGGTATCTCTTTGCCCTACGTCCTCCAGGCCACCAAGGCCACATTAGCAGGATCTTGCCTAACCCGCTCTGGAGCGGTGGACAGGGATCGCCTGTCAGAAGAAGAGATAGACAGTCCACACGCCCCACAATCCCAGACCTCGGCTTCTTGTGTTGCATCATATCTATTCCTTTTTAGAGAAGTAAGTGAAGCTCAAGAAATAAGCTAAGGAACAGGAAACTCTCCCTTGCCAACTTACAAGCCTCTCAGCCATGCCTCTTAGTCAGCAGCAGAGAGGTCAAGACAGAAAACATCCCAGCACGTGAAACCTCCGGTGGAAGAAGTGGCAGCCTTCCCTCCCTCCCCCCCATGCTTAGTTAAGGGGTAGAGCATGAAGAGGAGGGACCAGAATAGCATGCAGGAGTTAACCCTCCTGCATGCCGAGTGCCTCGGCCTCTCAAGGAGAAGTTACACAGATGATGAGGCATATTCCACCCAGGCTGGCCCAAGAAACTATTTTGAGCTCCGTCACATGAGAAGATACTGGCAAGTCAACAGTTCTGTAAGGATGAAGCAACGATCTCTGTTGAGCCAGCCTAACTCTTGGCTGCTCACATGTATTTCCCAGCCAGGGTGCCGTGAGATTCTTTTCAGGGTGCCACAGGATGCCATGGGGTGCAAACACCTACACAGAAGTCACAAGATAGATGCAGAGATTTCAGACAGGAATCCGGAGTGCCAAAACCATTCCGGCCTGTTGAAGTCTTTCCGAGTGCTCTGCGACAGAAGAATTGCTCTGTCATTTTTCCATAGTCAAGAAAAATGAGTGAGAGCTCAGAGCTGGCGTTTGATGAGAGGGTCTTGAGACTAATGAGGGCCCTTGCATCCAAAACAGGTTGAGAACCACTGATCTCTAAGAACAGGAGGGCCATTCTCCAGACGGTACAGATCAAGGGTTCGAGCGTCCATCAGTTTCCTTTCAGAATCTCATTCCTGCATCCTAGAGACGGGCATTTGAGGAGCCGAAGTGACAGTCCCTTGACACCGCGCTGGTGTAAAGTACTAAGGAGAGGACTTGGGTACAATTCAGTGTAACCTGGGGCAATTCTGGACAATAAAACCTGGAGTAAGCCACCAAGGAAACTCTTCTTAACTAGCAGAGGTGGATACCTATGGGAATTGGATACCCAGCTTCCACTTTGACCACTTAACTCTCTTATCCTACTTCCAAATCCCAGCCCTGAGCTGCTCTGTTGGATGAAGCAATCCCGTCCTGCCTGACCATGTGCTGGACATAATGCTAATAGGTCCTTTTCACTTTCAGTGGCCAACAACACCCTTCACTTTGGGCTTTCTGCCCTCTTAGGTGCTACAGGGGTTTCCAGTGGAGGTTTTGCCCGAGTAAGGTCTGCAAAATCTGGCACTCGCCAAACATTAAGTTCACTCTTCTCTCATTTCCTTCCTTAATATTTGTAGAGTAAAAATAGCAATTTTCCATCACACACAACATTCTTGGGGTGGGGAAACAGGGAAATCACACACTGGAAAAGCAAATAGGAACTGGTTTTAAAAATACTTGGCACTGATATTTACGCTTTAACTGCAACCAATAAGAAGCGTTAGATGCAGGAAAGGACATAAGATGAGTGTTTGAGGAACTCCAGAGAGACGTTTCTTTACTTGGATTACTAGCTCTTTGCAAGCCTATGCAGCGCTGAGCAGAGTCCGGCCCTGGCTTGTGACTGTCGCTACTGCAGCGCAGGTATATTGGGACCTAAAAAGACAGCCATGGGTTTACCCAACTGCTGTGTGCGCTGTGGAAGTGCCTAACAGGGTCTGAGACACACACCTTGTGAGACCCCTGCCCTAAAGAGCTTGCCTCCCAGTAGATAGTAAGGGAAACAGTCTCATGGGGGTGAAATTACTCGCACTAGGACACGCAGCAGCTTGGTGGGTGAAATTGGACCAAGACGTAGGCTGCAAGGGTCTCAGTTCAATGCTCTGACTGCAAATCCTGTCTCACTGCAAGTGGAAGTGCAGCTTCACTTAGGGCCGTCTGTTTTGGGGAACCTGCCTTTAGCCATCCTGAAGCTGACAACTCCACTTTCCACTGACTCCAACTGGGCTCATGGGTGCCCGGTGCCCAAAGACCAAGACTGTAGGCATCTCAAATTGAGCACCCAGGACTCACAGCACCCAAAATGAGTGCTGGGCTTCATCTGAGCATTGAGGCCTCGCAGCCTACCGGTGCCAGGGCTCTCCTGGGTGGAGTGTGATGAGGATGCGGGACTCAACTCTGTCACCACCAAGGCAGGGAAGTGGAGAGCAGCTGGAGGGCTGCGGCTCCTGAAAGAAGGCTGCGATTGCTATCTGCATGGCTGGCCTGTAACAAGAGCAGGCTAAGCGCAATCATTTATGGCTGTGGGAAGCGACGCAAAAAACCAAAAACAAACAGCCCAGCACAACAGTGTGGCGGCAGCCTGGGGTACGGGAGATGTGGCTGAGGACACGTGCAGCCCCAGTGAAGAGGCATGGGCACGAGTGTCGTTGACTCCAACGTTCAGAACTTTGCTGAACCGAGGCCCCAGCCTGGAGAAGTCATTTGCTCTGAGTCCTAAATGAGGAGTCATGCTAATGTATGGGACCAGGAGCACCGACTCCTGCAGGCGAGGGTGCAAATGCAGTGTGCGCCAGCAGTCACAGAATTCGCTGTGCTTTGACACACGCTGGGAAAGCCGACAGACACCACCACTGCTTGTTGCTTTTGCTCTCCCGAGGGGGCTGTGGCAGAGGGGTTACGGTGTCTTGCTTTGCCTCTCGAAGACACAAGCTCCAAGTCTCACTCTGGACCTATGTTGAAGGCTGCCCTGGTTGACCCAGCTGTCAGGGGATGGCTGGTCATTTGGGATGGGGCAACAAAAGGTGGCTGGTTGTGATGCTGGCCACAATGCTTTTGTGGACAACAAGAACCGGTGAGCCCTGACCTTGTAGCCTGGAGGCTCATTAGGCTCAAGGTCACTTTGGACTTGACTTTTTGTTAACAGCAATGACATGCACTGAATAAAAACTATGGCAATGCTTCCAATTGAGGCTCAAGATCCTTTCACATTAGCTGCTGTACAGAGGAAGGCATGGGACGGAGTGAGAATAAAGATACAAACCTGTCCTCTAGTACCGCAGTCAGCAGATCATGGGTTGGAATAGCCCAGCTCGAGTCTGAGTCAGAGGTGGGAAGGCTGGTGCCTGGACCCAGCTGCTGCCACTTCTTTTCCCTGCAGCAGCATGGGGGGAGTGACCACTGCCAAAGCCCCCCACCACTGAATACTGCCATAGCCTCAAGCCTGCTGGCTGGCTGGATACAGGGCCTCTATGGGCCGGATCCAGCTTGTGGGTCATAGGTTGTCGACTTTTGCTCTAGCACATTCCTGTCAAGGTGAGATCAAGACAGCTGCAATGCAATTCTGGGGAGATCCCAACAGGAGCCAAACATGAAATCCAGCACAGAGCACCCAGGGACACTTTCCAGCAAGAGGTCAGGAGAACAGATTTGCATGTCGGGCAAAAACGTTAATGAAATTTCAGCTCTCTGATCCCTCTTGTCTCTCCTTCCCACACAGCTCATGTGCTTTTCGTGATGCAAAGCTGAGGCATCCACATCACACAGAAAAGAAATCCAGGCAGGCTGCTGGATGGGAGAAGCCAGATGTAGATCCCTGGGGAGGCAAAGGAACCTTGCAAGTCAGACTGCAACCTCCTGATGGATGCACTGCAGGAGACAACGACAGGCCTGGGGTACCATGCACCCCCACAGTGCTCTGCATTGATGCATTCAACCCTGTGCAACAATACAGCTCATTCAGGAGATGCTTGGAGCTGTATTAAAAGCCCTCTCATTGTTTTATGCCTCAGTCTTTCCCTGGGCGACAGCATCTAAGGGCAAGAATATGAGTTCGTCTCCATCACTAGTCAGTCCAAGGACATCTTTGCTGACACTGCCAGCATAGATGCCAGCTAGTATCAGCTGTAGCAATGGCCTTGGACCTGCACAAAGCCCATTGATTCATTACAGCCATGTCACTCCATGTGGTCTACTGTCAACTCCGCTGCGCACTTGGTCAATGAACAAAGCTTATTTCAGAGCCTGGTCACTATGTGATGGGTCAGAAGTGGTGAATGAAACCTTTGCCATACTCTAGCAGTTGTTTCCTCTTTGTTGAACCTCACTGTTGTCTGGAAGCACAAGAATCCCGCAGCTTCCCAGGGAAGAAATAGAAGTAGATCTCGAGCTCAGGCAGGGAGCATCTCCTGAACCTCCCTCCTCGCTTAGCTAAATGGGGAATGAATAATCCGTTCTCAGACTAAAGACACAGTATTGGGATGGGCAGATAGAGGGAAGGACCCATGCCACATATGCCACTTAAACACAGGTCTGCACTGGGAGGCAGAGATGCTGTGACTGGAGTTTCTTCTCCCCAGGCCCTCCAGCCTTCTGCTCTCTCTCTGGCCCTTTAGCCCTGCTCTCTTCTCTCCCTCTGGATTCTCTGGCCCTTTTCTCCCCCTGGGCCAGATGGGACCTCCTTATCTCCCCTCGGTCCCTTGCACAAACCACCAGACACTCCCCAGCCCTCAGGCTGCATGCTCTCCATTTTGCCAGCCTACATACCTTCAGGTACACCTGGTGCGAGCCCAAGCTCAGAAGCTGTGGTGCTCAAGCTCGGACTGGCATCATGTATGAATGCCCTTACGGCCCTCCTTTGGGTGCCCAAGGTCTTCTTGCCGTTGACCCTTCTACTTGTTGCTTTCTGGCCTGCATCATATGGGTGTGGCGACACTCACTTCATCATCAGCAGCAGCTCAGGAGCTCCTTCCCTGGCAGCTGCTAGGATAAGACTCCCCTGATTGTCATCTGAGCCTTCACTGCAGCCTCTTCACCTCTTAAAATGACCGGTGAGTTAAGTGCCCTGTCACACCCCCATTCACAGACTTGAGGCCCCGCTTGGAAAATGCCAGATCTTCGTTTTGACTCTTTTTTTGACTGCAGGAAAAATACTAGAGCAAGTCTTCTGATGCAAGGAACTCCAGAAAAGCACAGCAGGTCAGACTGCTTTTAACACTAAGGATTCCTGTGTGAAAACCTCAAGGTCTGGGATGGCCTGCTGCCGGAGCTGGTTCACGCACCTACTTTGAACACCTTCAAGAGAAACCTGGCTGTTTTTCTTGCTGGGATCCTCTGACCCCAGCTGACTTCCTGCCCTTGGGGCAGGGGGCTGGACTTGATGATCTTCTGAGGTCCCTTCCAGCCCTAATATCTACGAAATCTAAGAAAACAGTTTTATCTTGTGAATCACGCTCGCACACCTAACAGTGCTAACATTATGCGGCAACCCAGCAATCCTGAATGAATCTCAAGGCATGTCAGGATACCCTGGTTGAGAATCACTGCCCTGAGCTTTGCCTCACACCATGCCCACCTTCTTCCTCATGGTACCAGTTCAGAGCTGCATTATGATCATATCAAATATTTCTGCTTTGTTCTCCCAGATCGCATTCCCCTCCTGAGTCCTCGTTTCCCACGAATCGGCCCCTGCTCCTGATGTTTTGCAGCTCTAGTCCAGGTATGTACAAGCTCATGTATAAATCAGTGTGTCAGGTGACCATGTTCATTTTGCCCCAGAATCACATCTCTAGTTAGCTGTGTTGTAGGGCAGAGAGTGCATCGCAGCTCTGGAGCTGTTCAACTGAGGAGGACCAAAAAGCAGAACAAGACTTTACATCCTATGGCCTCAGTCTTGGGTGCTTTGAGGGGAGAAGGATCCATTCCCCCTCTCTAATGCAAAAGCTGGAACAACCGGCTGTGCCGTGTTGTGGCAGGGAGGCAATGGAGGGTTAAAAGGGGAGCAGGAGAGGTGGAGGCAGCTATGGGCCAAACAAGGGCTCCGTCTGAAATTGCAAACCATGTCAGGAAACATTTGGCCCGTGTTGCTTTCTAGTGAACGGGGAGGATGGAATCCATCTGCCTCTTTTCTAAATCCGTAACGCATGCAAATGCTCGGCCTGCCAAACACAGCCGACATCTGCAGGGCTGCGAGTGCCTGACAGCCCGAGCACCAGCCTTGCTGCATGCCAAAAGGGCATGGGAAAAAGCAGAGATGGGACTGGTCCACTCCCACCCCCTTCCTCAGCCTCCATCTGCAGCTCGACTGTGCGGCATCCTGGCTAGCTACGGCCCTGAATAAAGCACCACGTCAGAGTTGTGTGTGTGTGCGTGTGTGTTAAAAGAAAGAGACTGTGTTTGCTCCCTGCCCTTTCCCACTGGTGACCAGGTCGCCGTTCCTGCACTCGGCTCCATCCCCGCCCCCCCACTTCTGGTCCACTGAGTTAAGAGACATCTGGGGGTCGCTGGGAAATGAGTGGGAGGAGGTGCTGCAAGCCACGAGATTTCGGAGGTATTTGAGGGCCTGGGATTTAAGCTGTACTCCAGACGGCTCCGCTTCCTACCTGCTCATCCCAAAACCTAAGGCTTCTTAGTAACACTTAGGGGCCTTTTCCATCCGCAGAAAAGAATTCCCTTCCCAAGTTCTCAAATGGATAAAAGATCAATGCGGAGATCCTCCTTCCCTGGCCCCACCACCTCCCCGCCCCTTCACTCACATGATTCCCAAACTCTGCTATGCTTAGGAAAAAGGGGGAAAAAAACCCCAAACAGCTCCCCAGCAACACACTACAGGGACACATGTTTTTGAACTGAGCCTCCTCCACAAATTTCCCTTTAGCCAAATGTTTCTGGGTAAGAACGTTGGAAAAATAATTTCCCCCAGCTCGGCTGATGAGCAAAGGCGTAAGGAGCAAGCTGGAGGAACTGCCAGGCTCTGCTTTCCCTTTTGGAAGCAACTTCACATCCCCTCTGAAGCATGTGCTGTCTTCTGCCGGGCACTGACTGGAAACAAGTGTCTATTGTGTCCCATCAACATTTAAAGGCTTCTCTGCAGCTTGATGTGGTGGAATATAAATCAATCCTTGTGGAACAACAGTGGTTTCCTCTTTGCTGGTCTAGGAAGGCCGATTCTCCCTTTTATCTTCTAAGGCAATGAAAGGGTCAACTTATATCATTCTGCCCCCTCTTTTTTTTTTTTTCTTAAATGCTTGTGAGAAGCTGCAGATTGACAGCTCTAGATACTCCGAGCCCTTGGTTTACATGCAGATGGGGTCTAACAGTGCAAGCTTTCCCAGTGGATTCCTTCCAGGACATGGAAAGCCCTGGGCAGGGGTGAGCCAGCAGGTGTAAGGGCTGTGTCAGGAGGAATGGAGCAATAGTGATCAAGTCCAGGTGGGAAGCCCAATGTGGCAAACGCCTGCCCCACTGTCCCTTCAATCACAGATGTCCATGCCAGAGTTGTATTCTCGTTATAGTTCCCACCCAGTTCATCATAGGCTTCATGGCTGATGAGTGTCTCAGAAAGACATGTGAAGAAGACAAGGTCTTGGCCTTTGCAGGTAGAAAAGTCTTAGCATGGAAGAGGTTGGGGGAGAAACGGGCACCCCAACTGTGAAGGGAGAGGCATGTCAAGGGAAACTATGGCAGAGCAGGAAGACTGGGGAAGGCCTTGCTTGGGTAATTAGCCACATTAACCTTAAGTCAGACAGAAGGCAGGGTAGATGTGCACCTTACAGACGAAATCAGAGAAACAGCATTAGCTCTTATGAAGACATCTGATGGTGATCTCAGGCTCATGAAAGCTTATGCTATATACCTCTGATTTAGCTAGTCCATAACCCTAACTTCTGTCTTGCTAATGCAGCTCAGAATGCTTGAGAGGGAAGGGTGGTTACTGGAGCACTAGCCTAGGCTACGGGTGATCTGGGTTCAAGTCCATGCAACTCACTCCCTCAGCTGGCCTTTCCGTAACATGGGGTAATTATACTGTCCTTTCCTTGACAATGGGTTTTGTGATCTTTAGGGGAAATTTGCTATAGATGACAAGCTAATTAATACCGATGGATTAATCAGATGGAAAATCAATGATGCTTTGATTAATAATCTAAGGTTGAACTAGATGATCTAAGGATCCTAGGGTTGTGGGGGGAAGGTGGTAGAAGCAGCATACACACGCACTCTACACATATTGCATTTCTCACTTGAGAGCCCTGGGCCAGAGAATGCCAATAAGTTGGTAACAAATGAGAAAAGGTAAAAGGCTTTAGGAATCACAGTCACCTTACACAGTTAGCAGAGCTAACGTACAGCTCTCCTGATGCAGCAACAAACCAGTCTGAAAAACTGGATATAGGGAACAAGGAGGGAAGGAAAAAGAAGAACTTGGTTTTTAACTTCACCCCAGAGCATGAAGCTTAGCCCCACGTAGAGGGTCAGCATAAAATCCTGGCATCATCCAGACTCTCAAAATACAGCTTCTGCAGGTGCTCGAGTGGAGCAAATGCCTCTGCATCAGAGTGACTATCACCTAGACCGCACCAGCTTGGTGACAGTATATAGTCTTCCTCCCCCCTCCACCTGCATGCCATACACTAAATGAAGAGTAACTTTTGAGAGCAGTCACCTGGAAATTATTCCCACACAGCACAATGCACATCAATCTCACAGGGAGGCGATGCAGTCAGGGCTAGGTCCTCGAGCATATATCGATTGAGGATATTTTCAGCTTGGAAGGCTGCAGAGCAGGCCTCTCTGATGTCAAAAATAAACCCTTAAAGACCAACTCAGCAACTCTCCACAGTCTGATGAGCCCCTTTGTCTGAGACTATTATAGCCTGGTCTATTATTGCTTTGCCTTCTTCAGCCCAGGATGCAGAATGAAGAGTAAGTTTGTGCTTATTAACTATTAATGGGGGATTTCACTCCGGGGCCCATGCATTCCACGTGGTGTGTATTTATGGCTATTCCTTCTAACCGATGGTCTCCTCCTTACCCCTCTGCCTCTACCACTCTTGAAAAAAACCTACTAAGTCTTGTACCATGCTGAATACTTAGAAAGTTGCCACTAATAGTGAATTTCACAGCAAGCTTCCCTTTTAAGGCACCTGCCAAACTTCGCCCTAGTGCATCGTCCACAGAAGCAGTAAGCCAGGGTGGGATACGGTCCACTTGTTAGATGCAACTAAGCATAGCAATTTATTTGGTACGACCTAACGGTGTTGAATTGATATACAGGAAACCCTTACTAGTCGCAGGTTCGGCATTCGTGGTTTCAAATATTTGCAAATGCCGAACCCGCATTGTAATACACTTAAAGAAGCACTGCACTTGCTGCTGCCGGGCACCCGCTGCCCCATGAATGGCGAGAGTCTCGTGTAGTAGGATGTTTGCTTTTTATTTCTACAGCCCTGTCAGAAGGCCACAGCATTCTCTACAGAGGAATATGCAAAACTCAAAACAGAATGAAGTTCCTGTTCTGGAAAGCTTGATTCATGGCCAGTATAGATAACAGCCCATAGTAACTGTTGTGTGGGTGTGATGGCCAACACAAAAATGGAATGGGTTGGCTTGGGGAGAGATGTGAAGCAGGAGAGGGAGAATTCTTTGCTTTCCAAAAGAGAGAGAAGTCAATATTAAAAGCAATGGGCAGAACAACTGAATCCCTGGGATTTCAGCCCCAAAATTAAAACAGTAACATTCAAATGCAGATGCCCCCGATCTCATTAACATTATTGTTTATAGGGTCAGATTCGGAGCCTGCTGCCATGATCACATCAAACCCAAATATCTGTGTAAGTAGATGCTGGACAGGCCGTCAAGTTCCTGTAGCGAACTGCAGCCCCATACACCATGGAGATGGTCTTTGCAGCTCTACAGGCGCAGGAGTGAAGTGCATGGTACAGGACTAGTTTCTCACCTGGCAGATCTCCAATGACTTCAGTAGGGCCAAAGCTGTTTTTAGCAGCTGAAGAGCTGCCTATCAAATTTCTCCAAAGCTGGAGACTGCTCTGATCCAGCTACTTAGAGGTGCCAAAGCGCACTGTGAAGTTCAGGGCTGAACACCCCCAGATAAAGGGGGTGTTTACACACATACTAAGTCAACTTAAAATACGGCAACTTAACTGAGTCAACTTAAATTAAGCCATGTTAGAGCGTACACATACATGTACAGCTCCTTGACATGGTGGCAGCTACCTTGTAAGCTAAGTTGACTTAACTAATGTGACTCAATATAATACACCTCAGAGGTGTATCATCTTGCAAAGCATTTAAGTTGATCTGTTCCACATATGTGTGTATGCTTTTACAGTTAAGTTGACTTTAAAAAATTAAGTCTGTGTAACCATCAGAAAGTTAGTACATGTGTACGCACCCACAGATGGTAGATGGAGTCCATCTCCACTAACTGGCTTCACTGGGACCAAAAGGTTGGGGACTGCTGCTCTGCTGTTGGTTGTGGCAGTATCTTATGTTAGATTCATCCTTCAGTTGGGAAGGTGAAATTCAGTTTATCTTGACAAACAAACCTTCTGGAAGTCAACAATCTGCTCACTCTAGGAAGGAGCCAGAAGGATGAGTCAAAACACCTGTTTGGAGATCGTCTCACTGCCTCAGAGATTTGAAGCAGTGCTAGGGCGTGGGGTGTGTAAGGTTCACCGAGTCACTCAGCCATGACTCACACAGCTGGACACTCGCACGACTTTCCTGCCAATTTGAAGACTGGTGTTATTTGGAGGAAGAGTCCCAGGAAATAACAGTGGTATGTATTTTCTACTGCAGGATGGCCTGCTTCCCCAACAGGCAACAGATGGGGACAGGGAAGCAGAGTCAATTTAAAATGACTCTTCTGAAATCACATGGAAGGTTTATGCCAGTCAGGAACAGAATCCAGGTGTTGGAAGTCCATCACATCCTGGATGATTTCTTAAAGGCATTAGAGCAGAGGGGAGCCTTAAAGAGACTCAAGCAATTGGTCTACAAGTGTAAGAGAGCAAGTGCTGCGCCAAACCTCTATTTCCAAGCATCCCCAAAGCAGGGAAGAATCATTCCTGGAAGTGAACTTCACACTAGGCCATCTCCACAACCCATGCATTCCATTAACAGCGGGAGCGTTTACACATACGCTTTAAAACATAACAGCCTATTCCACTGCGCATTAAAGCAGCGTGTAAAAAATGTGCTAACACACTAATGCATAGTACAACAGGCTACTGCACATTAAACATCACCTAAAAAGTATGTGCTTGTGCTACTTGTGCATTAGCATGGCCTAATGCGCATTTATTTAGTACCTCATTACAGGTGCATTAGGAAAAGGGCATGAATACACATGTAGATGCACCCAGTAAGAGAGGCATGGCTAAAGCTAAATAGTTAATTACACTGATAGATCAAACTCCAAATCTGTTCATGTTTTATTTAGTCCTTAGTTAGAAAACTGGGTGGAGTGGCATCTTAGAGGCTAACTCATTCAGAGAGGCAAGAGCTTCTGTAGGCTACTACCTACTTTACCATATATTACTTAGGCTCTCTTAGGCCCTTATGTAAATACCACACTTTCAAATTCTCATTGACTTCAGTGGGAGCCTTGCCTCACTAAGTTTTTTAGAACTTGGCTTTATATTAACAAAACACTAGAGGAGCACAAGGAAAATAATCAATGTTTGTTTTATTATGAATGCGGAGAAGTCAACTGAGGCTATTCCCTGAAGGACTTGCTACTGTTGGAATAATTGTGTCTACGTTCCATGAAGAGTCACTTAGCGAGTGGGTGGTACCCTGCTATCACATAGCAGATGGGGCTGACTTTGTTCACGTTGACAAATAAAGGAAAAATTTCCTCCTTGGATCTTAAAAAAAAAGAAAAGAAGGCAAGTAAACAACCTTCCCCCATGAATGGGAGGTCTGATGATTTATCAACGCTCACAGAAACTAGAAAAACCAAGTAAGTGCAACAAAATGGCAGGAGAAAAGGCTGCAAAAACCCAACAAATTGAATTCTGAAGAGGTAGGATTATTTTTTGTTTCTGAACCTCAGTGACTATGTGAATCTCAGGCATACAGACATTACAGGAATAGGGAGTAGAGACCATCTCCACTGGCCAGGTAACTCTTCTTAAATGCATGGTGGAGAGGGACAGACATCAGAGTTTGTAGGGCAGTTTTACTGTTAAGGCACTAGACAGCGACTTGGGAAATCTGGATTTTGTTTCCAGCTCTAGCTCAGATTCAATGGATGATTTTAGGCCACTCTATGCCTCAGTTTTCCAATCCATGAAAGGGACATAAGTAACCCTCTCTATGCCCAGTTTGTCTATTGGGGTTGCAAGCTCCTTAGACAAGAGATGGCTCCTTACTGTGTAGCTGCAGAATGAGGTGCTGAGTTAGGCTGGGGCCCTTAGGAGATACTGTAACAGCTGGGCTGTTCCCTAGAGTTACAATTCTGTGCTGCTACTACGCTGCATCTCACGGCATCCTCAGAGCGAGGCCCGGTAACATGAATTCACTTCCTATTTCCTGGACCCCAGCAGATAAAATACAATAATCCATTAACTTTTAACCTCTTAGAATTCATAGTTTTTCCTCCCCTGAAACACCAGGAAATCTGGATACCTGATGACAAGAGCCTGAAAGCTAAAACCTACGATGAGAAGAGAAATGGAAAACCAAACACATTTCAAACCTGGAGGAAACAAAAGCAGAAGAGAATCTATGAACACGTGTCTAGGATAGCTTAGACAGGGATGAGCCTGCCTTGAGCAGGGGGCTGGACTATGACCTCCCGAGATCCTGACTTTTCTCTGATTCTATGAAAAGGAGCTCAAACAGCAGCTAAAGGCTCACAGAGTACAGACACAGAAAGGGGGAGCAGGGCTTCTGATGACAGGGCTATCAGATCAAGCAGGTGGTACCTGATGTTATCAAAGATCTGCAATATGCCAAAAGCTATTCAAGATAGCATGTCAAGCGTATTCCATAGAAACAGTTTTCCAGCAGACATGGACCTGAGGGACAAGCCTTCATTTCATGCGTTGCAAAAGTTTAGGGGTCTTTTGTTTAACTGTCTGTGAAGGAGGTTATGGAGAGAAAAATCAAGAGATTCAAACATATCTCATGAAACCCCAGGACATGGTGAATTTTGGTTCAGATCCCTCTCTGGGTAATAGTGGTGGGATAAAAATCAGTGGACGCATGATGCATCAGGTGCAAAGCTATAAAGAGGTCACCAGCCAGCCCCAACACAGCAAAAAAGCCTGCTGAACTGCAAACCCAGCCCTTTTCTGAAGGTTGAACAAGTTCAGTTACCTACTTTGCTCCCATTATTTTGCATTTCCATATGCTCTAGGTTCCTTGGAGATGCCTACTTTCTAAGAGACAGGCTCTTAGCAGAGTAACCCCAATTCAGCAGGGAGTAGGAAATATCCAAAATCTCCTGGGAAAGTCAGTCTCCATGAGATCACTGGTTCAATATTGGGATAAGCTTCAGACTTGCTTTTCTGCTGTTTGGAGTACGGTAGCACAGAGGAGAGCTCAATGTGTTCAGTGCTGTACAAACTAAGAGAGGGTCCATGTCAAAAAAGGGCTGTGAAGCCCAGTTTCACCCTGCTCAAGTCCCTGCAAAACTATTAGACACATATGATGGGTGGGAGGCATTCACAGCTTCTCAGGGTAGAATAAAATTGCCCATAAATGCCTTAGTGGTGAAAGAGGGGCTCTGGCACACCGTCTTGTACAAAGCTGGGCAAGTCATTTAATTGTATGCTTCAATTCCCCAAATAATATAAAAGGGAAGGGTGGAAGAGAATAACAACATTTCCCTTGTCTCTTTGGGAAACTGGCTGTGTTGCTGTAGGTTTGTCCAGCGCCTAATGTGATGCTGTTGTAATAACTCCCCACTCCCTAAAGGATGCAGCCAGTATGCGGGTATCCTTATCATCAAGTACACGTGGCATCTTGGGCTACCCAAGGCAAAAGAGTCTATTCCATTTATTCCATTGGCTTCACCAGGCACCTCATTCCTTTGGCTATAACACCTGGTTTATAAGACAACATTAAAGAATGCCCAACCTGTAGTGCACTCTATCACACTCCGAAGTCAAAACAGGAACACTAGAGAAGTTGTAATTAAAAAAACCAAAACAAAACCTTGGCAGAATTTAACCTCTATTTGAATCCTTAGTCACGATGGAAATGTATTTATAACCACAAACCTACACTAAATTATCTTAACAGCCTCTCGCTGTTGCTCTAGTGGCCAAAACATTGTAGTAAATTACCAACCTCCCATACAAAATAGATCCATCACCATTATGCAGCGTTTGAGTCATCAGCACGTGGAAACAGGGCAGCAGCAGACTTACTTTTATCACACCATTCAGGCATCCGCTGCTCTCAGCAAACACATGTGCAAGACAGTGCGTGAAATCTTGGCATGGACTGTCCTGATGCTTCTCATGCGGCGGAGACCCATCCCCAATGCTCTACCTGGTGACAGTTGCTTTGCTTTCCCCCTCCTTTCCCATGTCTGATGGACTTCCCAGTCACCAGATTTTCCTGTCTGGCAGACAGACCAACATCTTTAAACACATGCAAGGCCAAATCTGTTCCTCGCAGTGCCTTGCTGAACGCTGGGGGAGTTACATTAGGGATAAATTTGGCTCATCCAAACTCCAACTTTCTCAACAGAGGGCTTCGGAGATGGATAATTTCAGGACACAGCTGAAGACGGCTAGGTAAAAGCTGGTCTTGTGGTTAAGTCAATAAACTGGGTTTGAGGAACTGCAAGGTTCAGTTCCTGGATCAAGCACACAATTCCTTTTCCATCCAGGGCAAGTCCTTCAGACTCTCTCTCTGCCTCAGTTATGTTCCCATAAGACAGAGACAAAAAATTGTTATGACAAAAAGAAGCATTCACAAGGCCTAGATTGAAATGAATGGCGCAAGTCATTGTTCTCAGAGGCCGTGTCCAGACGAGCACACAAGTGCGTTTCTCTGGGGACAAACAGCAGAGGCACATAGTTGTGCCTCTGGGTAGCCAGGCTCCGGTTTTAGGTGGCACACGCTGCTGCCACATGGGCTGCCCTGCTTTTTTCAGGCATGGGTTTTTTGGACATGGGGATTTCCTGCCGCACTGGAAATTAACAGCGTGGTGCATGCCTGCATGTGCCGTGCGTGCGGCTTGCAGTGCTGCAGACCATTCTGCAGCGCCACTAACTGCACGTGCGTGCACATCTGGATGTGCCCAGAGGTATCATCTCAGGTTTTCTGCAGTTTTCATTGCTGAAGTTCTCTCTGAGACCAGAAGGGTTAGAAGCACAGCCTTGTTTTACCTGAGAGATCAGGTTCTGGAGCCCTGCCTCACAACAAAGTGGGGAATTCATGTGTGTACAGAAGTTGCTTGTTTTGCTATATAAAGCATTTTATTGCTGTGACTTAACAAAAGTGCATGGCTTTATAGCACTTTAAATTAATCCTTGTTAAATGAGGTATTAAATTTGAAGTGCTACATTTTATAGCACTGTAGTAACCTACAACGCTTTAAATAACTTCTGTACACTGGTCAACTTTCTGACCAATGGAGAAGCCCCAGCATGCTGTGGAGTGCCCCCTGCCACCTAGCCTAGAAAGTGCAGGGAGGCTCAGACCCCCTCAGCCTCAAACACTGTATTTCTGTCATGATTAAGAGCGTAGCCTGTAACTTTATATTGCTATAAAAGGTACTCTAAATTACAGTGCTGTAAAACGTGCATGGAGCACTTCTGTACATACCCTGGTTTTGGAGAGCTGGAAGAAACTGGGTTTTGGAGAGCAAGCAATACCCAATCTGCCTTTATCAAATGGCTACCCCAAGATGGAAGTGGACAGACAACACCTCAACAGGTATAACCTTGTCCCAGAGGAATTTTACCCCTGGTTCTTTTAGGAATAATTCGTTACCAGTTCAGGTGAATTTACCATGGTTTGGGGATTTGTGGCATTTTCTGAAGTCTTTTTTTTTTTTTTTAAATACTGGCATAATGCTGATTGCACCTGTGTAAACACGTGCAAAGTTAATATTCATGCACTGCTTAAGTGCTGTGTTGATGGGACCCGTATAAGTACTTAGACAGACTGATGAATCTTAATGACATGTAGCTGGAAAAGGAAGGACAGAAAGACTGAAAAAAAAAAATCCCATGGCTCTTGGATATTGAGGGCTGGTGAAGGAGGGGAGGAGGAAAACAGACACACAAGACTAGTCATCCCAGCTACTGGTTAAAAATAATGAAGCAAATGGAGATGCTGAGTAATCTCGGTTAATGCATTTAAAAGGTGTAATATCATCCGAGTGCTTTAAATAGGACACCCGAGATCACCAGGGAGAGCTGCAGGAGGGACACAATGCAAGTAGAATATGCTTCATGCTCATTTTGGGCAGCTTTGTCATGCTTTTGCACACAGCATCACAATGACCACAAAGGTGGTCTGGCCTCAAAGTCAATGTGGAGCAAAGCCTTGAATGGTGATCAGTGCTCCCTGCCCAAATGAGAACAGCTGGTTATATCATTTCATAAGAAACACACAGAGGGAAAGCAACAATAGCTCCTCCTTCACTTTTCCTGTGCAGGCTGACACGAGGTGAAACTGCCCAAGGTTTGGAGTAGTAAAGAGTCAAGGTTAAAAGGGTAAGGCATCTAGGACAGGTTTCTAGAATAGACTCACAGCCATTAAAGTTCCCTTGTTTAGAGCCCAATGAGAAAATAGCTTCCTCGCCCCTGCTGCGACATGCTTTCAAATAAAAAACAGCAAGACTCACAACTGCAGCAGGTATAGAGTATACCACCTGCTGGGTG
Organism: Crocodylus siamensis; assembly: GCF_052110815.1. NCBI lineage: Eukaryota > Metazoa > Chordata > Crocodylia > Crocodylidae > Crocodylus > Crocodylus siamensis. The sequence continues at coordinate 412,452,532 of NC_143395.1, read as the reverse complement.
GTACAGTGGCAGACATGAAGTCCCGCATGGCTGCTTATTTGCTGCCACAATTCGAAGGCCGGGCATGTAGAAACGATGATCCAGGCACCTGTGCTGTGCCAGGAGTCAGTGTGCCCACTGCCAACCCCAATCTGTTGTGCCAGTGTCTGCGTGACACCAGGGCAGCTCCAGGGCACAGGGCCTCCTTGGTCTCTCTGCTGGGGCAGTCTTTACTACCGTCACAGAAGGGAGAGTGGCTTTTTTACAAGCACAAGGGTTTATAGAAACCACTGCAAAGCGATGAGAGTCCTGGCAAGCCGTGAAAGCGCTCCCTTACCAGTACATAAGAGCTATTCAGCAAGCAGTACAGCACAGCTCAGAAACATGCCTGCATGCACATACATCACCTCCAGCGTCCTCAACTGTGGCAGGTACCAGAAACCAGCTCTTCCTTATCTAATACCCCATAACCCACCACTTCAACCGAAGGCAGCTTGCTTCTAGCAGAAGGGAGGCTAGGACAAAGCACTGAGCGGCTCTGACTCTATCCAGTACAGAACAGTGGTTTGCACTTTAATAATGCCAACTGTACTGCAAATACGATACAGCCCTACAAAACATGGTTCATTTTCAGCACTGGGTTCCTTGTTCATGGATCATCTTATGTGCAAGACTATTGTTCAAGGAACAGTTTTTTTAACAAGACAAATGGATATGTAGATAATAGAAGACAAAGTGAAGTATTGCTCTAGACATAAAGTGCGAGTGAGCACGAGACTGCATCTGGAGCTGCAAACAACTTTCCCCTCTTTATTAACCACCACCTTCAAATCCCACTGGTGCTGCAAAGTCTTTCAACAGCAACCTGTTGTACTTCAGCATTATCTATACCAGCTAGGTGCACAGAAAGCTTGAGTCTCGCTGTGTTTTGCCTGCCTGCTTCAAATGCAAGTGCACTCAGTGATTCAACACTGGGCTCTGAAGTCCCAATGCTTCCATGCAATGCACAAGGGCTAACCCATGCACTCATCCAGAGTCTGCCCACCAAGACGTCAGAGTTGGTCCATATAGGGACAGCGACGTAGGTGCCCAACTATGTGGCCCATCTAGTCCACTATCCTGCTCCCAGTCGTAGCCTGTACCACATGCTTCAGAGGAATTTGCTAGACATGCACACAGTGGCAAGATACGCAGCAGTTTTACTACCACGAGTCTCGTGGTGACTGTTAGGGATATTGGTCAAACCCTGAGATTTTTATCTCCCTTCCAGTACTCTCTCCTAAGCACTATTATAGCTTTGGATAGCTTCGCTGTCAACAAAGGATGTTCATTCCCTCTTTGCCAAGTTGCTGGTCTCCACAACAGCCTGTGGCAATGGGCTCCTCAGTCTATTTCCTACTTCGGAAGTTTTCAAAGGACCACCTTTCAAATTCATTAAACAGCCCTTTGTTTGTGTGTTCTGGACAAGGAGACCTGCCTTCCTTAGACCATACTCTACTTCATATGCTTCTCACGTCTCTTCTTACTTGCCTCTTCTCTATGGTGAACTATTCCAATCATTTCAATCTCTCTTTAGAGGAGTTTTCCCCATACTCCTAATCACCCTCATCTCTGATAAGCTGGTGCAGGGGTCTACCACAGGTATTGCGTGGTTGGATAAGATCCAGACAGCAGGGAACCTTTCTTCAATTACACACGTCCACATCAGCAGTGTTCGACCTTCTAGCCCCATGGGCCGCACGAACGGTGAAGGGCTGGATTCAGCGTGGGGGCAGCGCATGGCGATGGTCTGTGGGTATGATCTGCTCTGCCAATCTGCCTTCATGCACTAGATCCAGCTGTGGACCAACCCTGAAAGGTCTGGCAGTCAACGCTGCCATTGCTCCCCTGTCACCAAATTTCCAGACCCTAAATTTCCAGAGCCCTGCAGGCGAGATGACGGAGCCCCGAAGGCCAGATTCAGCCCACAAGCCAGAGGTTGAGCACCACTGGTCCATGCAGTCCAGCATATAGAGTCTATAACCTCTAAGGACTGAACCAAAGCACAGCAGACTCAACAAGAACCCGTCCATTGATTTCTATGGATTATTGCTTTTAGTACCAACCTCTACTATCGTGGCCCATCTTAGCTCTACGCAGTATCTTTGACAGTCAGGCAATGACAATTGGTTCCAGCATTTACACTCCAACCATTTATGCTCGTCTTCTAGTCAGTGCCCATGTCTGATTGATTGTGCATGTTTTTCCTTAGGCTTCGCTCATGCCACAGTCATAGCATGCTCAGTTTCTGCCTGTGCACCAATAGCTATGGATAATATCATGCTGCGCTGGAGGCTGAGGCAGAATTTGGCTGCCAGATTTGCTTCCCCACATCCTGACATTGTGGCTCTGCTCCTTGACCCCACGAACAATGAGCTGCTGTATGCTGCACCGCTGCGCTCTTCCCACTTGAAACTCAGATCTGAAGTTCTGTGCAGTGAATGGTGCATGGGGAGCAGGGGGAAATGAATCACACTACCATCAAGTCACAGCTCCTTCTTATATCAAAGCAAATGACATTTTTCATCCAGTCTCCTATCTGGAGGCAGTTATTTATTCACAATGCTGGAGAGCAACAAAACACCCAGAATCCAAGACACTGCACAATATTGGCAGTATGAAGGCAGCTCATCTATTTTTCATTGTCAATAAGTACAGGTTATTTCTGGTTTGTACCCCATATGTTCTCAAATACATGCTGTATCAACAGCATGAAAGGAAGGTGGCATGTATCCACCCACACACAGGAAGTTGGCTAGAGTGGTATGGCATAAAGATGTAGGGGCATGAATTTGGGATGGACACGTAATGGGTGGGTGGTGATGCCACACCTGAGTTATGAAGGGAATGTTTCCCCTCCCACTGCGACACATCTCTAAACCAAAGAGTGCACAGCAGTCTTTAAAAGCCAGGTACCTCGGTACAATTTGGGAGGAAATTTTCAAAGACCAGCCATGAATCATTCCCTGATGGCTGGCACTGCCACTGGCTTCACTGCAAGAGTGTGCAGATGAATACAATCACAGACAGCCACACGGCTCAACAACACTTCACCAGATGCTGAATTTTCTAGCTCTTCTAATAAGAGACCTTATGCAAGCAAAACCATACAGGCTGCCAAAGGGAAGGGGTTTAACAATATGAAAAAAAACCAAGTCTAATGAGAACCCTAACTACCCCAATGTAAGTGTTACATTGGGAGGCAAAGGATTGCAAATGGTGCGCCAGCTCTACATTGCTGCCATGGTATGTGAAACCAACCGGACTATCCCAAAGGAAATGCTGACATGCACTGAGGAGGTGTCACCTTAAATGAGATAAAGTCACTGCTGATATGTAATTTAAATGCCAAGCTACCAAGCTATCATTCAAATCATACCAAGCTGTCACAGTATTTCTGCTGTGACACATGGATACGAAAGCTGAAGATCCATCTGAGGTGCCGACAGAACAAAGGCCTCTGAAAAAACACAAAATGTCTTATGGAATGAGTTTCTAACACACTAGCCAGTTCCAACAGTTCACCTTCACCAAGTCATCCAGAAAAAGATGATGGCAATATTTAGAAATTGTGCTACAAATGACACCGAAACATCTGCCACAACAGATGTTTTAGTACTACCCTCTGCTTTGACTGCCCATCTTAGCTTTCTACCTAGGACAGATGGAGGGAAGTACAATAAGACTGAATGAAATACCTCTCCTCCAAATGACACCTGAAGAAAGCGAGTGAGAGAGTATGTGGAGCTTAATACAGAGGTCATGCAGGGTAGATACAAATGATAGGTTGTTTCCTGCCCTAAGTAACATCTACAAAGCAGAATGGATTCAGATGATCATTATTATAGCAGTGCTTAAAGACAACCAAGAAAAGGCCCTGTTATGGAAGTCACCATAGGAGTAGACAATACCTGCCCCAAGGAAAGTACAATCTCACTATCAGCTGCCTTGAGTTTTCTGGTGCTTAATTTGGGGAACCTCAAAAGTTGCCCAATTTTCAGGTGCTGAGCACTTCTGGAAGATCATCTTCCTTATAGTGGTTGTTCAGTTAGGCACCTGAATACAGACATGCACACACACATTCAACACTTCTGAATAACTTGGGGTAAGACCCTCAGTTGGCCATGTTTTAATCGTCTGCTTTAGCTTCTAGCCCTCCAATGACACAATATTGAAGAAAGCCTGATGTGTACCTAACCATCTCTCTCCCTTCTGTGCTGTTGGCCACAGAAACCGGCGTGCCTTAACCATGCTAGCCCAAGTGGCCACTTAGACCATTAACTGAATCCTCCCAGTGTTGGCCTTGTGTAGAAGTCATTTGGGATGAGGAATCCCACAGCTGGCCAGAGAAATTCATTGCTAAGTGCTTGTGTCAAAAACAGCGAACTGATGCAAAGATTCCCTGATGTTTTCGGCCTTTCCCAGCGGTTTCACAAACCAACTGGATTCACCAACAGAGAGGAATCTAAAAGGGAAGATCCAGAAACAAGACATTCCTCATGGATCACTGCTTCCTAATGCACTGGAGAAGCAAGCATCTTTGTCTGGCTTACACAGCAACAAATCCACGCACTGCCCCTGCTTAGAGGGAATGTCCCTCTGAAACTGCAGCTAGAAAGCAATGCATATCTTCCTGTCAAAGTTTCTGTCCAAAGAGAGAATATTGTAAGGGCTGGGACTGCAGAGACTTCTTTTTAAAAGTCTATATATCCATATGGTACTTAGCACAATGGCATCATTGATACTATTTGCAGTACAAATTTGTGATAGGATCTCTGGCTTGCACTACCCTGAGACTTACATGCAGACAGAAGTGACAGTTTTCACCTGATCTGGCCACAGAAAGCAGTTTATAGCGCACAAACAGAGTGCGCATCTGCAAACAGCTTAAAAAATGAACCAGTGAAAAACTGCATGAAGTATCAGAGCTCCCAGCCTATGGCTGTTTTCAGAAGGGGAGGGGGGAAAGGGAGCAGAGGGAGATCAGCCTGGGGGTTGGAGCTCCCCTCAAGTGGGGGGCTCCAATTCACCCATCCCAAGGACACTGCTTTCCCCCCTCCCCTTCTGAAAACAGCAAGCAAGCCCTGGCCATTGCCATGGGAACCTGGCTGCAGGCTCCCAGCCCCCCCACCCTGGAGCCAGCAGTGAACTTCTGTCTGGCCTGGGGTAATTTGTAACTCAAGATTGCTTTGCAAAAATCAGTCTGAGTTATAGCCGGGTGCTATACTTCTGTCTGCATCCTACATGATCAAATGGTCCTTCCTGGCCTTCAACTATTATTCTTCATTGGTTTCAGATAATACCTCTTCTTCTGATCTTACCCACTTAAGCAGAGTAGGGAGAACCACACACAAACATCACATCATTGAGCACACTTGGGTTCACTGGCAAACTAGCTACTATGTAAGGCTACTCAAGTGGCAGTGTTGTGGTAGCAACATGTTCAGTTATTTATCCATCCTTCCCAGTGAGAACTACTGAGGTTGAAATAAATAAAATGAGAGAAAGCAACTGGGCACGTCCTCCTCATGCAAATAAAGGGATCTGGAACATTTTATAACAACCTTTTGAGAACAGCTTTTGCATAAACACCCTGGCACAATATTAGTACAATGGTGTTTTGTAAACAAGTCGATTTCTAACGATGACAAGCCATCAGCGGGAAGGAGAGGCTGTGAAAGCAAAGCACTCAACCCACATTAATTCAGCAATATTGCATGCAGTGCCTGGTAGCTGAAAACAATTATTGCAAATATTATTGATCTGGTAGGCTGCGATATGCAAAGGAGCAGGAATACACTATTCCTTTTGCAATCTGATTTTAATTATTTAACTAGACATTATGCTGGGAGGTGGAGCAGTGAAGGCATCTCACTATGGCTCCAGGGGCAAAGGTTGAAGTCCTGCTCTGGACTCATGCCAAAAGCTACCCCCCACCCCCAGCTGTAAATGGGCACCTGATTATCAGGGATCCTGGTTTTCTCCGATTTTAAAAAATCCCCAATTTTTGGTTAAAAACAAGAACCCCAAATCCACATATTCCATGATTTAAATGAAACACCACTAATCTAGATAGATCTATATATTAGTGGTTCATTTAAATCATGGAAAATGACCATCTATATCTGTATAGATAGATCTTAATATTCGTGATGTTTTATTTAAATCATGGAAAATGGGGCTACTTTTTTTTTTTTTTTTAAACTGAAAATCGGTGATTTTTTTTTCAAAAATCAAAGAAAACCAGAATCCCTGCTAATTATTCAGGCAGCAGAGATGCAGGCAGCTGGATATAATGCTGACCACATGGCTTCCCTCTGTGCCACTGCCTACAGAAACTACTGTGCCCTAAACATGCCAGCCATCACTGCGGCTTTTGTGTGCAATAATTAATCAGAGCTTATGGGATGCTTGGGTCCTGACCAGACGAGTACCAGAGAGATGGCTGTACAAGAAGCTGGCTGACAGGGTTAATGGGGAACTGGCAGGTAGCAAAAGTTCCTGACTCTCCTCAGGTCATTACAGGCAGCAGATCTGGCCTCTGAAGTCTGCAACAGCGGGGCGAGGACACAATGCTTTTCCACCCAGCATTATTCAGGTGCATGACATAAAGCAATTAAAATCCCATAAACTCGCAAACCCAGAGAAGTGTGCTGTGAAACATTTGCTAGCATATTTTTAATGCTGATTTTAATGCTTTCTCCCCTGGGCTTGCTTTTAAAGGGTGGGGGGAAAATATCTCTTGGAAGAAGCAGGAGGAATGAGGCATACAAGGTGTGCCCTGGTAAAAGTGGCAGGCTGGAGAACAAACGGTGAAGGAAGGAGCTGCTGTATGGGCTAGTGATCAGAGCAAGGGATGAAGAGTCAGGACTTGACTCTGCTACTGCTTCCCTCCACTGCTTTGGGCAAATCATGAAACCCCCATGCACCTCAATCCTGCCACGCTGTGGAGTGGTGACAATGACACTCAGCCATTGAGAGTTGCGGGTGCAATAGCTGAGGATAACTGGTTCCTTTTTATTAACTGGGGGGGTGCATGAAAAGAACAATAGCCTTGCGTTTAAGATGCAGATCTGAGTTCAGCTCTGCTCTGCCACGGACTCTTTGTATAGCCTCAGCTAAATCACTTACCTGCCCCATGCCTCAGTTTCTCCATATGCAGAAAGCTGAGTATAATCCTCCTTTTCACACCCATTTAGATAGCAAGCTCTCCAGGACAGGGCCTATCACAACAAGGTCTCGATCTCAATCCTCCCTACATTGCTGCTGTAATACAAGTAAATAACATTTGCTTTGTGTTTAAGTCACTACTATAAAAGATCTGTTTTGGTCCAGTAAACGGCATTGCATCAGATTGCACATTTGACACTCGCTTTTAAAAGACCATACTTTAACTCCTCCAAAGAAAAATGAATCCAGCTTCCTGTTACACTTTCCTTAAGTGCTGTTTGTCTTTCTTAAGTTCAACCCGTGTTTTGCTGTCATCAATCTTTTATGTCTGCAATAGACTTGGCCAGGGAGAGAGCCCAGTTCTGAAGTCATGAGGAAGGCTTGATAGAAAAAGAGTAACAATGCAATCAAGCAGTGTTGCCCGAGCCAAAGCATGAGGCAAATACATATGGTCGAGGAAACAACGTCAATATAACTCCTCATCTCATAGGGTGGGAAGTTGTAGATATAAATCCCAGGGCATTAAGATGAGGGTATAATCCCATTTGCTGCCTCCAGTTGAATATTATAGTCAAATATAAAAAGGGTTGGGTGCTTTTATGGTCAAGAATGATTAGAAAGAAGTGGAACAGTGGGCTGCCAAGACAGTATGGAGACGAGGGGAATTCCTGCATCTCCATGCAGTATTATGCAATTGGGATGGTGCAGCACTAACCTTGCTGGGAATACGCCTGCACTGAGCAGGTGCACCCACCCGTCTGACCTTCTCCTGCTCTAAAAGAGGACAGGTGTCTCCTTCCTCCAAAGGATCAGGGATAGGCCACCACTGGGAGCTCTCAGTGGAGCAGTGTGCATAAAGGTGACTCCAGGCACAGCAGAGCAAACACACAGCTGGTACAAGAAAGCATGACTCTTGATATCAGTGCTGTTGAAACCACTTTCACCAGAGATGAGTCTGAACAGCAGCGTCTGCTGTGCTCTGTACACCATCCAAGGACCTGATGTGCGTGTTTTGTTAAGTGACCACAAATCAGGTTCTGCCTTGGCAGGAATACATCACGGAATCTCTCCAGCGTCTTGACTACTCTCCTGTAATGCAGCCTCTCTTAACCATAAGCCACCCATTAAAACTTCTTGCCTACAGAGATTTAGCTAGATGCCCAACTCTTAGCACTGAGCTGAAGTTAAGGGTGCGTTCTTCTCTCATACCGTCAGATCAGTGCAAGTAGCCAGGTCCAAAATACCACCCAGATCCAATCCCCACTTCCTTCCTTTGCAATAAAGGCTCAGCTGCTCCATTGTATGCCACCCTGCAGCTCCTCAGCTGTACCCTAAGATCCTCTCATTAGGGAATCACTCTTGCCTCACTTATATTCAGACAGGGCATTAGCCAACTGCCTCAGTGAGTCAACAGAAACTGCTTAACCTCTTCTTAGCAGCATCAACACCTGTATACAGGGTGTGGTGCCTCAGGCAAACCCTGCTGGCCTGCTATCCCATTATCCTCCCCAGCTGCCATCAGGAAGAACAGGTCTTTTTGCTGTTGGGCATCTGGCAGGACAGTACACACCTGACGCAGACATGATTTGGGACCCACATTTCACACCTGCAAGGTCCAACTCCTCTCTCACTTCGGCCAGGTAAGTTGGTCACAGTAGACGTAGAGCCATTGAAAGGAAAGAAACACGCAATGTATTTTGATTTCAAGTCAGCTCTGCTAGCTAGCACAGGTAACACTGCAGCACACGGGTGAGCAGGCAGAGTTTAGAGTCGGTTTACTCCCAAAAGTGAACAGTAAAGTTGCTTTATGAGCAGCTGAATGCTATATTGCTGTATATTATGTTATTTATGCTACCATCGCTCCCAGGTGCTGCAGTCCTGTGCTTTGATTCCACTGTTAGGCCCTGTCCAAAAAAGCAGGAACACCCCACAGACTGTGCCATCCTGCAGAAACATGCACTGTAAGCATAACCCAGGGGACAACAAATGGAGACTGACCAAAGAGAGAGAAAAAAACTGAGACTGCTGATCAACCTGACAGATAAGCGGTCTCAGCACATCAGCAGCCCAACTGTAGTCAAGTTATTTTGGTTGACTACATCACAACAAGGAGGTGTTTTAAGGAGGGCTGGGAAGGAGAATAATGCATTTGTGCTGTGGATGTCAGCAGGCAGCTGCTCCCAAGAGTGAGAAGCATTGTGGGAGAAAGCAGAGGATACTTTTTGAAAATCCACCCAGGTGGGTGATGGTATGGTGGGCTGGGCAGCAGCTGCACTTGGTCTGTTCACTCCCTCTGAGCTGAAACTACTAACAACTGGTATTGGTATTACAGTATCTGTTGCAGTGGCAGGCAATTATTTTGGGTGGAGGGCCGCTTATTGAGTTCTGGCGAGCCATAGAGGGCTGCATGACAGGCAGTTGGGGGCAGATAAATATTAATTTTCTACATATTTTAGGGACTCCACGGGCTGGATAGAATGGCCTGGTAGGCTGCATTATGCCCACCCCGATCTATCATCTGGAGGCCTCGATTTGAGATCAGGGCCGCCCTGGACAAGATGGTATGTACGTGTGAAAAGAAAAGCTTGCAGTCTACGCAATCAGGAGATGCAAAGTCTGGAAGACTGTAATTACTGCTGCTGGTCCTTAAACCACTTCCCAAAGAAGCAACAGACAAAGGACCACAATGCCTGCCACTGAAAAACACACCTTCCTCTGCAGTGACTCAGAGTCTACAGATTGATGCACAGTGCCAATTCATCACCAGTTAGGGCAGGATAGGAAGGAGCAATGCCCCCTCCTGCTTTTGAATCTGAATAGCAACAATGCGAGGCGAAATCAGGCTAGGGTACTGGGTACAAACATCCCCTCCCCCTCCCACCAAGAGGGCCCCAGAGTTTAGATCTTGGGGTCCATGAGGCCACATGCAATGCAACAGGAGGGTGATCAAAGGTAGAGCGCAGAGGAGGGCCTTGGCTGTTGGGTTCATTACAGACCCTAGAACAACCCTTTTAAGGGTCGAGGCATTTCGTTTTCAGACTCCAGACCTCATTTATGTCCTCCTGTGGGAATAGTGTCATTTTGTGCTAATGCAGTACTTTCCACCCAGGGGCTCTGTGCACAGCTCTGATAAGGTGGCTCAGAAGGAAAGGCTGGGGAAATGCTGCTACCACCACCTTTTACTAATGAGCGGGGGGGGGGGGGGGGTAAGACATAGAAGAGCAACACTTTCAAAACCAGACGGTCACTTTTGGCCCCCTGGCTTGAAATGCAATGAGCCTGGGTTATGAAACGCCAAGCACTCAGAGATTCCTGTGGAAGCCAAACAGCTGTGCTTGGTTCTTCTGCAAATAAACTAACAAAATCATTTTTTTAAAAAGTCAGTAGCTGCAGTATAGCTGGCCTAAGCAACTTATTCAACCTCCTGTAGGAAACCAGGGCAGGTATCAAGACTGGAATCCAAGTCCAAGTGACCCTGTGCCTAGAAATATGGTACCTAAAGATCCCTTCAAAATGTATTTGCTGACAGCTTCCTGTATCACTTCCTATCTTGACATGCTTGTAAAACCTTCTGCATTTCACCCCAGATTCAACTGCCTTTCCCTGAAGGTTAAAGACATTTTCAGAACATAGGTGGTTTGCAAACTACTTTGCATGTCCATCTGTCTGAAAGACGCTCTTATGCACATCAATAATTATCATTAACCTCCAGCACGTCACACCCTCGTGCCTAACATTTAACAAATTTACTCGGCTCTTGCTGGAATGCAAGAGCACAAGCTGGATATTCACAAGGCAATGTGAGTGCTCTTTCATGGGAGAGACACTGAAGAGCTAATGACATTTGATGGGTTAAGGCCATTGGTGAGTCAGTGTTGGCAATTAGTTTATTTCTGTGGGAGGAAGGTGCTTTGCTTCATTAAGCTAAAAGCAGCCCCCTTCCTCAGTCTGTACCAGACACCCAACATGCAGACATCGGATGTTAAAATGCTATTGTTGCCTTGATCACAATATGCCTAGTGGGTAGAAGATGGGGAAAAAAATCCTGGATCCACCCAAGATTTGTTCTGTGGCTGTCTGCAAATTTCCCAGTTTCAGGAAGGTAGTTAGGCACCACCACATGGACAGGTCTGGTATGGGAAAGTAATTAGCTGGAGTCCTAGTTCTGGAGTAAGCAGATCCAGCACCCCTGAAGTCTAATGCACCACACCCATTTATTGCAGGGCTGAGTCATCACCTGGGATCTTGGTTTTCTCCTGATTTAAAAAAATTCCCGAACTTTTGGTTAAAAACAATAACCACAAATCCACATTTCCATGAATAAAATGAAACACCACTATTTCTCTCTCTCTCTGCATATTAGTGGCATTTCATATAAATCATGGAAATACAAGGATTTGGGGTTACTTTTTTTTTTTTACACCAAAAATTGAGGATTTTTTTAAGTCAGAGAAAACCAGGATCCCTGGTCATCCCCTGCCCTGCCACCACCACCAAGTGGGATTGCTAGTATAGCAGAGGCAGGCTGCAATGTTTAATCGCAGGTCTAGTTTAGCCTAGCCTAGACATCAGCCCAGCTCTCCAGAGAAGTGACTGGACATAGACCAAGTTTGCTGATACAACCCAAGAAAGAAGAGGAGCCAGTGCTCCCCCCTGCTTCCTCCCACGGCCCGGCAGGCTCCCAAACGCAGCAAACACTTATTTTGTTTGTTTGCCACCAGTCAGCAGATCTGCTAAGTCAGAGGACAGCCGTTTCGAGAGCTGGGTTAGGCTTTTATGGCTTGGGATGAACTTGGAGGTCCTTGGCCAGAGAAGGCAAAGCCGGACTTACTCGCTGGGTTTAGTCTGAAGCAGGGCCGGCTGTTTAGACAGTCTTTACAACCTTCAGAAACCTTTTGATCTCTGGCAACCGTCATGCCGGCACTGATAGCGCTCCGATGGTCCTGTTCTGTCTTCAGAGCATTTGGCCGAATGGTCAATAATTCACACTAATGATAAAGTGTGCGTGTGTCTGTAGCGGGGGGAGCAGCGCAGGAACAAAAGCAAGTTCACCAAGATACAGAGCTAAATCACTGGGGCAAAGGTGTTGGGAGCCGCTCTCCAGCAGAGAGAAGGCTAAGCATCCTCCGAGACACGGTGCCAGCGAACGCGCCCACACCTCCCTGAGATGGGGGGGCACACCCACCCTGGGAGAAGAAATGCAGCCCTTTCTCTGAGAGGTCACCCCCTCCCTTTGCCCCCCGCCCCCTTCGTTTCAAGGTAATGCCCCTGCCCAGCCCGCAACTCAGGTCGGGCACCTGCACAGAGAAGCGCCCGCCGCTCGGCCCTGCGCCCTCACAGAGCGGCCTCCGGGCCCCTCCCCCCGTGCGCAAGACACTGCGAACAGGGGGACGCCGGCGCTACCCCCCTGCCAGCCAGCGCCCCCTGGCGGGCGGGCGGGCGGCGCGCGCCTGCACCCGCTGTCCGCGGGCACCCGGGGCGGGGCGGGGCGGGGCGGGGCGCGGGAGCACTTACATATCTCCGCAACTTCTTCTCCGGCGGCGACTTGCGCAGCCAGCCCGAGCACACCACCTCCCCGCCGCTCATGCCGCCGGCGTCTGCCCGCGTCTGTCCGCGCTGCCCCGGCTCAGCCCGCGCCCGCTCCGCCTCCGCCGCTCCCCGCCTCCGCCCCGCGGGGCCGGGCTGCGCCCCGGGCTCCGCCTCCCCGCGCGGGCACCGGCCGGGCAGGTGCCGCCTGCTCCGCACGGCCGGCCGGACGGCGAGCCCCGGCCGGGAGCAGTCCTGGGGCGGGGCCAATGCAACTGTCGGCTTCGAGTAGCGACTTCAAATAACGACAAGCCTCGGCATGGGGGCATGCCGCCTGGTACGGATGCCCCCTTTCCCTGAGGCAAATCTGCTCCCCCTGCACCTGCACGGGGAGACTGCCCCCAAAATACCCCCCAGCAAGACAGAAAAGTAGGGGTCTCCACAGGAAGCTCTGCCCCTTTTTCCCTGAGGCAAATCTGCTCCCCCTGCACCTGAAGGGGAGAGACTGCCCCCAAAATACCACCCCCAGATGGACAGAGAAGTAGGGATCTCCACAGGAAGCTCTGCCTCTTTCCCTGGGGGAAATCTGCTCCCCTTGCACCTGCAGGAAGGGGCATCACGCAGGGGAGCATGTGGGGCACAGAGGAACTGCCCAAAATACCTCTCAGCCTCACAGAAAAGTAGGGATATCTGCAGGAAACTCTGCCTGGCATGGATGCCCCTTTTTCCCCCGGGCAGGCCAGGTTTTTTGGGTCAATTTTATTAGACCGATAGTTGGAAAAATTGTTCTTTGCAAGCTTTCCCCTTCTTCAGGCGTAGGGAGAGTCTGCAGCTGTTTTTGTGCCTTTCCCTGTGGCAAATTTACTGCTCCCCCCCACCCACAGGCTTTCTACACACATCAGGCAGGAGGCCTCACTTGGCACGGCCGGATATTAGCAGAATTGCCCCCCCCAAAAGGCCCTTGAAATGAGCTTTCCTTGGCTGGGGGAGACTGACAAAAACTGATAAAAGTGTCATATTCTAGTATTGATGTTAAAAAAAAGCCTCACAGAAAAGCAGGACTGGCAAGACCCTCCAGAAGGAACCCTGCCTGCTACCCATACCCTTCCCCGGGGCACATTTTCTCCCCACCCCACTGAAGCAGGGGGCTTTCCACACACATCGGGGAGGAGACTGAGCCTGCCACGGCCAGACATTAGCAGGGCTGCCCCCAAAATAAAGCCCCCTGAAATAAGCATTCCTGGGGGGGAGGGGGAATCAATAAAAGCATCATATTTTATTATTGATTTTTAAGTCCTGTCACAGCGCCTGCTCACAGGGGGCTCAGCCGCCACCGGAGCCTCGGGCAGACTGCCCAGGGATCGCGTTACAGGAGAGGGTGTTGGTGCTGGAATGGGCAGCCCGCTTTCAGAGCTGGAAGGATGGTCCGTCCCCATCGCCTCCCTGCTGAAGTCCCCATTAAAAGTCCCATTTGCAGCCGCCGGGAGCAGGCTGGGCCTTCCATCTTCATTATCTCTTCCCCACTCTCATTTATGAATTTTTAAATGGTCATAGATATGGTCACTGGAGAGGCAGTTATAAATGATTCATGGGAAGAGCGTGCGTTGAGGGGCTCGGCCCTGGGAACGGTTCTGATCCCCGTTCTCTTGGTTCACCCTGTGTGCTGCGCCAAATTACTGGCACAGAAAGGCCATGATAGAGTGCAAGGCTGGGATTCGAGACGCTTTGTTTTATTCTGTGGCTCTGCCACAGTGCTGCTCAGGCAAGTCACGGCAGCTTGTGGTGCCTCAGTTTCCCTTTGCATCCTTTGCCAACTTAATGGGCAGGGACTGTTTCTCACCGTGTTTGGATAGCACCTAGCACAACAGGGCCTCGATGTTGGCTGGAGACCTACAAACAACAACCCTTGGCACTTATAAACACCTCTCATCCAGGGATCTTACATCACTTTAGAGTCAGTAATTAAATCTGATGCTGTCTCCTAGAGATATGTAGGACACCCATTTCTCAGATAGGGAAACTGAAAGTAGGCAACTTCATTTATTCATAAAAGATGCAATGGTTGTAGACTTTATTAATAGTTGAGAGAAAAATCCTACAAGGCAGGTTATGCTGTTTGTTAGACACTGACAAAAACATGTTTTCAAGCTCCTAATGTTTCCTCTCCTGGGGACAAAAACACAAGCACCAAAAAAAAAGGGGCGGGGGGAATATTCCCCTTTCACTGTCCAAATCAATGGATTTTGGATGGGGCCCTTAAAGTCAATGGGAGTCTTTCCAAAGACTTCAATCAGCCTTTGGGGCAGCCCCCAAATCCCTGAAAGTACTGCGTGCTAAGCAGTCAGAGCAATGAAAACATGTCATACAAAGTCATTACAGCATGTGTGTTAATGATTCATGAGCCATACTTCATACCGATGGGCTCTACTGTAACTGCCTTTAAATGATATCACAAAGCCAGTCTGGATTTTTTATGTTAACAAGTTTCAGGGTTGATGCACACCATTCATTGTCATATACCACAGATTTATACAGGGTTAGAGTGGGGACAGTCATAGAATAAAGTATTCAGCACAGTTTGTGATATTTTGTGAATTGATTATCCCATTCCCTTCCACTGTTTATATCCAGTTTGCTCAGTCAATTAGATTGCAAAATATATGCAAACAGCTTACTGCAAATTCCAACACTCGAGATGCATGGTGAATTTTTTTGCTTTTTTTTGTTTTTTGCCCATCCTCCCAGAGAAAAGCCTGCAAACATGCATCTCAAAGACACTCAAAATGGCTGTCGTATCTTCATCTAGATATGTTAGCATCTCTAAATGAAATATAAGCCCTGTGCAAAAAATAAAAACCTGCACACTGGATGCAAAAATAAAACCCTCCAAGATTTTACAAGCGAAGGTTCTTACTACCTGTTGGCCTGCCTCTGTGCTGTGACTCAGTATTGCAAGAGTGAGCTTAACACATAAATTTGGCATTGCATACATGCTTTATGAATTTGCTACATCTTTCAGCTATTCAATCTCTATCCCAAAGTGCTTCCTAGTGTTAGACAAGAAAAAGCTCACCTTATAAGCAAGCAGATCAGTAAAGGGAACAACTGAATACCCATATAAAATGATTCCACCTCTGACCTGGCAGCATTTCCAGCCATGCTACTCTTATAACAAACAACACAGGCTGCAAGCTGCCCTCCAAACCCACAGTGAACCAAGCTCCTCCAGAGCTCGTAGCACTGGATCTGTAGAGGGCTTGAGCTAAGAAGCCAGGGGCCCTAGCTGAAGACTTTAATAGCCCCAGATCTGCTGTGGATGGGGAAACATTGCAACCAAAAAGTTACACAGAGCTTTGGAAAATCAGTGATCACCTGATTTGCAAGATTAGTGTTTGCAAGGGAGTAATTAATAAGGGAGAAGGATGGATCTGATTCAATGCATTGCAGAGGTACAGGAAAAGTTCCAGAGAAGGCTCTTCCAGCAAAGTCTAGGCACACTGCCAATAACAATGAGACAGATTTTTCTTGTTTTTACCGCTGTCTTCAATTTCCTCCCGTGTTTTAAGTTGCACAGGAACTG
Source organism: Crocodylus siamensis (assembly GCF_052110815.1). Classification (NCBI taxonomy): domain Eukaryota; kingdom Metazoa; phylum Chordata; order Crocodylia; family Crocodylidae; genus Crocodylus; species Crocodylus siamensis. Next base: position 412,436,238 of record NC_143395.1, on the reverse strand, counting down.
AAATTGGTGTCTGGAAATCAGAACTTCTACGAAACACCACCTGGCTGACTTCTGCTTTGTGCTTTGGAGTTATTTGTGTGAGGAGCTGCACCATCTATTGGAGAAAGCTGGGAAGTGGCAGGCAGAATAACTCACCTTATTGTCCATTGGGTTATTGTTATTTAAGCAATAAGGATAGCAATGCAGGGCATTTCCTGGCGGTTAAGGACCAGCTGGGCAAAGTGCTTGGGGGTATACATCCAGCTGGTCATTAATCCCCAGAAAATGTCCTATAGGGAGGGTGCAATTGGTGGGATAAACCTATATGCATTGGAGGAAACAAGACTTAAAACTGAGCCATGCTGCTCTATGTGGTATTCGCCTCCTTTCCTGTTTCACTCACTATTCACATGGCTCCCATTGCAGCATGAGCTGCTTGCCTTACAGCCATCAGTGAATGTACCTTCCCCAAACACCTCCCCGGAGCAGAGCTGGGCAGGAAACATTTTTCCATCCCATTAACATTTTCAAGATTTCAAACATTTTCCCTGTGCCGCAGTGGGTTGATCCCAGGACTTGCAAAATCTTTTCTCTCTCCAAGAAGCAGAGCATCTCCCCTCACCTCCAAAACAGTCAACAGCCCAATGCTTAGAGCACTCATGAGATATGGCAGATCTAAGTTTAAAGCCCACTGTATAGTAAGGGCTTGAACCTATTTCTCACATAGCAGGGGAAAGGTCTAACCACTAAGTTATTGCCTAAGCTACAGTTCGCATTCTCTCCCAGAGCTGAGAAACCTTTCCCAATTACTGGTAGTGTGTAATTGTTACTGGCACATTCTCACAAAACATTTCAGATGAGATGACTTGGTGTTTTCTAATTAAAAACTTTTATTAGAAAAGTTGCGAGCAACTCTATTCAGGAGAGAAGGAAGTATTGGCCTGGCCTTGGTGGAACAGAACTAGAATAAAGTTACTATAACCATCCAGAAATGGAGTTACGATATTGTGTCTAGCCAGATAGGAGAAAGGCACAGGACCTAGTTTACTAGAGAACGTAGGTGCCAATTTTAATTTTGAAAGATGCCTAGGGCTGAGACATCTAACTCCAAGTGAATTCAATGGGACTTTTTGGGCTGCTTTTCAAAATGTGGCCGCTCAATATGTATCTGATTAAGCTGAGGAGAATGGGGTAGGGAGAATGTGCCTTTACTCCAGTTTTCTGCTTCCCTGGTCTTGAACCAGTTTAGACTTAAAATGATGCCTGACCCAACTTGGAGAAGTATCAAGGGTGCTCCAGATCATACCAGCTCCAGCACCCTCACAGTGATCACTGGCCTGGCTGAGAATCAGGGGCCACACTGTATATTCTGCCTCAACCCATCCCAGAGGAAAGGGAGATGGCTAGTTGGCTCTATAACAAATAAGAACTCTCATGTCTGGGACAATCTTTATCTGCTCATTTATAATTCTCCAGTGCGCTGAATCATAGAGAATCATAGAGAAATACGACATCATAGAAAATCAATAGATAATCCAGAGGTTATCTAGTCCAACCCCCTCCCTGAGGCAAGATCACCCCTATCCAACCCATCCCATGCAAACTATGATCTAAACTCTACATAAGACTGCCGTCAACCCTGCCACAAGAGAAACCAACACCCTAACTTGACACAGGTAAAGCATGGGAAACATGGCAGCCAATGTCCTGCTTCTGTGAAATGTTGTCAATGCGTGCCTAAGAGATCTGGGTAGAGGGCCATGCCCCCCACTACAGAGGAAGGCAACCCCCCCCCCCCCCAGTAAATATCATTATGACCATGGGGTAAAATTCCTTCTAGACCCCAAATATGGTGATCCGTCTGCCCCTGAGTGGAGGCGCAGGACCCTATAGCCAAGAACCTCCGACTGGGCCCAACAGGAGCACACCCCAGTCAAAGTTCCCAGCCTTGGCTGTAGGCAACACCCAATACCTCTTAAAGAAAGCTTAAAAATACCCTGACACATGTAACAGAAAGGGTGGGGGCAGGGGCAACCTGCAAAGCCCAGAAGTATAGTATAACATTTGCATTGCTATGCTTAGATCACCCCCAACCTGGAAAGTCCACAACTTCCCTAGGCTGTCTAGTCCACTGCCTCACTGTCGCAATAGTAAAGAAGTTTTGCTGGGTATCCGATTTAAACTTACTTTGCTCCAACTTCAAGCCATTAGTCTGTGTCCTCCTCTGCAGCAAGAGAGAAAAGCTTTCCCTTTTCTTCATGGCACCCTTCAAGTACTTGAAGACTGCTACTGAGTCCCCTCTTAAGCACCTTTTCCACAAGCTGAACATGCCTAGGCCCTTCAGCCTCTTTTCACATGGTTTGCCTTCCAAGCCCTTTATTGTCCTTGTTGCCCAACTCTGGACCCTCTCTAAGTTTTCCACATCCTTTTTAAAATGTGGAGCCCAGGACTGCACACAGTACCCCAGATAAGGCCTAACCAATGCTGAGTAGACAAGCACGATCATCTCCCATGTCTTGTACCTCATGCTTCTACTGATGCATCCCAAAACCGCATTTGCCTTTTGGGAGGCTTCAGCACGCTGCAGACTCATACTGAGTCTGGGATCTACCAAGACCACCAAGTCCTTTTCCATTACAGAGGCAACACAAAGCAGCCAGATAGATCCAAGGGCCATCTCCTCAAACAAATTTAAGTGCTTGACTCAAAGATAGAAATCAGTGAGGGCTGGCACCCAAACACCTGTGAGGCTCTGGGCTTAAGTGCCTTGCCTACATATTGTGTCAAAGCCAGGACCTGAACCCAGTTCTCCTTACTCTTGGTCAGCTGCTCTAGTTACATTGATAGACATCGGTCTCCTTTACATACATCGTAGCTTGTTTTCAAATTCTGGAAGACACTAGGAGACCCCAGTGATGGGCACCAGACTGGATAGGACCACAGGACCATCCTTCCTCTCACGAGATCTGCACAACCTCCAGCATCAGCAGCCATTCTCCCTGGGCAGATGGAAAATTAATGGTGGAGACATCAGCTATTGAGATGGCTTGAAACATTGGCTGAGATACTGGCAGCTCAGACACTTTGCTGGGGACTGAATACAGAAGGGGTCAAAAAGGGGTCTTGTGACCAATATTTAGGCTACATACACTGCCTCAGGCTTCCTGATGAGGTGAAGACATCTCCATCTGACAGCTGTAATGTAGAACTAATGACTGTTGGCCACTTGGTAGTGTCACAACTTGCCAGTGTGGCAGGGAGGCCGAGGACTGGATAGACCAACGGTGAACGGAAGCATCCCCTGCAGGGCAGAGTTCAGATAGTCTTGGCCTCAGAGCAACCCTGCACGCCAACAAGACCCTGCTTGTTGGATCCAGCCACAGTGGGATCCAGTGCACAGGACCATATAATCCAGCCCACTGGGCTCCCCATAGGTCTGGAAATTCAGCAGCAGGAGAGTGATAGTAGTGTTAACTGCTGCAGACTATAGCAATTAACACTGCCACCGCTTCTGGACCTGGAGGGAGCACCATGGGCTGGATGACACGGTTTTGCAGGACAGCTCTGATCCATGGGGTATAAGTTGAGCACTACTGCTCTAGTGTACCAGTATTGCTCTTTCTGTGTGTAGCCCTGGGTTTAATAGGGCCAGGCTAAGGCCCAGTCCTGCTCCCTTCCCTATATTGAACAATCTTGCCTTCTTAGTCACTTATTTCAAATCATCATCACTGATGATAAAACAAGACTCTAGCTATCAGTTTTCCCAAGCTTTGGCTCAGCTTTCTGCCTGGTTCTCAGCCCTGTGATGAACTAAATTCATACTCCAGATCCAAGTGTTTCCACCTAGACTCAGATCCAGCTGTGACTCAGCCTAATTTTCCCTTGTAATGTTTTCACAAGAAAAAAACCCAAGTTGCTATGTAAGTTTGCTTCTCTTCTTATGGCAGAAAACAGTGGCAGTAGGGACTAATGGGGAGGCCACCGGATCAGGGGTCCTGGGTTCATTGCCATCTTCCAGTGATCTTGAGGGTGAAGGCCATTTCATCCTTGGTCTAGAGTAGTTGGACAGTAAGCTTGATGTCTGTACAGCCTCTACTCAGTGAGGCGCTGATCTAAGCTGGGTTGGCTGGGTGCTAATGTACAAATCACAACAGAACAGGAAAGGAAAATCCGAGCAGGGTTTGCCTATATTTGTTACTGACCCTGGTAGACTCTTATATCCTTCAGCACCACTCAAGAAGCAGATGGTGCTCTAAGAATCCAGCCTTTATCCTTCTGACAACCAGCAAGGCCTGCCTACAAGTAATCACAAGGAGTTACTTCACCCCAAGCTAGGAGCTGCTGTCTGGCTTTTCAGCATAATTGGATGTAATCAAGTTTAATTTCGTTGGTGCAGTAACTCTGAAGACTTTTGTAACTGGATTACTGTCGGCTGAACGATCATATGCCATTACATTTGCTGGTCAAAACAGAAGCCAGAATAGAAACAGATGTTTTTCCTTTTCCTTTTTTTTTTTCCCCTTCCCAGTGACACCCCTTCAGGATATGAGGTTGCACTGTATATAATGAACTAAAAATTCTATTAGAAAAGGAAGTAGATGCTGTCAAATTGCATTCGGGCCTCTCCTAAAAGGCGTAAATTATGTAGCAAATGCATCTCTATGTTTGTTTCCAATAATATCCCAAGCTTGGGTCTCACAGCCAAAAATAGCAAGGAAGTTTACAAATAGTAATTAAGCATCATAAGCTCTGTAGCATGTAGACATTATTACCTACTTATCCAAATGTGGAAACCCAGGCTGGAGTGGTTATGTGATACTCAGTGTTCATTAAATGAACCACTGATTGATAATGAAGATGTCCTGCACTCTGCACCTTTCTGACACAGGGAGAAACCCAAGGAGGCATGTGTGTGTACAAGTGCAATGAGGTCTTTAGCAGCAGGGGCCCATAGGTAGGGGTCTACCCAACTAGAGGAGGCAACTGGGGAGATCATGGGACTGGCTACCATTTTCGTGGGCTGATCGTGGCAGGTCCCCCTATGCCTCCAATTGGCTGAGGGACCCTGATGGCCCTGTCCCTCACTGATGATTGGTTGTGAAAGCTGTCCATCATAAGGCCTTGCCCATTGCCACCAATTAGTAGAGAGGGGCGGGGTCAGCAGCCACCTTGGGCTCCCCTTCCTGCCGACCACCCCATGGCAGGCTGCACAGCTGGGCTGTAGCACCACGAGGACTGCTGGCTCTCTCTGAGGATCTAGCATTTTATTTTCTGTAAGGTTTCCCTCACACTTCCTGCAGATTTCACAGGCATTGCCCGATTTCATGGGGAATTTTGAGGATTTCTGCAAAGTACGCGAAATTGCAATTTCAGGAGGTCCCTACCCATAGGTCAGGGAACACTACCAACCATTGTCACAAAACTACCTGTGTCCGTCTCTAGTGGTGTGAGGTTCAGAACCCACCTCGGCTCCTCTGAAGCAAAGCACTAAACGCAGCGAGAAAGCCTGTTCTCATGACAAATCCATCCACATTTTGCAGATTCCAGAGCTTATGACTTTTTTTTTTAAGAAAGACAAAAATAGAATTAAGATACTGGGAGATGTGATAGACTGAAGCTGGAGGTAGACACATTCAAACTAGAGCTAGGGCCCACATTTTAAATGTTAGTAGGGTGTGACAGAAATGATTGGGTGAAATTCTCTGGCTTGCGTCACATCAGGATCAGAAGAGATGATCAAAATTGTCCCTTTTCACCTTCAAATCTATGAGCTTAGTATCTGTTTCTGGGTGTCCAACATGACTCACTTTACCTGAATGCAAGTGAGGGCTCAGTACACCCCCAAAAATGAGTCCCAAAAACCAGAGGAATCAAAATGGCTACTCTTCTTTTTTCCAAATTGAGGCCTCGTTCTAGAGAAGAAGCTGGGCATTCAGATGCTCCTCTGAATAAATGTACTTCTGTGCATCTTACGTGCTGCCCTACAACTTCACACAAGCAAGTCAGTCTGAACACTGAAGAAGCCACTTAGGCTGCCATTAGTCACAGAATAATTAATTGGTAACACACAGCAGCTGCGTAACGATCTTCACTCATACACCTCTGAGTGATGGAGACGGTTAGTATCAACATGCCTGTCTTAGAGGATGGCAAACCAAGGCACAGAGAGGCCAAGGAACTTGCTCAAGGTCACAACACACAGCAGTCAGCAGCAGAGGGCAAGTCTCCAGACTCCTTGCCCTATGCTGTAGATCCCTTGTAGCTGAGTAGGAGGCCTGCATACAAATATCTCTTTTTGTCCAGATGGACCTTTTTGAGTTTCCAATGGTCTATAAAACAAATGTTTAATTATCCTTTTGCTCTGGGGAGGGTTCAGTATGAACTGTTGTCATCATCTAGGATAGCAGCTTGCATTTAAAGACCCAAATCAGGGATCAGAGTCATGTGATGAAAAGCCCCACGGAGTTTACAGTCTAATCCTGCTACGCAAGTAATTGAAGAGGTTCATTACAAAACGTGCACGTGGCTGGTTGAACAGCTGAATCCCTATGCATCCACAAGTCCATAAAATGTAATAGGATTTGAAAGCGCTGCCCATGTCATCTACAGCCATCTCATGAACAAGGGTCTTACATGTGACTTGTATTATTTTGAAGTGGCTAAGATCTGTAGACTCATAAGGGAATGGGGTGGGTCACCCTCCCCACCTGATAATAGTCAGAGAGGGACATAAGAATTGGGTAGCATGCAGCCAAATTTGCAAGCAGGTGTGTGGAGCCCCTCATCAATGCCGATGTCAAGCAGGCATGTTGTTGAGCGCCTGAACGCGGGCAGTAACCATTTATAGCTGGCAAGTGTGTTCCAAAGTGTGTACCAGAGCTTCTCTCTCACAACCCTCCCAAGCCCAACACAAGACCTAACACATCATCTGGCACAGGTGTGCTAAAAGCTCTGCAAAATTAAGATACTTTGGCCAGATTTTCAGCTGGCTTCAATGATCTATTCCACACTGATTGCCACCAGCTGAAGATCAGCCCCTGGGCAACTTCACTGGGAGAGTTGTGCTCTGAACTAAGGGAGAGGAGCACTGACTTTGTAGCCCCCTCTTTGATTCTGTTTCCCTTCATAGCCTCAGGCAAGTCACTTAGCCTGTCCTTGACATCACCTGCACTAGCGTTTTGCTTTAGTTTCTCCGCTGTTGTCTGAAGACTTCCAGTGCAGCCAGGGTTTGAATTACACTTTGACTTGATGGGGGGGGGAGCGGAGGGGGCGTGGGTTGCAAAAAAAATAAAACAGTTCATTGATTAACAAGTCCACCTAAGTGAAGGAGCAGTCCAACTGGAGACCTCCCAATTTATGATTTTCAAATTTTACAGGGGGCTCACGTCACTTATGGTGAGGGCTCAGCCCCACCCCGAGCTCCCCCTTAATTTGCACCCTGAGTACAGCTGCACCAATGCTAGTGGGAGCAGATAGGCCACTAGTTTTTAAGCTGTCTAGACTTGCTCTAAGCCAATATAACTACAGCTGTTCTTCAGCGATGCTTCCACCAGCACAGTTGCAGCACCGCTAATGCAATGCTCTGAGATGCAGGGCTAATTGCTAACAACTCTATTTCCTATCAAGGTATCCAGTTTAACAACAACACTAAGCACTTCAGCTAGACTTAGCATCTTCAAAGGGCTCCACGGACATTGCCTAATTAACGCTCAAAATCTTTTGAAGGAGAAAGGCACCACGGAAGTGTTATTCTAAAGCCCTTACTTCTCTAGAATGGGATTATGCTTTTCTGTGGCTTTAAATGCCACCTGGCTTGAAAATCAGAGTAGATTCTTAAAAGTCAACAAAGAGACTTCAGCAAGTGACTCAGACCCAGTTACAGCAACCAGTGCTGCAACTTTACTATGGACAGAAGTGACAATATTCACCTGATCTGGCCACAGAAAGCAGTTTATAGCTGTGACCAAACACAAGTCCACAGCTGCAAGTTGCTGCAAAAAAAGGCTGAACTGGTGAAAAACTGACCCCTCATTGCATGAGGTCTGGGATAAAGATGTTTCAAAATGTAGCGTCTTTTGTAACTTGTGTCTGCAGAGCTCCCAGCCTGTGGCTGTTTTCAGAATGGGAGGGAGGAAAGGGAGCGGAGGGAGTTCAGTGTTTCAGCCTCCATCCCCTGCAAAAATCATTATGAGTTACAGCTGGGAGCTGCACTTCTGTCAGCACCCAATTTTATGACTGGTTAGTTACTATCAGGGTGTCAAAAATATGCCTTTTTCCTCCAACTCAAACCCTACTACCTGTCTTTTCCCTAGTGAAGATGAGGCCTAATGGGCTGGAAGAGTAAACTCCTGGCCAGCCTGACACTTCCTTAAAATGCAGAATCAGATAAATTAACCCAGGCCCAATGTACCAGCAGACTGAGACCAGCGCTGTCATCCCTACCAGTATCCTCTCTTTGTTTTCTGTCTGTTAGTATACGTCTGCTGTCACTTGTACTACACTTATGTTAAACCAGACCAGTTACAAAAATTGTGCATCACTTCTAAGGGATAAAATGAGGGTTACCATATGTCTGGGTCCTCTGATTTCCATCCAGCTGTTTTTTTGAAATCTGAATAAATGTCCAGGATTTTGCTCTGCTCCACTGGTGGGAACAGGGGGAGGGCTACTGGAGGCAGGGGGCACCATGTGCATCTGCAGGTGCAAATGCAGGTGGCTGGCATGCAGCTTGGCAGGGTGGTGGGAACAGCCTTAGCAGCTGGATGCAGTTAAGTCTATAGGGAGCAGGGGTTGGAGGGCTTAAGGACTGAGGGCGTGGTGGGGGGAGCAGGTGGCTGCTGGCACTGGGGGATGGTGTCCATGCTCCAGGGCTACGGCAGGGTACAGGGATAGGGGGAAGCACCTGCCCCTCCAGGTGCAGAAGGGGGCTAGGGGGCCCTTTGGAGGATCTGCACAGCCAGGCTAGTGGCATGGGGGCCAGTGCCCGTGGTCACAGGGGAAGGGCACCTGGGCAATGCTGCCCGGGGGTGGGGGAGAGGCGTAGCCCGGCCACCTAGCACAGCGCAGGAACCCTAGCCCAGAGTGGGGGTTGCCACAGGCCTCCCCTTCTTCTCGCTCCAGCCTGTGCTGGGGCTGGACTTGCTCTACTGCTGCCTGCACAAGCAGGAGCCGCTACAGCTGCTGCGTTCCAGCCCAGTCGAGACGGGGGCAGCTGGAGGCCCCCTCCAGCAGGGCTGGGGGGAGCAGAGGGGCTGCAGCTAGGACTGAGGGGCACCAGCAGGACCGGGGGGCTGTGGCTTTGGAGAGGCACTGTGGGGGGAGGGTGGGGAGCTGTGAGCCAGGAGTGTAGGTCACTGGCAATGCCAGGGAGAGAGGGGCAGCAGCAGGGATGGCGGGGCTGCAGGTTGAGACTGAGGGGCACTGTCAGGACCAGGGGGCTGTGGGTAGGGAGTGAGGTGTCCCTGCAACTGGTTTCCTCTTTTTTTTGGAACTGGAAATATAGTAACCCTAATGAATCCCAAAGGTAGACTGAGAGGAGGTGCTGTGAACAAGGTACTCGCCTGGACCTCAGCTGATGTGTGTTCAGTTCTTGGCTCTGCCACAGATCTCCTTTTAAAGCAAACCCTTGAATTTCACCCAATAATTCCTGAATCAAGCCAATAACATCCGGTTGAGGTACTGCATGTCTTTTAGCAAGGCATCTTTTTCCCACCCTTCCTCTGCTTTTTCTAGTTTGACAGAAAAGACCATCACTTTCCTGGTTGTCAGCACGGTGCCTAACACAACGGATCCCCAATCTCTGATGCAGCGTCTAGGCACAACTGTGCTGCATGAAGTGATAACCACAAAACATGAAGGGAACGCAATGTCCGGGAGCTCCAGGTCAGACCTGCTCTTAGACAAGTGCTGAAAATACTGTGGAACATTTCTGCCAAAGTGCGTGCACCTCCTGACCATCTGCATCACAATCCTTCGAAAGGGCACTGCTTTGCAATTGCCAAAAAAAACAGAACAATGCTTCACCATCAAGAAGTAACAATATCTCATTTTTGGTGCCTTTCATAGCTTTGGCTAGGTCTGAGAATATGACGACACAGAGTGTTTACATAAAGTATCTCCTTTCCCTGCTCCAGACCTGTTTCCAAAGGAGAGGCAAAGACTACAGCAACAACCAATATCAGTTTTAATGTCACAGAAGCCTCTTTTACTATGTGTCTGCCTTTCACAAATGCCTACCGTTTGCTCTAGGCACCCCTTGATAATTCTTAAACCCACATGAAAACAGATCAGCACTCTTGCAATCCTGCTCCCACAACCACCCAGCAGGCAAAACCGTATGTGAGATCTCCCCATCACAGCCTTATCACTGTGGAAAACAAATGGGTTTTGATGGTCTGTAACTTAGACCAAGCAGGGAAGTATGTTCCAAAGCAATGCATCTTGTCAGCTGCCCCCCAAGGGCTTGAGTGCAGCCTGCCCTGTCAATGGATGGCATGGGGTGTAAGCTCCCTGGGGCAGGGACGGTGTCTGCTCCACATTTGTACAGCACCTGTCACAACGAAAATCCGGTCTGTGACTGGGGCTTGCAGATGCTGCCCCCACAAATAAATACATGAGTGAATTAAGATGTGAAGACAACTTTTCTGGTAAGTAAGCTCTAAGCCATTAAGTCCCCTAACATTTTCAAGGGTGGGGGGAAAAGCTCTCCCACCACCAAATTTAAAATGGAGTTTTCCAAGATCCTCCCCTGGATTGTATGAAAAAAACACAATAGCGCCATCTCTACACCTGTCCCACTCATGATTTCAGCATCCTTGAAAATACCTGCCTTTACTGAGAACCCCAGTGAAGTTTAGCATGTAGCTGCTCAAAGTCCATAGCCTTACTTTTAGGCCATTAACTCCTCTCCCAAGGTTTCTAACCAAGCAATTCTTGGGGCCAAGTAATCAGACAGATCAGTGCTACCCTTCCAGTCCCTGCACTGCTGTCAAACCTGAGGATTAGCAATACTGATTTGCCCTGCTCACTGGTTTGCTTTTTACCACTTTGACTGCAATCACTAACTCAGCTGGAGATCCGGGACTCAGAGCCAAGCGCCTTTCTTCCTCTGTGCAAACACCTCAGTTTAACCTCCACGTTCAGGTTAAAAACCAATTCCAAGGTGTAAAAGCATCTTTATTATTTACTTGGAAAAGCAGTAGAGTTGTATCTTGCTTCAGCCAGTAACTGAAGGCAGGTTTTAAAGGAAAACACTGCAAGGGAACAATGCAATCAGTTCCAAGAGATTCTCGGCGCGTTTCCCTGACTACAAAGGCAACAGGAACGGCCTCCCCGACTCTCTGGATTAACTTCCTTTCTTTCTGAGATATGAGATGCGAAGGAAATGCATGACATTCCACACGGAAATCCCAGGGAAAACAGGTCACGCCTTAGCAATACCTACTAGCAGTATGTATGCTGCACAAGATGACCAACACCATCCTCGCGAGGGGGAAAACTCTGGCACTCGCTCAAATGGCAAATCAATGTGTAATGGAGTAAGCCTCCATGACGATGAAAGCTGTGCTCTCTGCAACTCCTGAATGCATAGGAGCAAGTCGTAACATCAGCCCTAGCAGCACAGTCCCGGTCACAGGCTTCCATAGACATACACTGTGGATTGCCCCCAAGCTCAACCAAGCTCTTCCTCTGCCTCGCAATCCCCAGCCTTCACCTCTCCCAAATTTATTCATCATTAGAGATGGCTCCAACCACTTCCCCAAGCAGTCAGGCCTATGAGCCAGGCATTGCTGCTTCTCCCTACAACCTATTCGACCTTGTCCTGCCTGCAGTCTTGTGCAGGGATAGGAGTGCAGGCTGGAAGGCATCTCCAGCTCTCACAGACAATAATCTCTTGCAGGCCCTCAGCATCACATGCCTTGACAAATATCGCCGCCTCCTTTCTGGCTGCTCCGGTGCCAACCACGCTGCAAACGCATTTAAAAAGCGGCTGTCAGGATTTTCCTGTCTGGCTCATTCTGAACATGCCCTCACACTATTTTCCTGGCGTCCTCCACCAGCTCCGTATCCACCACCTCAAGCACAAGTTCCTTGTCTTTGTCTTTAACTACTTAGCCCCCAGTCTACAAATTAGCTGTCCGCCAAGTGCCACCTTCACATTGCCACCAGCAGCAGCCCAACACCTGTTAATCGCCAACCAGCAAACTCAGATTTTCCTTCCGACCGAGCGTGGGGACCAATCTTTTCCCAGACGTTAGAAGTTAGGGGCTGAAAGGGACCATACAAGAACATCGGGTCTTGCCCCTCATGGAGAGGCCCTCTTTCTGTTCAGTTCACTCAATGACTGCAACTGTGGTGGTCTGGCCATTTTGTAATGACCTTGGCAGAGAGCCCTCAGGAGGCTACTGAGCAATGTGCCAGGCAGGTAGATGTCTGGTGACGGGCCCCTTTTTCACATCTCCAAAGGAGCAATTACAAAACATAACTTTGGGTCCAAATCCCCATGCAGTCAACAGAAATCCCTGAATCAACATTAAACACGGCAAGATGACATGGGGAATTCTGATATACAAAGGACTCTTCAATGCCCAGCAAGGGACACTGGCTTTATGGCACTCATCTGCATGGCCACGGTGCCCATGAGCCCGAGTCAGGAATCTCACCTCCATACAGTCACTGCCAGTGTTACACTGCGGCATACAAACACCAGCAACATCCAAGCATGGGTGACATTATCAGCGCGATACCACCCAATCACCACTTTTCATTTCTCTTTCACTTAGTTTGGGCTGTTCGGCATCCTTTTTACAATTCGCACCAGGGCACTTTTAACATGAATACCCAATTATTTTGAGGGTTTTTTTTTTCATGTATTATTCATTTGGCAGCAAACCAGAGACACGGTGCAAGTTTTCCAGTAATTAATTTGCATGGTTATTTTCCTAGGATCTTTGAATATGTATTTACCAACTGCCTCTCTCTCATTGCAGTGGCAGGGTATTGGTGGTATCCTCATCAATCCTGCACTTGCCTTATGGCATGTGGTATTTCAGGGGTCCTCAGCCCCTGGTCTGCAGGCCATAGCTGACCCCTGATGTTATGTAATTTGGCTCACGGGTCTCCCCACAGATCCTGCGAGGAGCCCTGCAATCCACAGCACTGCTAGATCTGGTGAGCACGGTGGTGCAGGATCCAATCCCTGCACGCAGGGGCTGCGCAGGGGCCCGATCCCAGCCTGGCAAGGATGGTAGAGCCACCAAAACCTGATCCCAGGCAGGTGGAAGCAGCATGGAGCCCCACACTGCTCCCACCCAGCCAAGATCAGGCCCCACACTGCCTCTACCTGGTCAGAGCCTGATCCAGCCCATGGTCCAGCCCTGTGCCATTCATCTGGCCTGCGTAGCCAAAATCTGTGAGCACCGCTGCAGGGGAGCATCCTTGGGGTTTTGGCTATTGTGCCTTGCAGCTGTGTGAGAGGAAGTAGCAATTTGGGGGAAATCCCTTGGTTAAATGGTTGCCTGCAAATGCAGGGGACTGGGTACAATGGGCCAGGAGACCCTTCCCATCCTATGCTGCCATGTTCCTACATAAGAGAGAAACCTTCCCTCAGAGCACTCATAGGTTCAGAGGATGACCCTGTATGGAAGACCAGAGGGACGTGTCCCCACCTTGCAACTTTTGAACCTTGAGTTCAACTCCCAGCTCAGCCCTTTTTTTTTTTGTGTGCGTGACCCTGGACCAGTCTCTTAACCTGTCCATAGCGCCCATGTGTAATGTGGGGATGATTGTTCTCCTATACCACATAAGGCTGTTGGGAGAATGCTAAAGGCCGCAAGGAGTTCAGCTCCTGCAGAGAAGAAAACAATTATCTCATAAGGCCGCAGCTTGTGTTAGCTGCAGGGTATTTTCGAAATGTGGGTAAATCTTGTTTGGCCAACTGAAGGGGAAATACTTCCTCCAGAAACATTTCAAAGCATGTGCTGGCTTCTGAGCCTCAGATACACTCCCACTTCACAGAATACTTCTTTCTTCCCATGCAAATGCATTTTCCTTAAGACAGCATGTGTGGCTCAGCTCTTTCCACTCTGCCTCTCTGGGTGTGGTGCAAAGTGAAGTGAACATTGCTGAGAACAGTGAATCCCATATCTGTGCAAGCGACCGGACACAATAATCTTTGAGGTCCCTTTTAATTCTGATTCTCTGAAGGATGCAGATGTAGGCCTGTCTGAAGAAATCACCGTGATGATGAATGTTGTAATATTATGACCAAAGAAACTGCAGGGGAAAAAAGCCTACCATGCTTCTTTATTGATGGCTCATAAAATCAAAATCATCTATGCTGTCCTCCCACAGTTAATATACACTTTCCAAATGTACACTTTCCAATATAAGCCTAGACTTGATTTTAATAAGGGAAGAATCTTTACAAATGGCTATTTCATAAGAGCTTACATGTCACAGTGAAGGACACTACTTAGCAATTCTCTGCCATTCCATCTTCAAAGCACTGTACAGACATTTAATTAGTACTCAAAGCCTCCTGTCTCTCAGTCCTGTGTGTGGGTCACACCCCCTTATTAACGTCTTGCATTATAAAAACAGCATTACCCAACAATGCATATTGATTACAGTTGTGACCTGTGTTACTCCCATGAAGAATTTAACTCTTCACTTAAGTAGGGCTCATTAATTTATCTGAAGTGCTTTGCTTTGAAGATTTAAATCGCTGCATAACTAATACGAAGTCAGAGTAGGATCCAAAGTTTCTCAAAGAGCAGTAATACTCCTAAATGCCCTCTCTTTAGTTTTGATACCTTTTATTATACCAACTAAGAAATTACCAAAAAAGTTTTTCTGCAAGCTTTTAGGCACACTTGCCCTTCCTCAGGCTCAGGGAAAATAAAAGATGGCAAAAAGTCCCCATAGGTAGAAAACAAACTTCATTTATTTATGAAGGTACAGCTTCATAAATTATTCATGAAAGTGCACCTTCAGCGTCCTCTGTGCAAAAATGAAGTTTATTTTCTACCTATGGGGACTTTTTACCATCTTCAATTTGCCCTGAGCCTGAGAAAGGTCAGGTGTGCCCGAAAGCTTGCAGAAAAACATATTTTTTTTGCAGTTTCTTAGCTGGTCTAATAAAAGGTCTCATCTCTGAACCAACAGTTCTAGAGTTTTGCATTTCTTTGAGTCTCAGACCAACGCAGCTACCAAATACACCCCCTCCATTCAATTCGCCACAAGTTTTTTGGGTTTTTTTAATACAAAAAAAAACAAACGCTCAATTTTTTTTCCTCAGTAACATACTTCATTCTATGCACACGCATTATATATACATACAAATACACCACCAAAGTTTTGGTGGCCACTACCGGGCTACAACAAACAGGAGTGAGGAAACCTCGGGAAAGGCATGACGTCTTTGATATTGCTAACACCCAGGATGCACTGCAGGTAGCGCTCAAACCCCATGCCGAAGCCTCCGTGAGGGACAGATCCAAACTTCCGGAGATCTAGGTACCTGTAATTTAAACAGACAGTCATGTTCACAATGTGTTATGCTGAGATAATTAAAGAGATGCTTTGTATTCAAGGCTTTTCCATTTAATTGCTTTCCCTGACCCCAGCCCGGGTGAGGGCTGCACCGTGTATTTCTGCCACTGCGGCTATATGGGCTGGCAGTATCGAGAGATGACAGCCACGGCTGAGATGGAAGAAACCTCTCACACCAACCAGCAATATCTCCCTGCTTTGGTTGAGACAGTTTTGCTTATGGGGGTGGTTTTACTTTATAGTTTTGCTGCTACAGCTGTGCCCACCCCAGGAATGCATTGCTGGGTGATAAAGTACTCATCCTATACTGGTCAAGAGCCTTCTGGAGCAGACAGGGCTTCAGACTCTTGCAACATCAGAAATATCTGTTGCAAATGAAGAAAAACCCCTAATAGACTCATTCCACCCTTCCCCTGGAGGTGCTGAATTAGCGCGACGGCAGCAGCTTTTGTTTTCTGTCTAGTCTATTTTTAAATGTCCTAAAGCGATGCGGTTTCCAATAATTTCCTTAGAAGACTATTCTGCTGTCTGATGGCTCTCACTATTAAGAGAGTCCTTCTGATGTGTACCTTAGCATCTTCCTTTGCAGAAGGCAGAACAGAAGGCAGAACTGACTTGTATTACCACTTTAGCACATCTACTTCAAAAATGTTATCTCAGACACTCTGGTGAGTAGGGCTGGCAGAAATAATCCACTAATTTATTCAGTAATAAGCAAATGACTAACTGAAAATCATTTGGGTGGTGGGCAAATATTCTGATTGCTTTTAACATGAAAATTGGGTTTTAGTAGAGTTGAAGTGCTGCTGTAGCTGGGATGGTTCAGGAAGTATGCCAGCAGCAAGGACTTTTTATAGGTGGTATTTTTGATTGAACCAGTTGCAAAGCTAGGATAGACCTAGACAAGATTTGGGGATTACAGTATGCTTCCTCAGCTTTGTTCTTTTTTTGCAAATAACATTTGCTTACCACAGAAAATGTTCATGCCAAGGCCAAAAAACTCCCCAAACAAATAATATGGGTGGGCTCTAGGACTGTAGATGTAGATGGATTCTGGGACTAGACAGGAGATGTAGTTTTGCTTCTTCTTGGCCTGTTTTTTGCGGCTAAGTTTCCCCCACGATGCACGATGGGCTATGCATTATTTCCCCTCAACGTTTTGTTTTTAGCATGAATTTTGGAGGTTTTTACCGTTTTGCTAAAAAAATCAACATTTTCCATAGGGAAAAATTCCAACCAGTTCTCCTCAATTCGTTTAGGTCCCACCATTGTTCTGCCGGAGAGGAAAGTAAATGCAACAATCAAGGGAGGAGGGCCTACTGCTATATATCCAGGCATTCATTCTTTGATCGGTTGGATTAAAGAAAACAAACAAGCCAATTCTTAAACAAGCAAGCTTTTCTATAGTGCTAGGGCTTGCTTTTCAAAATGGTAAGGGCCAAATTCTGGCTTACCGGCTTTCAGTAAAGCTACTCATATCCTTAAATGGTTTACTGGACTACAGCCTAAATTATACCATTACAAAGCCAAAGTAATTCCACTGATTGATCTCTGCCTCTAATACAGATATCCATATTCACACCCCATCCTTTAAGAAGGCTGTTAGGCAATTAGGTTTTCAGACTCAGACAAGTTGACAGTTTGTATTTAAGACTGCTGGCGTATTATTTTTTTCCCCAGGAACTCATTAGCAACAGCAGCATTCCCAAACTGATCCTTGAATACCATAAATAAAATAGTCCTTAAGGGGTCTTCCATCCTCTCCTATTTCCACCCCAAAATATACTTGCCTCCACTCTCAAACTGCAGCACTGGAGGTTGGCCTGGGACTCCCATGGGCAAAGCACACGCAGCTGGGCAGGTGGGATGGGGCTGTGGGCAGGTGGGGAGCAGCATCTGGAAGCAGGATGGGTGGGCAGGAGCCACGATCACGGCATGGTGACAGCACAGAACTGGCAACCACCACAGGGACATGCAGGGAGCCGACTGCAGCGTTGCCCTGGGTCCTGGCCCTGAGCTGTCACTGCTCTGCAATTCCAGCCCCTGCCCATCCATTCTGCTCCGGGATGCCGCTCCCCCCCGTCCAGGGCCATCTGCCCGGTTGTGCGTGTCCTGCCTGCAGGGGCCCTGGGCTGATTTCCATGAAGACCCTGCCTGCCTGCTCCGTCTGGTGCCCTGGCAGTGGGGCCAGGGCTGGCAGCAACAGCAGCAGAGACACTACCAGTGGCACCTGGGCAGAGTAACCTATCACCATGGGGGCTGCCACACTTCCACCACACTGGGCCAGGTTGGCCCCCTCCCCCAGCCTCACCTGGAAAATCTCACTGAAACTCCTTAAGTGGCCCTCCAGCCCAAATAATTGCCTACCCCCGTTTTGGACCCTGAGGCTGGTTCCCTGCATCGACTTGGGAAGTGGCCCTCCAGCCCAAATTGCCTACCCCCGTTTTGGACCCAGAGGCTGGTTCCCTGCATCGACTTGGGAAGTTAAGACAGCGAAGAGAAAGAGCCCACAGATGCTAAGTGCGTTGCTCCTACATAGCTCCCAGCCCAGCTCAGAGATACTTGGCATAGATTCATGCCTTCCATGGCTGAAAAACAATAATTTGCTGTCAAAGAGCAAGTTGGCTTTGTGATCTACAAATAAAATACACCACCAAACTGTAGCCATCTGGGCTGAACCCAGATCCCAATAAAGCTAATGGAAAGCTCCCACTGATTTCTACAGCTTTTGGATCAAATCTTTTAAAACTTTCTGATGACTTACAGGTGCAGCTCTTCCTTTTCCCACATCTTTCTGTAGAAGTGCTAGAAAATGCTCCTTGAGTTTTTCTTCATTCACCTACGTGGTAAATTTTTCACCTTACAAACAGCCATAGGCTCCTCCAGCTGTCTTGTTGGGACTAACACATGGTGCTTGACGGGAAAACTGAACGCTCCCCCTGCTCCTGATGGCTTGTGCAATGTTTTGCCATGAAGGGAAATCTCTCTCCAGGACCCCAGCTGGCAATAAGTTTATGCCCTGGAGCTGGAGGGTTGATAGCCTTGTAACCTCCAAGTCTTGCTAAGCTATGTGCTACAGCAACATCCCCTGGCAGCAAATTCCAGGAGTTCATTATCCGCCAAGTTGAAAAAGCATTTCCTTTCATCCCTTTAGAAACCTGCATTCTTTTATCTTCATCAAGAGCTCTTGCACCGCACTGCAAGGCAGTGTGAATAGGAGTCATGTCTTGGCTGCCATTCACTGCTGAATGTGCTGGGGCTTCCTCTATTTGCTTTCCAAACAAAATAACCCAAGCCCTTTTTATTTAACCCTTTGCTTATACAGAAATCTCCTCAACCTTGGCTAGGGAAAATGAGGCTGAAAGAACAGTGGCTGTGCACTCTGTGAGCCTGGACATCCAACCAGGAGAACATTAAATAAATAAAAGTAGAAATCAAAAAGACACCAGGCTTCAAAATAACAATCTCCGAGACAGATCGTTTCAACGACTGGTCCAGATTCTGGAGCAAGGACATTAGTACAAAGAACTGTATTGCTCAAGGTATATGAGGGGTATACTGATTTTGTTTTCCTCACTGGAAAAAGCATCGAATCCTTGGATTAATCAGTGGTGGCCGCAGATAACCTCGGCTATACATAGCATTCCTATGCTGTTTAGGGTGACAATTAGGTACAGAAAGACAGACTAGAGAATCATAATGCTGATCATCTTGGCCATAAACATGTATACATCTCTCAGGTAACAAACATATGATGCTGCTATTTCCTGATGCCAGGTATAACCTCTACTCTGAGTTCATACATCACCTCTTGTAGTACAGAGACAACCAGGTCTGAAGGGCCAACTTCTCCTTACTGGCACTCACTGAATTCAGCAGCTGGCCTTAAACCCTGATCTGGTTCTGAGGCTGACCTTCTGAGTTTCCCCATCTAGAAAATGGGTGATGGGACTTCCCCCTCCGGAGAGGTGTTGTGGGCTTAACATACACATCTGGAGGCACATCTGCTAGGCAACTCCTCAGCATCATTACAGAGGAAGGAGACAGCACCCAAGTGCTCAGAAGTACCATATGCTGCTAAACCAATGTGGCCCTTGACAGTTTATACTTTTACCATCATGAAGTTCTTTTCTTCTTCTGTGTAAGGCTCAGATCTGCACTGTCCAGCAGATCATCCCTGCTAAGCAAGTTCACTGAAGAACATTTGGTGAAGAATCAGTGCAATAAAAGCTCAGAGAAGAAGACAGGGCTTACCTTCCTCCAACGAAAGGACAAATGAGTGCCGATGGCAGGCAGAACATTTTATTTCACAGTTTCCATAGTGGTGGCACCCTTGTCTCTCCTGCCATCTTCCTATACCACGTGGCAGGTTCTTTCTTACGGGGGCTGCGTGGCTACAGTTATGAGATAAGCCACAGTGGATCTGCTTGTGGTGTCTTTTGGACAAATTGTTGTCTGTGAACACTCAACAGTTCAGGAGGCCCCTGCCAGTCTTATGTTCTCAAGAGCCTCCACCTTGAAAGAGACAATAACCCTCTATTTTCTCCGAGTTAACGCTAACGAAATCTAGGTTCTGGTTTGCATCAAGCTGTTTTCACAATTTATGGGTACAATTCAAATCAGAATGATGATGAAAGTCCATTATCTAGAGCGACCCTGGGCTGTCATGCTCAGTCTGTGTAAGCCTTGAACAAAAACTGGCATTTGGGTGGCAGAATATCCTTCTTCTCATTTGTATTATGGTAGTACTTGGAAGACCTCAAAAAAGATAAGCTCCCCAATGTGCCAAGCATAGTGCAAATAGGGAGTTAGATCGTCTCTGCCCCAGGATGCTTTTAGTGTAAGCCAGCAATACTCAGATCATGGGCTCCAAACCACCAGTACCTCTTCAACTTAGCACCTCCGGCTCTTTGCACAAAATACAATCTCACTTCATCTTTCTAACTGCATGAACCTTTCCTGCAACCCAAAATAAGACAACACACATGCTATCAACTGTGATACTACTTTTTTCTTTTGAGTGCGCTTGGCATGACTCACCAAGGTGGAGAAGGGGATGTTGCTGTGGCTGTTTAGTTAACACTGTTTGTTCATGTGGTTTCCGAGCCTGTCAGGACTGAGTGTGTCTGGTCTAGAAGCAGGCACAGCAGGGATAGAATAGGACCCTGGTCTTGACCACCCAGTCCAGTGCCCCATACCCCACCAGGCAGTCCACCCTGCTGGTGCTTATAGCCTTCCAGTGACTATAGCTAGCACAAAGAGTCAGCAGCATGAAAATGAGGTGACCAAGTTCCCTGACCACATGAAAGGACAATGGAAATAAAGTAAGTAACCACATAAAACAGTTCTGAATGTTTCTTCCCAATGTCAGGGAAAGAAAGAAAAACTTACAACATGTGAAAAATGTATTCAAGTGAGGAAGAGAGAGGGACTAAGGAATTCTACCGTATGTTATTAAAGCGCTCTCAGCTGCTGACTAAACGGTGGGACTGAAAAGCCAAATAGCCCATTTCAGATCACTGGCTTTCCTCCTCCCACCCTCTTCTCCCAGTGGGAGAATGGGTCTATTAGAGGCTGGCCACTCCTTAAATACCTTGCTGAGGAGTGGCAGGGTTGTGACATGAGGGGTCCTGCAGGCCTCAGTGGGAGGGAGCGATACTGTAGCCTGCACACTATTCTGCAGAGAGCCTTTGCCAGTGTTTGTTGCTGAACAGTGAGTAACTTGTACTTGAAGACTCAGGCAGATGATTCAGTTCTCCTCTAAAAAGCTTTTGTGACTAACTGAATTCAATCATTAAAATGGAAAACAGATCAATTTTTTGTCTTGCTGAAATGCTCGATGCAATCTTAATTATGGAAGGTCTACTGCCACCTCAACAGTACTGAGACACTAGCAGGAGTGAGTGCTGCAAGGCAAACCCAACAAAAGCCAGAGACCCAGTTTCAGAAGAGATCAACCCTCCCCACTCCTCTCTAGGTCGTTTGAGTAAACCAGTCAACGGCAGAGTCCAAGTACAAAATCAGAAGGTATTGCTACGCCACGGCATAAGCAGTGACCTCACCCGCTGAAGTGTGCTCCCATGGGAGTAATAAGAAGGAAAAAAGGATAGAGATTGAGGGATGACAAACGTGACAAACCCCTGTTCACCATCAGATAAAGCACAGCCCAGCCTCCTTGCTAATGCTAGGGGAATCCTTACCTTAAACACAACTGCCCAAAACTCCCAGCATAAATCCACAGACTTTCCAACCAACCATGGGGGACAGAAAGATGTCACCTGTCTCCCATTCTGGCTCTACAGAACTCTACAATTAGCTAGTGATACTAATGTAGCCACAACTCTATAAAGGACCACATGCTGGTTGCTGTCAGAGGCAGGGAGACCAATAATTCAATCTGCTCTGACTGCCCCCGCAGCTCAGTGATTCTTCTATCATCATGCTCAATTCCATGGATGGATGCAAGGAATGAACTGAACTTTGTCACTAACTTTGACCAATGTCTATGCCCACAGCTTTCTAAGAACATAGGTTTTGCCCCTTAGTCGCCCTCTGAAAGTAGCTGTGCCTCGGGACTTAGAGGGGTTCATCTATGTCAAGGCAAGATGTCTCACTAAAACAGAGGGGAAAAGGCTAACAGAAATAGGAGAAACGTCTTGTCATGGAGTAGGTCAGACTATGTTGGTGATGTACAGTTCTGTGGTACTGTGGGCTGTGCTATTCCCAGATGTTTGCAAGATGCCTGGGGAATCCTGCATTCACTCCAGCCTCTTCATCCTAGTTAAGAGTTTAAACGCCTTTTCCCTAATGATCACGCCATCCACTCAAGCACCTTTTCGACAAACCTCTCAAACACTTAGAAACTTCACTCTTCCAACAGGTGATTAAAGATACCCAGAGAGAACTATTATTCCAGAAGAGACTCAGAGAATCTGTACAGTCAATTCTGCATGGAAAAACCTCCAGGAACTTGCTTGTTTGCCTATTAAATTCAACGGTTGTTCTGTCTCAGTAATGAAACAGTCTTTATCCTTGCAACCACTGTGCTGGGCTCTTTGGATTGCAAATGGAAGTATGCATGTTACAGATACAAATCACTTGTGGCTTATGTATCCTATTTATTTTAGCAGTCAGGGTCTACTGTAACTGTATGTACAATTCAAGGATTGAATTATTAAAAATGACTGAGAAGCCATAAGTCAATCAACTTCACATACCGTATTTACCTGACTCCAAGATGAGGTTCCCTGCCATTTAACTTGGTAAAAAAGACGGCCCTCGTCTTGGAATCGAGTGGGGAGGGGAGGGGGGGAGGCAGGCAGCTGCTGTAACTTCTAGCTCTGGCCCTGATCTGGGTTGAGAGCCAGAGCCACAGCTGCTGCCTGTTCTCTTGCCACCCCTGCCCCCCATCCCACAGCCTTTATTCCCTTGACCCTCTTCCCATCTCCCTCTGCAGCCCCCATAGCCTGTCTCCCCCCCACCCGGCCCTTTACCCTTGCTCCGGCAAGCTCTGGGCCAGCTCTGGCCCCAGCTCCAGGAGCTACTAACCTTTCCCACTGCCTATTTTTTCCACCACCTGCCACTGCTTTCCCACTGCAGCAGGAAGGGCAGGGCAGGGATGATGATAATGACAAATTTAAGATGACCCTCTAATAATTAGATTCTATATGTGGATAATTGTAACAAATGTATACAGTTTTCCACGTACAGAATCTAATTATTGGAGGGCCGTCTTAAATTCAGAGTCATCTTGGATTCAGGTAAATACAGGTAGGACTAATGACAGGTAGGAAAGATGCACCTGCAGGAGGATAAACTGAATAAGACCTGGCTAAATTTCACTGCGGGTATTTGCTGTTCATTGAGGGACCCTAATGAAACACTGTCCACCTTAGCAGTAATACGATAATGGATCCTGCCTGATGACAAAGCTATGGGCTTACCATTGGTAGGTGTCTGAGAGTCCCAACCTGTGGAAGAAAAAAAAAATCATTGTAAGTAAAAGGGTCCAGGCCTGCAGTGTGATCTAACAGCTGTGTAGTGCACAGGAATACACATGCTAGAAGAAGCAGCATTTAATACAAAAAGGGGAAGAAAGGAAACAAGCATGAAGAAGAGCAAAAGTTTCTGAAATGCAAATTAATGCTTTGTGGGCAGTACTGAACACATGCCTCAATGTTTTCCCAATCACAGAAACACTTGGGCTTATACAGAAAGAGCTCCCATGTGCATCTGAGGGCAACAGAGAATTAACAAAATATTTGTGGGTTTTCTTCACATTTTCCGTGGAAGGAACCATAGGCTAGTGAGTCCATGCAGCTGCTGGTAAAATGGCCCTTGTGGTTTCATTAGTTTCTAGGTGTGGCTTTGTGCCAATTGTTATTTATTAATTGCGGCACTCAGTTTGCAAGGGAAAACAGGGTTTCTTCCAATTGCCAGCTCCCCCCAGGATCTGAGAGGGAAGCTGGGTTCAGAAAAGAGCTTTGCAGGCCAGATTACACCTCCATGACGCCTCCATAATCCCAGTGCATTCAAGGGTTTCCCCAGGTTCAGTTGACCAGAACGCTGGAAACAGGTCTATGAAGGATGCGCCAGTGACCAGCAAAACTGGAATTAACTCTCTCCCAGTTACACTAGCTCTGCAGAAAGCACAGTTTAAAGCAGGGAAAAATACCCTTTGGTCAGACAGTCTGACCATGAATGCTCATAAGGAAAAAAGCCATTGAGTAAGAAGATGTACTTCAAGCTCACTGGCTCATTATTTTAAACGTGTTCACTGCATTGTGGACTCTTCTGCTTTGTAAAGTATATAGTCCTGATCTTTGTCTCAGCCTGAATGGAAATCTCCATTCTCCCCCTGCCCATACCCTTCAAGATTTTCATTGCTGGTCTTGGTTTACTATGTTGAAGTGGGTGGGCTTCATTGTGCTTCTTTAAGTAGACATGTTTTTTTGCTGAAAACGTGACCCACTTAAATGGCGAATGCACTTGCAACACGTAATTCTTGTTAAGATGGGATCTCATCCATCCTCCAACAACACTGCCCATGTGTGCCCAGCAGAAAGGGATAGGATAAATTATGGAAGGCTCATCTGAAAATGGAGACAAGATCTGGCCTAAACTATGTA
Source organism: Crocodylus siamensis (assembly GCF_052110815.1). NCBI lineage: Eukaryota > Metazoa > Chordata > Crocodylia > Crocodylidae > Crocodylus > Crocodylus siamensis. Next base: position 412,411,579 of record NC_143395.1, on the reverse strand, counting down.
AAGAGGATTTCTACCCCTGCAGAGTCGATGAACTGCAGGTTGATGGCCAGCATTGATACTCTGCCACTGTATCACTTTAGGCTTAATTGAAAAACACCTTAGACTCATGCAGATTGCTGGAAGCCAACAGAACAAGGGTGCTCTCAAACAGCCCCGACACAGGACAAGCCAGTGGGGATTTCACTCTCAGTGAACCTGCCATCCCTTAGTATAGTACCATCCTTTGGCAAATGGCAGCACTGAGGTAACATCGGGATTAGCAAAGTCCACAGCTGTAACTCATTGTGGTGCAGCTTCTCAGGGCTGGATAACATCATGAAAAAACATACAGGTCCTGGCTGCACTATGACTTCTACCTTTGCTACTACCAGTGGTGAAATCCAGCTGGTTAGTGGAGAGGGTCTCAAAGAGGAATCCAACTGAGCAGACCCAAGCACAGATGGCTTTTCTAGAGCCCTGAGGCATATTTACATCCAAAGCGAGTCACCATTTGGGATACAGCAACTGTTTGCTTAATGGATAAATAAAGATTTGAAAGCCAATAAACACAGCCTTATAAAGCAGCATCTATTGTTTGGGCATCTGCCCTTCTCCCCCACCACACTAATGGCTGCCAATACCCTCCCTCACAGGCTGTTCTGCTACTTCTGCCAGTCTCCATACCTCTGTAAGCGTGACTGTAGGAAATGCAGTCGCTCTTCCCTCAGGCTGCCTCCACATAGCTCCCCTACTTCTGGTACCAAAAGATCAACAGCTGCAACCTTGGGAAGAAGAAAACCATAAGTGATTGGTCAGGCTGGGGTACCTGTGGAGTCCAAGAAAGGTGTTCTGGGAGGAGAAATTAATTTATATTTATTAAATTAATTAATGCTCTAATGATGGAGCCAAGACAATGATAATATAGCCTGCTGGCACTTGGATACTGCACAAATAGTTGGACCGGCACCAATATAACTGATGACGAGAGTTTAGATGATAAATACCAGAAACTGAATCTCAGAGTGACAATTCCATATGGACTGTTGGAAGCATGGGTTGGACAAAGACCTCTGGACTGAAAACCATCAGCCTCTGCTGCCTGCGCTTTAAGAACTGTCTCTGACAGCCAAAGGCTTGAGCAGAAGGAAACCTCTGTACACAGCTATCATAGGGATACAAAGAACCACTGTGAGGGTGTGGACATACATTGCCTTTGCACTGGTGTCAGTGTGGAGCAGACATGCAAAATGGAGCCCCACGCCAGTGTGAGTCGCTCTACTCCTGGTAAAATTATCCCCTGGAAGATTAGGAATCACAACCCACTAGTCTAAATTACCCCAGAATACCAGTTGTACATCCACAGCTCTAGCTGATTTCATCCCAAAAGGATAACCTGTTGCTCAAAACAAGCTACAGGCTTGTATTACAGGTGACTACCTCCAAAGATGGGCATGTGTTGAATTTTAGCTGATTTTTTAAATGAAATCTTCATATTTTCCCAAGCAGGAAGCAACTGTGACCCCCTGAAACATGAGAGACTCCTCCTGCCTTTGTTTCAAGGTAATCTGCATCATCACAGAGCCTCCCCAGAAGTGAGAGACTCCACACCAGCTATGAACTGACTGCCCAGAGGAGTTTTCCATCTACTGTCTCTTCTGTGAAATCCTATGAAATATGAACTTTCATTTCTACCCAGGAGAACTTTTACAATCTTTTCTCCAATGCCTGATGAAGGGTGTTTGTGCTCAAAAGCTTGCATTTAAAGGTTTCTTTTTTTTGCAAAAATCTTGTTGGTCTAATAAAAGATATCATCTCTACTACGAGTCTGGATTGCTTTCACCCTGGATTTCAGCACTTAACATTCACTGGCAAGCACAGTTATACTGATTCAAATGTGACATGTGCCTACACCCTAAGAAAATACAGGCAATGAAGTCCCCTTCCTCCCTCCTTCGAGGTGGTCTGGACTCTCCAATCCAGGCACTAAGACAGCTACTCAAGCTTCCTCTGTTGAGTCTAGGATACTACATGTGTAAACACATGCGTGCTCCAGAAGAGTCCCTCCAGTCGTGACTGTTTATGGGCGTGGTGACTGCTTCACTTAGTTGCTTCAAACTTGAATGCATCTGGAGGAGGGGTGAGGTCACTTGATCTGGAAGCCATCTGCCAGCTTGGGTAAGAAATACCAGGTTGAAGCAGAACTGAAAGAGGACACCTTTGTCCTGAATTAGGAGCCTCTGCACCAAAACAATAAACGGTGGGGACTGAAACGGCCCGAGTTATTTTGGTGCAGGTGTCTGAGTTGGCAAATCCTAAGCAAAAAAAAAAGACCTAAGAGCAATCTCTGGTGAGTCAGGCAAACACAGGCAGGTAGATTGCTGCATAACTTCATGCCACCTGAGGAATTCCTATAGACCAACATCCTCCATGGACTTTAGGCACCTAACTCTGATGGAAATCAACACACGTGGTTCCTTCCTTCCTTGCTCAGGCTTATGCTTTGTCCAAGGAGTCCCTAGGTCCTAAGCTTTCCAGGCAGTCAGGTCCTCAAAGTTAATTTAAGGTGTCCAACCCCCACTAATATCAGGGATACCCAGCATGGGTTCGTTGCTGGTAGGTCTTGCTTGACCAATTTCATTTCCTTTTACGACCAGGTGACCTATCACCTGGACAAGGGGGAAGAGATTGATGTTGTATATCTTGACTTCAAAAAAGCCTTCAATCTGGTATCCCATGATCACCTCTTGGCAAAACTGGCTAACTGCGGCCTTGACCTCATCATGATCCGCTGGCTGGGGAATTGGCTCCGAGGTAGGACCCACAGGGTGGTGGTTGACAGAAGTCAATTGTGGTGTGCGGTCACCAGTGGAGTCCCTCAGGGCTCTGTCCTAAAGCCTATACTGTTTAACATCTTCATTAATGATGTAGACACTGGTGTCAGAAATGGACTGGCTAAGTTTGCTGGCGATATCAAACTCTGAGGTAAAGCATCCACACCTGAGGACAGGCGGGTGATCCAGGCAGATCTTGACAGGCTCATGAAATGGGTGGACAAGAACCTGATGGTGTTCAACACCAAAAAATGCAAGGTTCTCCGCCTTGGGAGGAAAAACCTGCAGCAAGCTTATAGGTTCGGCAGTGCTACGCTGGTTAGCACAACAGATGAAAGGGACTTGGGGGTCATGATTGACCACAAGATGAACATGAGCCTTCAGTGTGATCCTGCGGCTAGTAAAGCAAGCAAAACACTGGCTTGCATCCATAGATGCTTCTCAAGCAAATCCTGGGACATCATTCTCCCGCTGTAATCGGCCTTGGTGAGGCCGCAGCTGGAGTACTGCGTCCAGTTTTGGGCTCCACAATTAAAAAAAGGATGTGGAGAAGCTTGAGAGGATCCAGAGGAGAGCCATGTGCATGATCAGAGGTCAGGAAAACAGACCTTATGATGAGAGGCTGAGAGCCATGGGGTTATTTGGCCTCGAAAAGCACAGGCTCGGGGGGATCTGGTGGCCACCTGTAAATTTATCAGGGGTGCTCATCAGGATGTGGGGGAACGTCTGTTCACCAGAGCGCCCGAAGGGACGACAAGATCGAACTCCGCCGCAACCAATTCAGGCTGGACATAAGAAAGAACTTCTTCACTGTCCGAGCCCCCAAGGTCTGGAAAAGACTGCCGCCGGAGGCGGTTCAAGCACCCACTTTGAATACCTTCAAGACACATTTGGATGCTTATCTTGCTAGGATCCTATGATCCCTGCTCACTTCCTGCCCCTGGGGCAGGGGGCTGGACTCTGGGGTCCCTTCCAGCCCAAATGTCTATGAAATCTATGATCTAAGAAATATGAGTTGGCCACCGAAATACTTTTGAGAACCCGGGCCTGAGTCCCAGGAGTCACAGAGCCTGGGAATCCCATACAGAAAAATGTGTTTCAAAAGGAGGAGACTTTTGTGTTTCCATCTGCTGAGAGGAGATGGAGACACAAATTGGTCTTCTGTTTCTGGAAGGGAAGAGAATGGCTCTTCTCATGCCATGGGACCCTATGAGCCTTTGCTGTCATTCAAGAAACATTTTAGAAAATAGAATAAATACAAGTTGTTTACATTTAAAATGCATACTATAGGTAATAATGTTAAATGCATATTATATTTAAATATTATATACATTTAATGTTAAAAATATTATTTAAAAAGTACAATGTCTTTAACATTTGACTTTTCCTTAGAAACAAGGTCTGTCACAAACCCATCTTAAAAGACCATAAAAGGGAAAATAAAATAAATGGCTGCTTTCCAAAAATACGTTGCATCCATTCTTTTTCTGTTTAATCCTAATATCTTGTTTTGGGCACCTTGGAAGGAAGATAATAGCGAGGACTGGATGTCCCCTAGAACAGTTGACAGACACGTCACTACCTGCTCCCTAACTGGTAGCTCTAATGAATCATAGAAAGGGTTGGAAGGGACCTCAGGAGGTCATTTAGTGATTCTAGTCCAACCCTGCTACTCAAAGCAGGACCATCCCCAACTACATCGTCCCACCCAAGGCTTTATCTAGCCAGACCTTAAAAATCTCCAAGGATGGAGATTCTACAATTTCTCTGGGTAGCTGCTCCAGCGCTTTACTACCCTCCAAGTGAGAAAGCTTTTCCTAGTATCTAACCTAAATTTCCCTTGCTCCTTGTTCTGCCCCCACTGAGAACAACTCCATTCTCCTTGGAACCCCCCTGCAGGTAGCTGAAGGCTGCTATTAAATCCCTTCTGTCTTCTCTTCTCCAGATTAAATAAACCCAGTTCCCTCAGCATCTCATCTGTAATGTGCCCCAGTCCCCTAACCATTTTTGTTGCTCTTCACTGGACTCTCTCCAATTTCTTCACATCTCTTCTGTAGTGGGGGGCCCAAAACTGGACACAAGAACTCCAAATGTGGCCTCACCAGTGCCAAACAGAGGGGAAGAGTCACATCCCACGATCTGCTGGCAACGCAGCCCGGTATGCCATTAGCCTCCTCTGCAACAAGGGCACACTGTTGGCTCAGATTCATCTTATTGTTCACTGCAACTCCCAGGTCAGACTGTGCATCCCAAGATTAGCAAAGGGAGGACAAATGACTGTATTAGATGGTGATGTGCATGAACTTACTGTGTGCTGAGGTCCATCATCATTATCGCGCATGTAGAAAGGTTTGAGATCATATGGATAGTCAATCACAAACACAGGAACTTCACCACAGTGCGTCACCAGGTACTTCTCATGCTCGGTTTGGAGATCTTGGCCCCACTGTAAAGACACATAAGAAAGAGAGGTTGGATCCCACCCAGCTGCAGTACATGGCCCAGAACAGGGAATGTACTGGTAAAGAAAACCAGTTTCATAGACTTTAAAGCCCAAAGGAACCATTAGGATCACCTACTCTGACCTCCTGCATGACACACCCAGAGAATAGTGAAGCAACTAGAATAAACTTTCATGTTGCCTAAGGAAACAGCAAACCAAGCCAATTTTAGCTTTCCCTTAAGGGGTAGAGAAAGCGACTTTATCTAGTTGCTTGCCTTTCTGGATGTGCCGCAGCTCTCCCATATGTACACTACCTCTGGCAGGTTCCAGCTTAGCAAAACACAGTCTTGCCTGCAAAAGACCATGCCTAGTGTCTGCATCCTGCATAGTAGGAATATGGGAAGTGCTGGGGGTGGGATTATTGGTGTGATAAGTAGTTATGTCTGGATATGGGATTTACAGTTCTGAGTCTACTGATGCAGAAATGAATTATCCTGCTGATCTTGACGAGTCTGTCTGGAAGGCAGGTCCAACTAGATTTACCCTCAAAGCAGCAGATTGAAGGCCATTAAGGCTAATGACTATGTATGAGACTGGAAACGGGGACTCAGGCAGGGACACCATCTAACAAAGCAGGAATGAAGCAGAAGGCTCAGGATGATAAACACCGCAGCTTTAGGAACTCTAAAACGGTGGCGGTCAGAGATCTGGGCCGCAGGTCGGACTGTCCAACAGAGCTCTATCATTTACTCTGTGGTGCTGCCCATGGGTCTCAGACTGGCCTCAAGCCCAATACGCACGAGATTGGCTCCGTGTGCTTCATTCAGGGCTGGTCTGGATTGGGCCCACAGCCCAGGTCCCGCTATGTGCAGCATGCACCTTAAACCAACCCTGCTGGCTACATGCGACACACAGGGCCAGGGCTGGCATGCACTAAGTGCAGCACACAGGACTGAAGCCAACACACTTGCCGTGTGGCTGGTCTAGGACACATGTGGTATGTACCGTCCATACTGGACTGGCCCTGCGTGCCAGCTCCAGTGTGTAGGGTCGGTCTGTGGGTGCAATCTGGCTTGTAGACTGGTCCCACACCCCTTATCTGGGCTGGACGAGTTTGATACCCCTGCCCTGAAGCGTATAAACTTCTCTCTCCAGGACTACAATAATCTTTTGGAAGAACAAAGCCTCCTGTTATCTACACCTAGGTAAGATTTTATTTAGATTCAGTGTCACTGTGTTATTCTTAGTTAAACCCTGAGCACCACCTAAATAACCTCATTTCCCAATTAGATCACGGGTTGAAAACATTTTCCAATGGCAGAAGGAAAGGCCCAGCTCGGGTCTGAGACAGGTTAGCACTAGGACCTGGCCACTGCCGCTTCTCCCTGCCACCCAGCTGTGGCAGGGCACAGACAAAAACCCCTGGCCATGATGCTCCTGGGCTCCATGGGCCATAGGTTGCTGACCCTTGGATTGGATAACCACATCATCCAGGCATGCCCATGCATAGGAAGGGATATTTCTTTCTCCAAGTCGGATGCAACTTTCTCCCCTAAGCCACTAACCCCAGTTGTCCACCCTTCATCCTAATAAAACATTCCCCATAAATTACTCTACACTTCACCTTTCAAGCTACCGTGGTAATTGCACCTGGTTGCCAACACCACACAAGGACTGTCCCACCTTGCGTGGAAGAGACTCTGCTACAGTATCAGAAAGAGGGAAAGGCGAGGTTTCTCTGCATGCACAGCTCCCAGGTGCTGGGATGCAGGAGGGGCTCTCTCCCAGGAGACACAAGCACCTACCTCTGGTTTGAAAGTGAAAGTCTGAGGTGCTCGCTTTAAAATTTCCACTGCTTCAGTGTAGGAAAGTCTGTAAGAGGAAAACAGGTCTCTGAGGAAGCAAGTGAAAACAACACAAGAGTCCCTTGCTAAGGGCTGTAGTGGAAAACTGAAGGGAAGCTGTCCACAGACCCACTACTTTATGATCTTGGATTTCTCAAGTAAAACAAACTCAGGCATGGTAAACACCTTGGATGGCAAGGAAACCCCTGAGTGTTATAGGAAGTGATGCCAGCAGTTCAACAGATGGCAGCTTTCCCCTGACTCAGCCAAATTACTAAAGCTCCAGCCTGATACTGCTTAGTGCCATAACTTACACAATGCCTTAAAGTTTTAAATACCAGGATTGAGGACTCTGGGATATAGGTTGTAGCTGTGTTTGTCCAAGGACACAGACAGGCAAGGTTTTTTGGGTAAATCTGATGTCTTTTATTAAACCAACTAAAATAGTTGGAAAAATTATGTGCAAGCTTTCGGTTACAAACATGCTTTGTCAGGCTACCAACTACAGACACTTCCTCAGCCTGACGAAGGATGTTTGTACCTGAAAGCTTGCAAAGAAGAATTTTTTAGAGGTGTACCGATACATCAGTCCCATATCAGACTGGCAATAGCCTTTTTTGGTTGATGTGGCCAATAATGTCACCGTTAAATGTCCTGTGCATGGGAGCAACCGCAGCACAGCCCGGCAGTGTGGAGAGCAGCCAGGTCTGGCTGATAAGTCTGTTGTGAGGGAAGGGGCACTGGCAGATCAAGGCCCCAGCGGTGAGGGGAGTGGGGCTGGGGCAGGTGCTGCACAGCCAGGGCAAGGCGTGGGAAGAGCCATGAGCGGCTCGTCCGGGGACTCAAGGAAGGGGTGGCGGCTACTGCCGCTGTGCGCACCCTGGCAGGGTATGGAGAGGTCTGTGCCCCTGGATCTGCGTCTGGGTGAGGGCAGGCTGCTGCCGCCGATGGTAATGGGTTCTTCCTGGCAGGGGGCTGGGCTGTGCTTGGGTTGGGCAGTACCAGTGCTGGGAGGGGGGCTACAGTGAATTTTGGGATGGCTGCAGCACTCATCCCCCATACGCCCTCTCCCAGCGCCACCACCCACCCCAGGTGCAGCCCGGCTCAGCCCCCTGCCAAGAAGAGCTCGGCACTGCCCCAGCCCGCAGAGGCAGCCCACCATCTGGGTGGCGGGGTTGGTGTGTGTGGTGGACTGTGTGCACGTAGTAGTGAGCAGGGTTCCCCCCAGAGGCGCACGGGTGCGTGTCTGGGGATGCGTGTGGGGAGGGGAGGGGAAGGGTGTGCATGGGAGCTCCCCTGTGTGTGCCCCCCGAGCCAGTCAGCACCCGTCCCCACCCAGCAACAACCCAGGGCCTGCACACCTCCCTGCCACTGCCAGCAGCATGCAGCCCCAGTGCTCCCCATGCCTGTGCTGGAGGGGATTAGCCGGACTCCAAGCACAGCCCCACCCTGGCCTGTCCCTGCTTCACACCATCTGCCCGTGGTGCATCCTGCTGCATCCGGGGCACGCAGTGGGGCTGGGGCGGCTCTGCAGCTGGACAGATTCCGGCCACTGCCGTTGCTGCTGGCCCCAGCCCCTGGTAGGGACCCACGTTGTATGTTATAGTCGCCCGAGGATGTAGGGGGGCAGTCAGGAGGGCCAAGGCAGAGTTGGAGATAGGACTAGCTTCCCGGATTAAGGACAATAAGAAGTCCTTCTTCAAATACATAGGGGGTAAAAAGAGGGTCCCGGGTAATGTGGGGCCCCTGCAGGACACGATGGGCAACTTAGTCATCACGCCAGATGACAAAGCTAACATATTTAACGATTTCTTTGCCTCTGTCTTCCTAAGTAGGGACCAGTTCAGCCACCTCCCTGCTGGGCCCCCCTCGGGCCCCGAGAGAGACACACCTGGGCCAGGGGTTAGCGAGGAGTTAGTTAGGGTACTTCTGGAGAGGCTGGACGTGTTCAAGTCCGCTGGTCCGGACGATCTTCACCCTAGGGTTCTACAGGAACTGGCCGAGGTCATTGCGGGACCCCTGGCGCGGCTCTATGAGCACTCGTGGTGCTCTGGCGAGGTGCCGGAGGACTGGAAGAGGGCCAATGTGGTCCCTATCTTCAAAAAGGGAAAAAAAGAGGACCCGGGAAATTACAGGCCAGTTAGTCTGACCTCAATCCCGGGTAAGCTCTTTGAAAAAATTATCCTGGCACACATCCAGGAGGGCCTTGCGGGGGAATGCATGCTCAGGGGCAACCAACATGGGTTCATCAGTGGCAGGTCTTGTCAGACCAACCTGGTGGCCTTTTACGATCAGGTCACCAAATCATTAGACGCAGGGGTTGCTGTGGATGTAGTCTTTTTGGACTTCCGGAAGGCTTTCGACACTGTCTCTCACCCTGTCCTCATCAAAAAGCTGGGAGACTGTGGTGTCGATGCCCACACGGTCAAATGGGTCGCCAACTGGTTGGAGGGCCGCACCCAGAGGGTGGTAGTGGATGGGTTCTTCTCGGCCTGGAGGGATGTGGGCAGTGGGGTTCCGCAGGGCTTGGTCCTCGGGCCCGCACTGTTCAACATCTTCATCAGTGACTTGGATGAGGGGGTAGAAAGCACCCTGTTCAAGTTTGCTGATGATACTAAGATGTGGGGGGATGTGGGTGCACTAGAAGGGTGCAATAGGCTACAAGCTGACCTTGACAGGTTGCAACGGTGGGCGGATGAGAATAGGATGGGGTTTAACACTGATAAGTGCAAGGTGTTGCACATGGGGAGGAAGAACCGGCACCACACTTACAGGTTGGGGAACTCCCCTCTTGCCAGCACGGAGACGGAAAAGGATCTTGGAGTCGTCATTGACTCCACGATGAACATGGGCCGGCAGTGTGGGGAGGCAGTCAAGAAGGCCAATCGTACCCTGTCATGCATCCACAGATGCATCTCGAGCAGGTCCAGGGAGGTGATCCTCCCCCTCTATGCGGCACTGGTCAGGCCGCAGCTGGAGTACTGCGTCCAGTTCTGGGCGCCACACTTCAAGAGGGACGTGGACAATATGGAAAGAGTTCAGAGGAGGGCCACTCGTATGATCAGGGGTCAGCAGGGCAGGCCTTATGAGGATAGGCTACGGGACCTGAACCTGTTTAGCCTCCACAAGAGAAGGCTAAGGGGGGACCTTGTGGCCTGCTACAAACTGGTCAGGGGGGATCAGCAGGTATTGGGGGAGTCCCTGTTCCCCCGTGCGCTGCCAGGAGTGACCAGGAATAACGGTCACAAACTGGCGGAGGGTAAGTTTAGATTAGATATTAGGAGGCGCTACTTCACAGTCAGGGTGGCTAGGGCCTGGAACCAGCTTCCAGGGGAAGTGGTGCAGGCTCCTAGCCTGGGGATTTTTAAAAGGAAGTTAGATGAGCACCTTGCCGGGGTCATCTGACCCCGGGGCTCTTTCCTGCTAAGGCAGGGGGTCGGACTAGATGATCTACCTAGGTCCCTTCCGACTCTAGCTACTATGAAACTATGAAACTACGTTGCACAGCCTTAACTGCAGGCCCCGTGCCTGCTCTGGGCTCACCCACCCAGGCTTAGCAGCGGTGGCGCAGAACAGAAGCTGTTGCTTAGCATGGGGTAAAAGAGGCCCCACTCTCTCACTGCTGCCAGCCATTCCTGCTGCAGCTGCCCAGAGCCCACGCTGGGCTGCCCTGCATCTGCTCCATGCTTTGCCCGCTGGGCAGCCCGGAGGTGGCAATAACAGCAGTGTAGATGCTGGGCAGCCCAGCGCAGGCTCTGGGCAGCTGCAGCGGGAATGGCTGGCAGCAGCGAGGGGAAGGGGCCGCTTTTCTCCCATGTTGAGCAACAGCTTGTCCCACACCGCTGCTGCTGAGCCTGGGTAGGTGAGCCCAGAGCAGGCGTGGGATGCATGGGGTTGGGACTGTGCAGCATGGTTCCCTACCAGTACTGAGGGGCTGGAGCCAGCAACAGTGGCAGCTGGAAGGACCCACTGCCATGTGGGCTGCCTAGAAAGGCAGTGCATCTGTGAAGCCACCCTAGCCCTGCTGTGTGCCCAGGGGGCGGCAGGACAGGTCACGGCTGGACTGTGCCTGGGCCAGGTGGCACCGAGGGACCCGCCACAGGCCGGACAAAGACCTGCTGCAGGCTAGGCTGTATTTTGCCCACCCCTGGTCTAAAAGGGGTGAGCCCAGGCTGAGAAGAGCTGAAAAGCTGCACTTATACTGTAAGAATCAGACAACTTGTTTCCAGTTACATTTTCCTGCTCAAAAACACCAGCTCCGGGACTATTTACACCAGAATAAATAAGTAAATTAAGAGCCAAGCAAACAGTCAGTGCAGTGGAGAATCTGATCTAGAGAAGTCTTTGCAACCCACAAAAACATAGCTGGAAACCAAAACCAAATGAAAAGTTGCTTAATGATGCATTTTTCACATACCAGGCTGTAATCACAGAGAGACAAAATATCCTGGTACCACTAATTAAACCCCTCTGTATCACTGACTCAGACCAATTGCAGGCCCAGCTTCCTAAAGAACTTCGCATCCAAGTCTTTTACACCCATCTACATCAACAAGGATTCAATAACGCACTGAAACGTACTGGAATAAATGGCTCAGGGAAGAATATGTTGTTCTATGCGCTGAGTTTATGCACCTCCACAGGAAATCAGCTGGAATCTCATTTGTGCGAAGTGAAGCCCTGTGAAGTGCTTTGGCAGGGTGGAACGGGATCAGCTGAGGTATCTAACAGGTGGCATTAAACCTGGCCCAAAGCGTGTCAGGCACTTCAGACAAGCAACAGTAGGATAAGACTTAACCAGAGTGTTTCCAGTTTAGAAAGACAAAAAACAAAGGGGAAGAGAAGCAGATGCAGAGGAAGCACGGTCAGGGATGCTATAATTGTTCATGGGCAAACGGCTCTGGTTAAACAGAGATGGGGAATCTCAGCTAGTGTATTTAAAGCCACTGACTGGTTGGAAAAGGGGAAAAAGGAAAAAAATATAAAAGGGTGCTAAAGCAGCAGCAGCAGCATGTGGTATGTCCTCGGTTAAAAAAAATGGTACTTACGTTAGAAATTTGTTCTTCAGCATTCGTTCCAATCTGCCCTTCATTAAAACAAGAAAACCACAATAAGAAACTCCTCTTAATGGCTAGCACAAAGCAGTACAGCAAGAAGCCTGTCCACTGCCGATGCTGACTTACTGACAAGAGGACTGCCGCTTTTTCTGTCATGTCTGTTACCTTTTGTGCAGGAGCTATGTATTTATAAAAAAACTCGACTTCGTGAGGACATCTGGAAAGCACTGTGCTTGTGGCGGTCTTGAAAAGATCCTCTATAACCTGAGAGGAAAAACAGAACAGCGGGAAAACTGAGGTCACTTATGCATCCCCAGGCTATAAATAAAACATGCTAAATGCAGGCCAAAGGGGTCTTGTTGTTGGACAATCAAAGGAGGACACCAGCTTGTTACTGCTCTCCGCTAATAGGCTTCCCCTCTAGGTGAAGAAGCAGGGGCTGCTCTTAATGACAGGCTGTGGGTTTGATCCTTTCTGATGTTCTGAAGTCAGATATTTGCAATGAAAGATGTGTGTCTAAAAAACTCAAACAGTAGCAAAGGACACCGGTGAACAAAAGTGGTTACTGCTGACACCGGCCTGGTCCTGCTTGCCCTGGAATAAACAGTCCTTTTCTGGCATTAGAGATGACAGAATAAAGGAGAAGAGGATAAATCTGTGGGGAACTAAGCCAACCTGATCACCAGGGATTCTGGTTTTCTCTCATAAAAAAAAATCCCCAATTTTTGGATTAAAAAAAGTAACCCAAAATCCACATTTTTCCGTGATTAAAATGAAACGCCACTAATTCTATCTAGCTATCTATCTATCTATTAGTGGTGTTTCATTTTAATATAGATAAGTATATAGTGGCATCTCATTTTAATCACAGAAAAATGTGCATTTTGGGTTACTTTTTTAATGATGAAATGCCACTAATATATCTATCTTAGATATAGATATATATAGTAGTGTTTCATTTTAATCACAGCAAAACATGGATTTTAGGTTACTTTTTTAAATCCAAAATTGGGGATTTTTTTTTAATCAGAGAAAACCAGGATCCCTGCTGATCATCAAGTGCTGATTAGGGCACTGCAGGAACAAGGGCAAAGGAAGCACACCAGGAATGAGATGGGGCTGGGGCTTTTCTACCCAGGGACATGAGTGAATCCAAACTTTCCAAAGGGGAGATTTTATACCAATGTGAGGACTCATAGATTCATAGTTGTAGGGTTGCAAGGGACCTGAGTAGATCATCAAGTCTGACCCCCTGCTCTGGGCAGGAGCGAATACTGGGCTCGTATGACCCCAGCCAGGTAATTGTTAAGCCTCCTCTCAAAAACCCCCAGGGTAGGAGCCAACACCACTTCTCTTGGAAGTTGGTTCCAGATCCTAGCTGCCCTGACAGTGAAATAGGATACACTTATTCTGAATAAAAGGGGGGCCTTCACTTTGAGTTCCTGCTAAATCAAAATTGAGAACACTTTCATTCAGAATAAGTGTGTTGACACAGAGTTTGAATGCAGTTTGACTACTCCACATTTAAAGTGATGTCAGGCTAATTTTCCTGGGTGTGTTTGTGTACAAGCGCTGCGGGGACTCGCAGGGTGACCTTCTTGCTGGTCTGCTGAATCCACGGCATATCTATTATCAGGATGGTCTCATCATACTCCCTTCTCTGTCTGCATGCATCTGTTATTCTGGTCTTAAACACAGAACTGAAGCTGAGAGACAGAGTAGCTATTTGTCCCCGGTTTGTACTACACCTGGCACTATGGGATCTTGATTAGGGCCCCAAGGCACTATAGTAATATGCATAAGGAATCCCAGTAAGTAGAGACAGCACTTAAAGGCCCTATAATAAAACAAAATGACAGTCACTTCGCTGAAGAGCTTACAGCCTGAATGACGGAGGGCAGAAAAAAAGGAACCATAATTATTTCTACTGTATAGATAATGAATTGAGGCTGCAGGAGACTCAAGAGTTGTGACACAGTACCAGAGTGTGGGTAAGGCATGAATCTACCAGTTCCTTCCAGATCAGTGGTTACAATCTGCCTAACCCAGAACCTGGCAGGCTACATGTGGTGGCTTGTCCTCTGGATAAGGGAGATCCAGTCAGTATAGTATACAGGCAGTCCTTATGACACAACTGGTTCCTGAAAACTGCGTCTTAAGTGGAAACGATGTAACTCAGAACCAATTTTCTCATAAGGAACACTGTTATAAATGGGGGATTAATTCCCAAACCCTGTTTTCACCAAAAATACCCCAGAATTTTGTACTCGATCAATTATAGATGAGTAACACAGCTACATTAATGTATTTATATTGTATACAGCAATCTTATTGATTTGGAAGGACTTCTTTGAGGTCACTTCGCTGGACTTTTTGAAGGGCTCAGAAAGATCAACAGTAGGGTCCCATGGAGATCTATGCTGGGACCCGTGTTGTTCAACATACTCATAAATGATGTGGAAAAGTGAACAGGCAAGGTCTACAGATGAAATACAGTTATTTATCATGTCTTGTAACACAAAGACTAGGAGGCAGTGTCCAATGAAATGATCAGGCTGCAGCCTGTTCAACTAGTTTCAACTTTACAACGTTTGATCTGATGCAACGCCATGCCAGCGAACAAGTTCGCTGCATCGCCCATCTCCCTGGAGAACATCTGTCCAAACTTCCTTGGAAACTTTCTTTAAGAAAGCAGACCTCTCTGTCTCAGGTTTATAACAAACCAAAGGAGGTTTTTTTTCTTTTTCGCAGAGCATAAATAACCTGTGCAACTCCCTACCACAGGATATTATGGAGGACAACAGTATAACTGGGTTCAAAAGGAACCCAGCCAAATTTATGGAGAGGCCCATTGGGGGCTGTTAAACACAATGGTTAGGGATGTAACTGTGAGTGTCTGACAGGCTGCAATATTACACATGCCCTGTCTCTCGTACTCTTCATCTAAAGCATCTGCTACTTGCTACTGTTAGAGGTAGGATACAGAATGAGGTGGGCTGACCCTGAACGGCAGCTTTTATATTCTCATGTTATGCCCTCTTTAATTTCCTCACAAAACCTTAACTGGAAGCCAGCTCAGCTGACGTCTGTTATGGGTAAAAACACTGGGTTGATGATGTAGCACAGAGTATGATACTACTGCATGTGGATACAAAGCATTATTGTAATGAGTACACAAATACCGAGTACATTAAAAGCCTGGGTTTCTTCCTGTAGGCCAGTGACTCTCAACTGAGTGCTCTGTGATCCTTTCAAGGGTGATGTGAAGCAGGGTGCCACAAAAATGTCAGCACTGTTAGGTTTACAAACGTGATTCACAAAATAAACTGAGAGATTTCAAACGAATTCATGGTTGTGGTCTTCGTGAGTTCTCTGAAGCAGAAAGAAACTGCTCTATTCTTTTTCCAGACTAAAAAAAAAAAGAGAGTGGAAATGGACAGCTAGCATTTTCCAAGGGGCACCTCAAACCTACCCAGCGGTACCGCAAGTCAAAAAAGATAGAAAACCATGGCTGTACAAGCAATTCAGCAACAAGTAACCAAACAGCTGGCTTTGACCCTGCTTCAAAATAGCTAGGAAAAGACTTATACAGATTAAATTAGAAAAGTTCCCAGCAGTTTATTTAGTTTTACTCAAGCAGAGATGAAAGGGTTTTTCATTAAACTTCCTCCTTCTAGAAAATGAAAGTATCAGCTGGTTTTAGAAAATTTTGTCTTTTGTTTAATCAGCACTAATTTTTGTTTTGCTTTGTGATACAGTAACAATTAGGATCCCACAGCATTCAACACAAGTAGCTTCCCCTCGTGGAAGAAAAGTGGGTGGTATAGGAAAAATAAACGGAGAACTATTTCCAGGTTCAAAGCCAAGGTTTTATTCTTTGCAATACTGAAAGAAATGTGGTTCATCTTGTGGTCTCCTCTGACTATTATAATGGTAGAGACATGTAATGTCAAAAGTTTGCTACGTACTTTAAGGTAAAAGTCAAAGATCGCAATCTTGGCCCCAAAGAGGTTACAGGGGTAAATAGGGCACACAATGGAAGGCTGGAAAACAGGATTACTCAAAGGTGAGCGGAGAAGCATAGCTAATATTACACACGTTCCACAGTTTAGCAGTCCTCCTAGAAGACTTGGAGAGGGGGAAAAAAATGGGCCTGGTTCCTATTTTTGTTTCTTAATCTTCAGTCCAAAAGCTGTGTGGTTTGGGGGGAGGGGTGGGAACTTTCCCTTCTGTCTCATGCATCAATTTTTTTCACCTGCTTCTTTCTTTTGAACTACAAAACATCACCAACAAAGACTGAACATCAGCCCTGAGAACAGCAGCTTGGCTGAGCTTGGCTTTCCTGAGTTTTCTGCAGAACTTCTTGGAGGTTTCCAGTAGGGATTCTCTGCTCAGAGCTTCGCTGGGCATGTCTACACGAGACATTTACGGTGCAGCTGACTTAATTAACTGGACAGAAAACATCTGGGTGCCTACACGTGCACCCTTATTAGGGCACACAAAACTAGTGAACTCCACAGCAGGGTAGTCTTGTAAAATACTACAAGTACTACCCTGCTGCAGAGCTTTTTCATGTGCAGCAGCATACATCTTGGTGCTTCAGTGCAGGGCAGCCCTGGTGCTGAAGCATAATCATGCCTCAGCCAGCCCCATCACTGAACATGGAGCCCTGTCCAAGCAGCCTTGTGCTGACAGGCCGACCCCCTGGGTCCCGTGCCAGGCTGGGCTGCTCCGAATGGGCTTCATGGGCTGTGCACAAAAAAGCCCCCAAAACAAAACTTCCTCTTCATTCTAAAAGTGCACCAGGGACCAAAAAACCCAAATGTCCTGGATTTCCATATGGTCAGCCTAGCTCTTGGGGAGTGAGTGGCAAAAAGGCAGGACCCCACTACCCTAACAGAGGGCAAGCTTCTGTGTGTCAGGCATTTTCCCGGATCTGATATTTCAATCCCCTTTGTGCGTGTACGTACGTATGCGCGCGCACACAAACACACTCTCTCTCTCTCTCTAAGGCCTATGCATGACTATTCACAAACCTTCCTCTTCAGTGCATAAAGCCATCATTTTGAGAATTAGATTCCTAGAAAAAAGAGCTAAGCTCATTGCTGCATAGCATAACAAAACATTACATTCACAGTCCTGCATTAATATGTCGCAGCTATACAATGTCATGCAAATTCAGTTTCACCACCCGGGAAACTGAATTTGGCGTCCAAGTGAAGTTCGACATCTCAACACACCTGTACAGAAAATACATGCTACTGCAAGGAACATCTGGTGAGAGACATCCTCTATGCAATTTTTCACAGTGTTGAGAGCAACTCATGTTCCAATTCCACCCCCCAAAAATTATATTAAAAGACCAGTTAGATTGCAAAGCCAAGCATTTTAAAATTAGGACATACCAAAATGAGGTATACCACAGCAATCATGATTTGCCTCTGTGTAGATATGCACTATGATAGTCTTTGAGGATATCATCATACACTAGTTTTAAGAACTGGACTGCCGCCTCACTCGTGGACCTGCTCTGTGGGTGCAACAAGACTGTTCAGAGACAGAGTCTCCTGTCTGTAGATACCGTCTTATTCATTGCAGGGGATGGAAGGACAATGTTGACTGAAATGGGACAGGAGGAAAGGAGAGCACCTCATTTAAGGCAGAATGGCACTGCCTAAAGAACAAGATTCCTGCCATAGAGTTCCTGGGAGATGCTGGGCAAATCACTTACACTGAACTTCTCACCAGGCTCCACTAATGGCATGTTCTGCACTTTCGGGTGCCCGGGGCTCATGATTTGCAGAAGTACTGAGCACTTATGACTGCAACAAAGTCAGCAGGAAATGTACTTTGAAGATTTGCAGCACTATGTAATAAGTCCTCAGAAAACTCCTAGATACTTCAACTAGGTGGCCTTTTGGTTTCTTTGTGCCTCAGTTTCCCATCTGTAAAAGGGAACTATGCTCTTAATAATGTTCTATAATGCCACTGAGATGTTGTGAGGATCAAGTTATGCTGGTGAAGCACTCAGAAACTGCAACAAAAAACCCACAGAAAAAGCCTAGGAGGAAATGAATGATTCCGCCTTCTGAGCAGGATTTGAGTTGTGTGCGGTAAATAAAGCCCAGCTCTACATTCTGGCTAACAAGTAAAGCAAAATATTGAGCAGCCGCTCATTAAGTGAGTCCCTTCTATCCTATGCACTGAATGAGGCAGGGGTCCTTTGAATAAAACATAACCATATCTTCATATAATTAAAGATGGTATCATGGTGTGTATACACCAGGGTGCTGAACGATGGTTAAACAGGCAAGTCTTAACTCAGCCATAATAATATTCTTTTAACGCAGGAGCTCTTTGCATGTGGTATCCTGCACTTTTTAAGAAGCAAACTTCATAAAATAGAGATTGTATCAAGAGGCATCAGACCTGCACAGGTCATTCACAGGGCTGAAGCACCACACAAGCTAGTGGTGTAACTGGTAGTCCCAGTTTATGTTCTGTCCACCTCCAGTGCTGGTACAGAGAGGATGGACACTTTGACAGAGGGACCACAGATATCTGCTGCTGGATGATGGATGGTGAAACTTGGGGATGCTGACTTCCAGTCCAGGAAGGAGAGAGGAAGATACCCTTATCATAGAAAATTAGGGTTGGAAGGGACCTCAGGAGGTCATCTAGTCCAACCACCCCGCTCAAAGCAGGACCATTTCAAACCATATCACCCAACAAAGGCTTTGCCTAGGTGGATCTTAAAAACCTCCAAGGACGAAGATTCACAGCCTCTCTGGGTAGCCTGTTCCAGTGCTTCACCACTCTCCTAGTGAGAGAGCTTTTCTTAACATCTAACCTCACCTTCTCTTGCTGCAACTCGAGACCACTGCTCCTTGTCCTGTCATCTGCCATCACTGAGAACAGTCCAGCTCCATCCTCTTTGCAACCCCCCTTCAGGGAGCTGAAGGCTACTATTAAATCCCCCTTAGTCTTCTCTTCTCCAGACTAAATAAGACCAGTTCCCTCAGCTTCTCCCATACATCATGTGCCCCAGCCCCATCACCATTTTCATTGCCCTCTGCTGGACTCTCCAATTTGTCCTTATGGTCACTGTCTGCACATTTCCTGTCTGACAACAGCATAAGCAACATTTATTAATGCAGCCGGCAGAAACATGCACCTGTTCTGGGATGGCGGGAGAAAGACGGGATCAGGGGTGGAGCTTGAAGAGTCCATCCATTCTACTCCTTTCCACTTCCATTCGCCTCACATACCTAAGTCCCAATCTCTTCAGATTTCTCATCTACAGTCCCGCTCTCTTTCCTCACCCAATCCCAAGCTCCTCCCCAACCAGTTCCTTAACCCACATAGTCCCAGCCTCCCTCCTCCAGTTCCTCATCTGATGTCAGTGTCCATCCATTCCAGCCAGTCCCAGGCTCCATACCACAACCCCCAGGATTTTAACAGGAATGGCAACCACCCGTTCTTGACAAAAAGGCTCTATCCCTGCCAAATTTCAAGTCCCTGCTCCAAAGTATGAGAAAGAAGGTTTCAAAGGAAAGGTGAGACCAAAAACTCCATACGTTCCTTTCCCATGTTCTCAGAAACAACTGAGTCATTTGGCCTGAATCAGCAAAAGAGTTACAAGCAGCAGGAAGCTGCCTCTTATAATGGCAATAGTTGGGCAATCTTAACACTAGACAATGACGCTACCAGCCCTTCGTAACATATTCCATTAATACCAGTGAGCGCTCTCTTAAAGAGCCAAACATATTTGCTTACAGAGAAAGTCATTAAAAGGACCATGTTCCTTGCAATACGGTCACATACAGACAGTCTATCTGGTGGGGTTGATATTGATTGCATGTCAAGATTTGAGCCTGGGGTTGCCAGTCTCCAGGGTTTTCAATGGGGAGCTCCTCAACAAGTGATGACCACCTAGATGACAATTAACAAATTGCCCTGCAAACAGAGATCTGATGGAGAGAGGGCATTTATGTCAATTATACAGAGAAGGCGAAACTTAACTGAGGCTTCAGAGAAGCTTTCAATTTTTTAATGGATTGCCCAATAATTTAAAGAAAAAGGAAATGGAACTCTACTTCTTTAAAAACACAAATCACAAGAACGAAGGGTGTTGCAATCGAGATGCGATCTGTAGAACGAAGGTCTGCAATCGCAAGGAGAAGCTGTCTTAATAGTTAAGGATGGTGGCTGGAGACAGCCAGGGAGGGGAGGCCCCAGAGAAACTGAGATTTCACAAGACAGTTGACAACCACAACCATTCTCAAAGCCCAGGAAAAAAGTGCTCTCCTCTCTATGCAGCACATTAGATCAGCTCATCTCTCATATGCCTCTCCAATGGCCATTCTTCCGATCAAAGATGCTTAACTGAAACCCACTGGGAGCCCTTCCACCTAACTCCTGATTTATAACTGCAGGGTGCTGGGTAGTGAGGTAGTTGGGGGTGCATGTGAAGAGGGTGGAAGGGTAGGGGAGCACAGTAGAGGAGACAGCCCCAAGAGTTCAGAGTTTGCATCTACCTGCATGATGTCCTGAAGGCTTTCTGTGAATGACACCTCGGCTTCAACCATGTAAAACTCTGCCAGGTGCCTGCGACTCTGTGAATTCTCAGCTCGAAATGTTGGTCCAAAGGTGAACACCTGGGTGAATGCCCTGGAAGGCAAAAAGCATCAAGACATGTTGTTGAAACAGAGTAAAGCAAGAGATCGGTTTAGACATGGAAACAAGATCATGCTCTTCAAGCTCCACCTCTGATCCCATCTTTCTCCCACCATCCCAGAACAGGTGCATGTTTCTGCTGACTGCATTAATAAATGTTGTTTATGCTGTTGTTGTTCTGCTTCAGGGTTGAATGCTCATGGGTATGCGAGGTTGCTTGCCCCTCTCTGCTACTGATTCAGTCTGCCTGCAGTCTCACATGGGCAGCAGGTGGCTTTCACCACTGTTCCTAGCCATTTCCTGTGCAAATGGAAGCTAAAATTAAGTAGAAACGGCTCACCACATCACACCGCTGGGTATACACCAGATGTCAGAGTCACCCTACTATGCTACCACATCATAGGAGTCTGCTTTTCAGTGAATTTAATTGCTCAAGTGATACGAATGCCTCAAGCCCTGCGAAGCTGGCATACCAAGGCCTCCCTGCTACAGCTGACTGATGTTTCTGCAATAGTAAGGGGCTGGTAAAATCCTCCCTGTGTAGGTGTAACCCTCCTTTCCATGATGTAGCTATTTGTCTGCCTTTAGAAGCTGGACCACATAAGACAGCAGCAGCCTTTGAGAGAAGAGCCCTGGCAACAGAGGCGACTGCTTTTAGATCCAAATGTCCCACATCCAATTCCCATTGCAGACAATGCACTGAGATCGTCATAGATGTGGCCAAGGAGCACCCTATAATTATTTAGGCTATTTCTTCAATAGCTTTCCATGGAACCCGATTAATATATTCTCCCTCTCCACAGGTGTTCAAAGCTACATGCCTTAGCATCGAATTTAAGTGCTTTCCAAATCCCCATCTTTCTTTGCAGACATCCAGAGGCAGTGCCTTACAGTATTTTTGATGGGACGGTCACACTCACAGCAACAAGTTGTGCGCAGTGACCTCAGAACAGCCATGTGCAGTGGGGCCCTAGTACCTGAGCAACATCCAAAAACACAGGCCAACTGCTTGCTCGCCTCGTCTCCCACAAGTGCAGCAGAGCAGAGCCATGACTGCGGACAGAGGGAGGCTCTCCTACAGGCAGCCTGGACCGAGATTAACTGAGCTCTCCACATCTTCCTTACTCTTCCTTTATCTATAGTGGTGGGCCTTACACAGGAAAACATGAACTCTTCCAAATCATAGAAAATTAGGGTTGGAAGGGACCTCAGGAGGTCATCTAATCCAACTCCCTGCTTATAGGACTGTCCCCATATATATCATCCCACCCAAGGCTTCAAAACCTCCAAGGATGGAAACTAGCCACGTATTAAAAACCTCCAAGGATGGAGTGAGCTAATTGTCAGAGGACCTGTGCATGTAACTAAGTTTTGCCCAGCAGGGGCTGAAATGAAACAGGATGTCTAGCTTCCACATCCAAAGTTTCTGTTCATGGTGTTTCTAGTAAACAGAAAGTTAAAATAAAGCTACAAACATTAAGATTGGTCAAAAGAAAATTTGGGGGGGTGGGGTGGGTCACAGGGCTAAAAATAAAGGAACATGGATGTTACTCCTCGGGGTCCCTTCCTTCCACTCTTCAAACTGTTAGAGGTAATGAACATGAAAGTTTAAGGAAAGAGCAATTTTGGATTTGCCTACAATTATCAGGGTAAGACGAACATGAAAGGTTTGTTTCCTAGATCGCTGCTTTGGAGCCCTTCTCCAGCTCCTCTTTTCCCACTGCAACATGCAAACTACTTTATCTTCACTTTCAAAACCTGGCCTGGCCCATTCCTCATCCTACTCATCTCTCATCCAGGGTCAAGACGCAGACTCCCACCTCCACTAGGCCCACAGTGCTAGCCTCTATTGCAAAAGTCTCACCCCACACCTATGGTCTTTTTCCATCCTACCTTGCCAGCCAGGGAGAAGTTCCTTTAGAAATGTCCCTAGAGTCGCTTGCTGTCATCCTCAAATTCTTTGCCATGACGCCTACAAAATATGGCCATGTTCAGGCATCCAGTATAACACAACTATCACCCCTCTGCCAGACTAGTCTTGTTCCATTATTTCTGTGCAGGCCCCCATTCATTTGTCAATGCCCTTCTGTTACTGTGCATGAAACTGGCATTTTTAAGCCTTTGTGACAGAAACTGTGCTTTTTCGTTCTTTTGACATGTCTGTACAGCACCTAACACACTAAGGTCCTGGATTCAAGACAAATGCCACAGTG
This sequence comes from Crocodylus siamensis, assembly GCF_052110815.1. NCBI lineage: Eukaryota > Metazoa > Chordata > Crocodylia > Crocodylidae > Crocodylus > Crocodylus siamensis. The sequence continues at coordinate 412,388,536 of NC_143395.1, read as the reverse complement.
CTATAGGAAATCAAACAGCAGCAGAAATATAGGTGCACACAACAATCTTGAATAAACTGTGCTTTCACTCTGTCTCTCTGAAACATGCACACACATTTTTATTCCCCTGCTCACAGGGGCAGTTAAGTCAAGGGACATGGTCATCATGGGTGACCTAAGCTACCCAGACATCTGCTGGGAAGAGCTGTCAGCCAGATCCGACCTCTCGCATAGGCTCCTTGCTGAGATACAAGACCTCCACCTAACCCAGGAGGTGCACAGTCCCACCAGGGGAAATGCCTTGTTGGAGCTGGTCCTGGCCACAGGCAACGACCTGGTGAGGGGACTGGGGGTGCTCGACCACCTGGGTGACAGCGACCATCTCCTACTTAAATTTACCATCCAGCGCAGGGTGGCAAAGGCCTGCAGCAAGGCAGCAGCCCTGGACTTTAGGAGGGAGGATTTCAATGAAGTAAGGAGACTAGTCGGGGATGCACTGAGGTCCCAGAGGAGAGGGGAGTTGGGAGTCCAAGAAGAGTGGTCATTCTTTAAGGAGACGATCCTCCAAGCCCAAAGCGTGACAGTTCCCACGTGGATCAAAGGGGGCAGGAGTGCTCAAAAGCCCCTATGGCTCACCAAAAGCATCCACGAATGCCTCAAAGCCAAAGAGGAGGCATACAGCCGATGGAAGGGAGGGGTCCTCACCAAGGAGGATTATACCTCCATTGCCCAAAATTGTAAGGGAGTGGTCAGGAAGGCCAAGGCAGAGATGGGACTGGGACTAGCAACCTGGATCAAAGATAACAAGAAGTCCTTTTTTAAATACACAGGGGGTAAAAAGAAGGTGCCAAATAATGTGGGGCCCCTGCAGGACATGCCTTGTAATGTGGTGGTCGCAGGGGAACTATAGGCCAGTTAGTCTTACCTCCATCCTGGGCAAGCTTTTTGAGAGAATTATCCTGGCGCATGTCCATGAGGGGCCAGCGGGGGAGATTACGCTTAGGGGTAACCAACACAGGTTCATTAGCGGCAGGTCCTGTCAGACCAACCTGGCGACCTTCTATGACCAGGTCACCAAATCCTTAGGTGCAGGGGTAGCAGTGGACGTAGCCTTTCTGGACTTTCGGAAGGCTTGTGACACTGTCTCTCATCCCGTTCTCATTAAGAAACTGGGGGGCTGGGGTGTAGACACCTGCACAGCCAAATGGGTCGCCAACTGGCTGGAGGGCCATACCCAGAGAGCGGTGGTGGACGGGTCATTTTTGACTTGGAGGGATGTGGGCAGTGGGGTCCCCCAGGCCTCGGTCCTCGGGCCCGCACTGTTCAACATCTTCATCAGTGACTTGGACGAGGGGGTAAAAAACACCCTGTTCAAATTCACTCGTGACACTAAGATGTGGGGGGATGTGGACACACTAGAAGGGAGGAATAGGCTACAATCAGACCTAGACAGGTTACAGGGGTGGGCGGATGAGAACAGGATGGGATTCAACACCAACAAGTGCAAGGTGCTGCACCTGGGGAGAAAGAACCAGCACCATACCTACAGGCTGGGGGACTCCCTTCTCGTCAGTGCAGAGGCAGAAAAGGATCTTGGAGTCATCATTGACGCCAAGATGAACATGGGCCGGCAGTGTGGGGAGGCAGTCAGGAAGGCCAACCGCACGTTGTCGTGCATCCACAGATGCATCTCAAGCAGGTCCAAGGAGGTGATCCTCCCCGCCTATGCGGCACTGGTCAGGCCGCAGCTGGAGTACTGCATCCAGTTCTGGGCGCCGCACTTCAGGAGGGATGTCGACGGCATCGAGAGGGTCCGGAGGAGGCCACTCGCATGGTCAGAGGCAGCAGGGCAGGCCCTACGAGGACAGGCTACGGGACCTGAACCTGTTCAGCCTCCACAAGAGAAAGCTGAGGGGGATCTAGTGGTCGTTACCTATAAACTCACCAAGGGGGACCAGCAGGCAATGGGAGAGTCCCTGTTCCCCTGAGCACTACTGGGGGTAACAAGGAACAACGGCTATAAGTTAACTGACAGTAGATTCAGGCTAGATATCAGGAGGCGCTACTTCACACTCAGGGTGTAGCTAGGAGCTAGAACCAACTTCCAAGAGAAGTGATGCTTGCCCCTACCCTGGGGGTCTTCAAAAGGAGGCTAGACAGCCACCTAGCTGGGGTCATTTGACCCCAGCATCCTTTCCTGCCCATGGCAGGGGGTCGGACTAGATGATCTGCTTAGGTCCCTTCCAACCTGACCAACTATGAAACTATAAGGAAATGAAAAACCCACGCCTGGAGCTGAACCCCTAAACCCATTTGAGGCATTGACTCCCCAAGGCACCAACATGTTGAAACAATCAGGCCCCGATCCAACAAAGCTCTTAGGCATGTGCTTCTCTCTAGGCCTATGAGAAATCCCATTAAAAATATACATTCAGAGGCCAGCATGTGCCTGAGTGTTTTGCTGCACCAGGTCCAGAGGGCTTAGCACTCTGCTGGATTAAACCCTGACTGTCCACATCTTTGTACTGTCATGGAGGACCATCCTTCCTACATTTGTATGTCTGATCACGACATTTCCAGAAATACACCTCTCTCACCCCTATTCCCCTTGCTACTGAATTTTTCTCTCGATCAACACTTAAAGAAGCTGATGCTGGCTGTTCCCACATCCCTTTCTTGCTAGGCGTCTACATGCAACAGTTAGGTTGGTTCAATCCACACTGGTTTTTAAACACATGATTACCGGTACCGGCTAAAAAAAAAATTACAAGCCAAGTGTAAACATCTAGAAGTGCCAGTGCTCAAAGGTGCTTAAAAATCACCCATATAATTAAATCAACTGCAAGGCTGAGTACAGATCAGGCTTCAGCCTTCTAGTTTCATTGGAAACATCCAGGCTGCAATCCTAATGTAATTAATTCTTCAGCCTAAAAAACTTCAGATTCCTTTTTTCAAAGCCAGGGTCCTGCTCTCCTTAACGGAAGTAAAAGAAAAGGTGTCTTTGTCTTGCTGAACCCAGCAGCATACCTTCTACACAAGCCCTTCAAGAAAGGTAAGGCCATTTAAATCTGTTTAACATACTGGCCTTAATGCCACATCGAGATCACACAACAACTTGGTGACAAAGCCAGGAATAGGACCCAGGAGTCTTGACTCAGAGCCAGCCACTAGACCCTAAAATACACACTTGATACTAATTGGCATTGCTGTACTGCCTCTAAATGACAGGGGCCTTGAAAACACATGCACAGTCACTGCCCTGCAGACGCCTTCCATGCCCATCTGAGCTGGAGAGGAATACGGGCTGAGCTGGAATATTTTATCTAAGAACAAAAGTACAAGAACACAGAACGTGACTTGGAAATATAAACTGTTTTCTTTCCTTGCCCTCCACCCCACCAGCTTCTTCTGCTGTGAATGCCCCCTTTGAAATGCCAGGTTGAAAAAACATAAGAAGTGTTTCAAATCGAAGGGTGGAAAGCAGGGCTTTGACGTCAGGAGGAAGAGGAGATAAGGGTGGGAAAGCCGTCCTTGGTACCCGGAGCCAGCTCACTTGTCAGCGCTCTGTCCTTTCTGGGAGCGGGGAGGAAGAAGGTGAAGAAAAAGTTCAAACTATATGGTCTGGTTGTATTTAGTACCATTGTACTGCACCTGACCTTGCTCTTTAGTATTGGGGTCTGCCAGCATGGGCAATACCCCACAGTCCATGGCTAAGATTTCCCTGTCCCTCAAATTTTTGAGAGCAGCCACGTTTCATAGCTGGCTGCCATTGCAAGCATATGCGATTCACGACCAATTGTGGGCTCACATACACAAAACCGCTTGATCAAGCATGCAGACCCAATGCACGCAGGGCCCAGCCTTTCTAGGGTTACAATGCCCACAGCTCCTTGTGAAGACAGTGAGTCACGGCAACTTTGCTCTCAGGAAAATGCATAGAACAGTGCTGCTGGTTAGTGTGGGCTTACATGCTTTAATGGTCTATTCCCTTTTAGTTGAAAAATGGCTTTTGTTTAAAAGTAAAAGTTCTTCATTAAAACCTTGAAATAAAAAAACCACACACAAAAAAATCGGAGACAAAGCAAAAAGAGCTTGGTTTTGCCCACCCTTCATCCTTCCTTGCCTTCCTTTTCTTCTAAGGAAAAAAAAGAGCGTCCAAATAAAAATCTATTTTTATTTACTGTTTCTGTATTAAAACCCCAAAAATCTGTTTAAAATGCAAAAAAACCCCATGCAAAAACTGAAAAAAATGAATTTTTAAAAAGTTTCCACAAAAGCCAAATCCTGACTAGCTCCACTGACTGGAGGCAGGAAAGATCTGCACCTTAATGACTAATCAAAGTCATCTATATATCTATATATAGATAACCAAAGTAAATCTTTATACAAAGTAGATATAGATATTTATAGCAGACTATTGCATGTGGCAGCACAGTTTGGGGAGGAGGTGAGCAGCTGATAGTGGCAAAAGAATAGGCTAGGGATGATTTAGAAAAGCCGGATGTGTGCAAGTTCATGGGACTGGACACGATGAACCCAACGGTGCTGAGAGAGTTGGCTGATGTGACTGGGCCATTACCTTTGAAAACTTGTGGCAATTGGGAGAGGTCCTGGACGATCGGAAAAGGGCAAATATAGTGCCCATCTTTCAGAAAGTGAAGGAGGATCTGGGAACTACAGACTGGTCAGCCTTACTTCAGTCCCTGGAAAAATCATGCAAGTTTGCAGATGACACCAAGCTGCGGGGAGTAGTAGACATGCTAGAGGGTAGGGTTAGGATTCAGAGAGACCTCAACGAATTGGAGGACTGGACCAAAAGAGATCTTATGAGGTTCAATAAGGACAAGTGCAAAGTCGGAACAAGGACAGAACAATCCCATGCATCAGTACAGACCAGGGACCAACTGGCTAAGCACCAGTTCTGCAGAAAAGGACCTGAGGGTTACAGTGGATAATAAGCTGAACGAGCCAACAGTGTGTCCTTGTTGTGGTGAAAGCCAACAGCATAAGGGAATGCACTGGGAGAAGCGTGGAGCGTTGCCAACAGATCAAGGCAAGCCATTATTCCCTTTTATTCAGCACTGATCTATGGCATGTGGAGTACTATATCCATTTTGGGGCCCCCCCCCCCACTACACGAAGGATGTAGACAAATTGGAGAGAGTCCAGTGGAGGGCAATACAAATGGTTAATGGGCTAGGGCACATGACTTCTGAAGAGACACTGAAGGTGCTGGGCTTATATACTTTAGAGAAGAGAAGACTGAGCAGGGATTTAATAGCAGCCTTCAACTACCTGAAGGGGGGTTCAAAAGAGGATGGAGTTGGACTGTTCTCAGTGGTGGCAGATGACAGAATGAGGACAAGGTGCAGCAAGGAAAGTTTAGGTTAGTTATTAAGAAAAACTCTCTCGCTAGGAAGGCAGTAAAACACGGAACAAGTTACCCAAAGAGGATATGGAATCTTTGGCCTTGGCAGTTTTTAAGACCCAGACAGACAAAGCCTTGGCTGGGATGATCTAATTGGGGATGGTCCTAATTTGATCGGGGGTGAGACAAGATGACCTCCTGAGGTCCCTTCCAACCCTCTTATTCTACAATTGTAAGTGATTATGTTATAACTTGACCCTTTGATACTGGAAAAGGTGCACATCCCTCCCATAAATTACAGCACAGTGGCTTTCAAGAGGAGCCAGTTTTGCAAAATTGTTCCTATTTCTGGGCGACATCATTTGTGTTCAGAAACAGCTTACCCAGCTGTACAGCTGAACAAAACGGGGCAGGAGCAGATGCTTTTGAAAGCCTGGGCCTGTTTCAATCCTGTAGGCTGCAAAACCTACAGCAGGCAAAATTAAATGAGTAATGCTTTTAAGAACCTGGGTGATGCTAGGACAGTGTTAACCAGTGACATGGCTAGGTGTCACCATCCTGGTTCTTTTTCTTAGACTGTGAGTACTGTGTGGTTTTTGAGGAAATGTGCACTGTTAGTTTTGGGATGTGGTTTGCTTTAACCTGTGGGAAGTAGCAAGGAAATTTGCTTTCTGCCTCCATGTCCCTTCCTGGAATCAATTCCTGATGCCAAGTTGTTTCCTTGGAAGCAGGTGCCAACATTTAAACCAGGGATGGGCTATTATTTTGGGCAGAGGGCCGCTTACTGAGTTTTGGCAAGCCATCGAGGGCCGCATGACAGGCAGCTCAGGGCAGATTAATATTAATTTTCTAAATTGTTTAGGGGCCCTGTGGGCTGGATAGAATGGCCTAGCGGGCTGCATCCGGCCCCCCGGCTACATTTTGCCCATCCCTGATTGAAACTGCGTGGGGCCACTCTGCTCAGCACTGGATATACACACAAGGAGCGGGCTAACTAGGATGAAATGCTTGTGTGGTTACTGGTGCTTTTGGACCTCAAAAAATCTACTGTTGCTTGGCACAGGGCTGGCTGTATGTAACTAGAGAAAGTGCAGGCTAATGCTTCCCTTTGCAAAGCTCTAGATTCAGAAGAAATATTCCCACTTTGCTTTTCTACAGTAAGACAAAGACTTGGATTTTCTATGGGCAGTTCCTCGCACCAAAAGAATAAAAAAAAAAAAAAAAAAATAAAATCAATCTAGTTTCTGAGACTAACATCGGCAGGAATCACTGGGGTCATACCGTCTTGCAGAACACAGAACCCTACCTTTTTGCCATGCGACTCCTGCATCCTAACTAACAACGTGTTTGACCTACAGCTTGTGCCTTGCCTAAAGTTCTCTACTGCAAACAAATCACCCCAGTTTAGAAATGGGTGAAGAGAGACAGGGAGAGGCTGGACTGCTAATCCAAAGGGAGTTGCAATGTTCACAGCAGGAATCCCGATTCCCTGGGCGGCTGCTTTAATCACTGAGACCAGACTGCCTCCACGTAGTAAAAAGTCATAAAAAAATCACTACTGCAATTAGGAACAAGACTGGAGTGTGTACTAATTAAATAAAAAACAGGACTGTCATGGTTGCTTTTTATAGCTCCAATTAAGTGTCAGTTTAATTAATGGAAGTTAGTCTGCTGTCTAATTATAAGAGCCTGTTATGAGTCAGGCTCAAATAAATGTTTCACAACATATGTCAAAGATTTTTTTTTTTAAAAAAGGGAACCACAGTAAGGTAAATCAGACAATGACACCTTACATTTGCTAACTCTGAGCACTGGGGCTCCTAGAAAAATATATGGAATCCTTCAGCATTTTGCATTCTCTACAACGAGCAAGTCATTTAGGAATCAAATGTCATCACCTTCCAAGGTTATCATTTCCCAAGCTGAAAGCCAAGTATTTTTCAGGAAAATGAAACCCTGCCTTTGAGCTTACTTGGGGCTATGCTTTAACAATCAGACTGTGTAAAAATAAATGGATGAAACAAATAGGGCACTTCACATCTCACAGCTATTGTTTCAGGCTCTCTGCAAACTCAGGCAGTCACCACTGCAGAAGTCACTGAAGGTTGAACCAGAACAGTTAAAAGCAGGCAGCAATGGTGAGATTATACACAGCGACTGAGCAAGGGGGTAGCAGGTTGTGCGGAGAGAAGCTCTGTTTTAACTACATTGTACCTGATGGCTGAGGGGTAGTGGAAGGCCAAGTCTGATTTTCTCATTAAAAAATGGCAAGATCCTATGCAGAGAAAGAAGTCAAGGTGAGAAGAGTCTGAGGAGCAAGTCAAAGGTGGTGGGAGGCCTCTGGTGTTGCAGCATGAGATTAAATTAAGCTGGTGAAGCAGAACTGCTCATCTGGTAAGATGATAGAACTGAAGGAGGAAAGAAATTATTTACAGAGGAGGAGGACTCCAGCATTTATGCAGCTGAGAGTGGATGCTGGAAGTGAGCCAGGGCTTGGGGTTGGTAGCAGGGACCTTCTATTAGGAGAGAGGAACAAAAGACTTGAGGATGGAGGATAAAGAAGGATGGAGAGAATCATTACCATGTTTAGAGAAGAGGAAGAGGGGACTGGGAGAAAAGGGTCCATCAACAGTGATGACTTCTCCAAGTCACATAAAAACCAAGGGAGAGGGTGGGCATACTGGCCAATGCTGAGAGATCGGGTGATGGTTAGACAGGGGAATCTCAGCAACAGAGCTGTCATGGAGAGGGAACTTATTGTTGAAGCCATCATTAAGTGAAGAGCCCTTCTGGCTGGTGGGCAAGTTGAACCAGGGCTGAAAATTGAGTGAATACACCGGAATGAGAAAAAACAGGTAAGGGGCCTGATGGGTCATCAACAAGGAAGGTCAAGTGAGGGATTGTAAGGCCAGGAGATGAAAGAGAGAAGAAAGAGTTAAAAGGGGGATGAAGGAGGCACTGGAAATAATATGGCCAAGAGAGGAAGAGCTCTGAACTCCTTCAGGATAGTAATCCAGTGTGGGAAGTGTGAGAGGAGGATAAACCATCCTCAGAGTGATCCAACTCTCTAGGAAAGCCAGGTGATGGACAGAGGGAGCTTGGAAAAGGTCATAGAAGACCAAAACTTTTTTTTAGAGATGGAAAAAGGCAAGAAGTGGGATGGTTATGAAGTTATGGCCAGAGGCAGGAGGAGGAAGGAGACTGGTAGAGAGAGAGACATTCAATGAAGAGAGTAGTTATGGAGAGAGGGATCAGGGTTGGGGCAAAGGTCAGGAGGAAGATGAGGGGGCTGTGGATGTAAGATCTGGATATGTACTGTTGGAAGGACAGACAAGATGAGGCTAGAAAGGAGAATGGAAACAGGCAAACCCTGGCAGGAACCACAGGGTGGCAAATGTCATAGAAGCTGGCAGGGAGCAAGGACAAGGAGGGAGAGGTGCTGAAGAAGGGTGTGATGAGAGCCAGGGGCTGGATTCAATGACTCTGACTCTTGAGGCTCCTTCAACTTCTGAGAGGCAAGAGGAAGAAAATACTACAGAAACCCTGAACACCGCGGCAGGACTAACCCCCACCAGAGGCCCCTGCTGAGACCACTAGTGTGCAGTGCCCTATACAGCCATAGAGGGGTAGCATTTGTCATGAATTCTCGGACTTCATTTCTGCAGTGACAGTGTCTTGGTCTACCACAATGCATCTGTGAATCATCATCATGTGCGTCATGGACCTCCATCCTATCTCATGGCCGTAAAAGGGTCTTTACGTTCAGGAGGATCATGGGTCACTGTGCACATTCGAGGACTATTGACTGTTTAGCCCAAATCCAGGCAATTTAAGAAATGGTCAATAGGACCCATTGTTCAAACAAACTTCCAACACAGTTTGGCCATTGACTAATCTGCGTTTTGGACGTCCACGAGGTTGAGAGATATTTCTGAGTAATGACACCTCTGGAGATCTAGTAAGCACAGGGTCCATGGTCAAAAAGCGATGATTCAGAGATGCAATGTGGCTAACCAAGATACAGCCAGTGTGAAGAACAATAATGAAATGAGCATTTCTACAAATAGGGTTACTAAATCAGTACTAAATGAAGTTACTGAAGCAATAATGTTCAACCTCTCACAGTCACCTTGCAAAATCCAGTCCCATAGAAGGAGACGGGAGTTATGTTTGTGCGACTTTGCCTTCAATGCCAAACACACACAACACAGCCTTTATAAAATGTATTCCTAAAACCCATCATTTTAATTCTTTGAGAAAAAGGGAGAAAGAGAGACCTGGAAGTGGTGAATGCTGGTCATACTGCTCAATGATGATTACTGCTGTGGCGCCTGAACGCACTGTGCTAGCTGGTATATAAACAAAGCACCCAGCTATTGCAGAGTTAATTACATCTGCAGTAAAATGTCACCATCTGTATGGGTGTTGCTAATAGGGCAGATTAAACTAATCAATTCTGCCACATGATAGTACTTGTAAATACAAGTGCTATCCTGCAGCGGAGTTCTTTATGCACATGTAGACACTGCTGGGGCATGAGGGTGCTTCAGTGCCTGCCAGCTAGACCTGGACTGGAGCACCCTCATGCCCCAGCCAGCCTCTCCACTGCACGCTGAGCTGGTGCAAAGCAGCCCTGGGCAGGCAAGCTGACCCCTGGGCCCCCTGCCAGCCAGGGTTGCTTTCACCTGGATCAATGTGCTACAGTCCCAGGTATACATGTAAACGGATACCTGAGAGCAATAAGCTCCAGCTTGATATGCACCAGAATTTATTGCTCTGTCCTATGAGCATATGTTGCCTTGCCCAATGAGATGCAGAAAAGGGAGCAATTCAGAGACAATTTACTGACAAAAGATCTGTTTGCTCTAAGCTGCTTAGTACTCTCCAACCCAAAGCCACTTGCAGCCAGCCCTTCGATGTTCTCTCCTATATCTCTCAGGGTCTTCTCCCAAGCCCTGCTATTACCGAACGGACACTTCTGCCACTTCTTTCTTCCACATCTGTTGTTCCCCCACATTTTAACAGGCCCAGTTCCCAAAGCAGGACCTGAAGTGGCAGGAGGAAGGACAGTATCTGGGTAGATCAGATACGGCCTTCCGGACATGGCTGCCCACCTCTCTCCTCCCAAATCCATAGAAATCCATCAGCCCATAAGAATCTACACTATACTATACGATACAGTAACCCATATTTTTCAGCTGAAAGCATCATTTATGAAAAATGCCATTTTCTGGAAATGAAAATTCTAATCTTTCAAATGTTTTTTTAGTTTGACAAAAGACATGTTTGGTTTTCAAGAACCAGAAACGCAACCTATTTTTTCTGGTTTTGGCCAGCGTTAGTTTTTAATTGAAAAATAACTAGAGCGAGAGAGAGAGAGAGAGTCCTTTCTTTTCAACATTTCTTACCATTTTTGTAAACAACTCGTTTACCCTGGAGGATGAGCCCGTACTTTAAGGGTTAATACCTTAATTTCACTGTGACGCATCACTATGATTGATATTTTAAAATCCACATGGACTTTTCATTCCATCTATTTTGATGACTAAAGCTATTCAATAACATTTTAGTTCTAAGCCTCAAAAACATGTTGTGCTTAAAAAAAATAAGAGGAGCAGGTTCACGGAACAACCACACATCACCAGAAGCAAATATAGCTCATCTAAATTTAGTTGCTATTCGATCCATTTAAAATGCCTAGAAAAACAACTTGTTATTGCAGAATAGAGCATGAAGCTGTAGTATAATGTACTGTACGATGAAAGGCTCCATGTTTTGGTCCCTTTAGAAAATGAGGGGTATAAGAACATTACTGAAGCAATATTTAGATGAAAGGGCCCTTTATTTGTCCGATTTAATCCTCTGTCCTGTGCCAGGCAATGCGGCATTTGAAGAAAGGGATCTAACATAACAGTGAGATGGCCTTTTAACTTAAGAATTTGACAGCATGCTTATTTTGATTTACAACAGTATGCCCTTCAATAAAGGTCAGGGGTGAATGCAAGATAATCCCAGGTTCACATACAAATACTTGCTTTTCACCGGTGCACAAATAAAACACCATATAACCAAAGCTCTCTCACATCAAAAAGCCTACAAAGGATGGAGGACGGGATTCACCGCCAAGGAGGATTATTCTGCACTGGTCCGGTCCTGCAGGGAGCAAACCAGGAAAGCCAGGGCTGCAACTGAACTCCAACTAGCTTCAGGCATCAAGGACAACAAAAAGTCCTTTTTCAGATATGTGGGGAGCCGGACGAAAAGCAAGGGCAACGTTGGACCCCTGCTAAACCAGATGGGGCATCTGACAACTGACGCCCAGGAAAAAGCCAACCTATTAAATAGGTACTTTGCGTCAGTCTTTCATCAGTCCCATGGGACGCCCATGCCTGCTATGGGACAGGGAGATCCGGGTGATGGGGATTCCCTACCCTCCATCAATGCTGACCTCGTGAAGGAACATCTCGAGAAGCTGGATACCTTCAAGTCAGCCGGCCCTGACAATCTGCACCCCAGGGTACTCAAGGAGCTGGCGAGCGTCATAGCCCAGCCCCTGGCACGGATCTTTGAAAACTCCTGGCGCTCTGGTGCAGTGCCCGAAGACTGGAAGAAGGCCAATGTGGTGCCGATCTTCAAGAAAGGGAGGAGAGTGGATCCGGCTAACTACAGGCCCATTAGCCTGACTTCTATCCTGGGGAAGATCTTAGAAAAGTTTATTAAGGAGGCCATCCTTGAGGGACTGGCCCAGGCTAACATCCTAAGGGACAGCCAGCACGGGTTTGTTGCGGGTAGGTCTTGTTTGACCAATCTCATTTCCTTCTATGACCAGGTGACCTATCACCTGGACGAGGGAGAAGAGATTGATGTCATATATCTTGACTTCAAAAAAACTTTTGATCTGGTATCCCATGATCACCTCTTGGCCAAACTGGCCAGTTGTGGCCTTGGCTCCACCACGATCCGCTGGCTGGGAAATTGGCTCCATGGTCGGACCCAGAGGGTTGTAATTGATGGCAGTCACTCATCGTGGTGGCCTGTGACCAGTGGGGTCCCTCAAGGCTCTGTCCTTGGACCCATACTGTTCAACATCTTCATTAATCATGTGGACACTGGAGTCAGGAGTGGACTGGCCAAGTTCGCCGATGACACCAAACTTTGGGGCAAAGCATCCACGCCAGAAGATAGGCGGGTGATCCAGGCTGACCTGGACAAGCTCAGCAAATGGGCGGATGAGAACCTCATGGTGTTTAACACCGAAAAATGCAAGGCTCTTCACCTTGGGAGGAAAAACCTGCAGCATCCTTATAGGCTCGGCAGCGCTACGTTGGATAGCACTACAGAAGAAAGAGACTTGGGGGTCATCATTGACCACAAGATGAACATGAGCCTGCAATGCGATGCTGCAGCTAGTAAAGCGACCAAAACGCTGGCTTGCATCCATAGATGCTTCTCGAGCAAATCCCGGGACGTCTTTCTCTCCTTGTACTCAGCCTTGGTGAGGCCACAGCTGGAGTACTGCGTCCAGTTTTGGGCTCCACAATTCAAAAAGGATGTGGAGAAGCTTGAGAGAGTCCAGAGGAGAGCCACGCGCATGATCAGAGGTCAGGAAAACAGATCTTACGATGACAGGCTGAGAGCCATGGGACTCTTTAGCCTGGAAAAGCGCAGGCTCAGGGGTGATCTGATGGCCACCTATAAGTTTATCAGGGGTGACCACCAGGATCTGGGGGAACGTCTGTTCACCAGAGCGCCCCAAGGGATGACGAGGTCGAACGGTCACAAACTCCTGCAAGACCGTTTCAGGCTGGACATAAGGAAGAATTTCTTTACTGTCCGAGCCCCCAAGGTCTGGAGCAGTCTGCCAGCGGAGGTGGTTCAAGCACCTACATTGAACACCTTCAAGAGTCAATTGGATGCTTATCTTGCTGGGATCCTATGACCCCAGCTGACTTCCTGCCCTTTGGGCAGGGGGCTGGACTCGATGATCTCCCGAGGTCCCGTCCATCCCTCATGTCTATGAAATCTATGAAAATCACCCTTGCGCCCTTTCGGCAACTCCTCAAGCAAATGCCAGAGACAATACAACAGCCTCTGGCTGCCAAGATGAGCTCTACTTCTCTCCCAACAGCATGGGCAACATGCCTGGGAGTGTTTCAAAGACATCCTAATAGGAAATTTAGGGATCAGTAGTGTTAGCATCTCAGCTGACCCTGACTGATCCGGCAGGCTATTGGAAAGGAGCATGTGCAAGTCAGGAGTCCAATTTCATCTATGGTATCTCGCATATCCACTGATCTCCAAGGATGGCATCCTAGTCCCACTAAAATCTACAGCAAAACCCTCACAAACTGCAATGGGATTGCAACTGCACTGCTTTTAGTGAGTTAAACTTAATAATAATAGCCTGAAGCAGATAAATCTAGTTTTTTCTGTGGGCAAACCAAGAGCATCCTAGCCAAGGTCACACAGCAAATATGCCTAGAACTCCATAAGAAGACACAAGGCTTTTGACTCCCAAGTTCATTCTCTTTATTCTGAGTTTTCAAGCACCTGGCTTATGGGCTGGACGCAGAACACACACATATTTTTATGGACAGGCCTGCATATTTCCATCCCACAGGAACTAGATTTTTGTTTAAACCAGCAGTTTCTGTTTTGCCACAGTTGCCAAGACTGCACTCACTGGGTACTGAGAGAGTTAAACTCACTGGGTGCTGTCTTTCCAAACCTGGCCAGAGTTAATTCAATCAGCAGGCAAACAGACTTGGTTAAATCACTGCAGTATGGATGAAGCATATTTACATCAACAGAACCAGATCCACACTCGAGAGGTTGCAGCGATTTAACACTGTTGGGTCAATCTTCTGATTAAGATGTGGGTATACAAAAATATAATGCAGAGTAAAAGGGGGTGAGGAGATCTCATATATTAGCTGTTCCATGACAACTGCCCATGAGCATGCTCTCAGCCCAGTGACAGGAAGCTAAACCACTACCTTACCCCTTTTGTTTCACTGAGTATTAAGTTGCTATGGAATAGCTCCTGCTTACCAAAGGTAAGAGCTTGCACACAGCGAGCTCCTGCAGAGCTGCAGGGGAACGGTAAATCCTCATCCCTTTTATTCCATGGTATATTGTTCATGGGCTCACACCCACCAGCTGCCTGACTGCAAGAAAAATTAGTGTAGAGATGAGCCCTGGCACCAGACAAGCTGTGGTTCTGGTAGGTGTGAATGCGCACCTTCCTTACCAATCAAACTGGGATGTTAACGCTGAAACCTACTGACAGCACTAGAAAAAGAAGGATTGACAACCCATGGCCCATGGACTCAATCTGGTCTGGGAAGAGGTCTGACCTGGCCTGCGAAGGTCTGGTCTATCATGGAGGATGAGTGGCACAGACCTGTGTTGTGCTGCCCATCCCCTCCACAGTGCTCCCCTTTACTGTGGAGCCTGTGAACCAGGCACCTGGTTATTCTGGTAAATTGCTGCATGGGAGGAGATGCAAAGGGAAGGAAAGAGGTGACACAGAGAGGCAAAGGAAGGGGAGAACAAAAAGAAATGCAAGATCAGGAAAAAAATGAGCAGAAGCAGGCTTTGCAACTGGGAGATGCTGGATGGGACCAGAGGATTTAAAATAAATACCACCACCACTTAGTCTTTGTGGACCTTCCTACTGAGCCAGTGGGTACCTTATGATGGATGGAGAGAAGCATGCTTTAATTTATATCCTGCCCCTCAGAACAGAATTCAAAAGGATCCAGCCCTATCCAAAAAACTGGAGTTGGACTTTCCATCAGCAACACTGATCACCTGGGTGCTTAGCAATCCCATGCCAGATGCAAAATACATAACATGCCCATCAAACAGAGGCTCTGACCAAGATTCATGGCACTGCCATAAAGCAACAGATGAGATTACCATCTTTTCTTACCCAGCCATCACTTCCAGATGGAGCTGTCCAGAGACCGTCAGGAAAGCAGGAACTTTGAAGAAATGGGACTCCCCTTCATGTTCCTTTACTTTATTTGCTGTCTGTAAAATCAGGCACGCACAACAGACATTGATTGTCAAGTGTTAGTTAAGGAACATACCTCCTGCTTCACTATTTACCACCTCTCACCTCCCCAGGAACCTTAATCCAAGTGAAGATAAGGATAAGATCCAACAGTACAAGGTATACACTTATGCTCCATGGACCTATGTACACTGGGAGCGTCTTCTGGCAAGGTCTGGCTCCTTGTCCTGGGCATGACAGAAAGCTGCACCTTGTTGGGGCAGGATGGCCTCCTGGGAACTGCCCGTGGTGGGCCAGTTCCCCAGAAATGCCAGGCCAGTTGCCTCTCCAGTGAAAGGTTAGTATGGGGTGCCTTATAACCTCAGCCCCTACATCCCTGGTGGGTATTGAGATGCAGCAGGGGAAGCCCAGACTCACAGGAAATCAGGTGGAAGGACCTGGACCTGCACCCAGGCTCACTGTAAGCATGAGGCTGCAATAGGGAGCTGGGAGCGGGGCTCCAGCAGGATGGGGCCCTGAGCCTTGGGGAGCTATTAGCAAAGCTCCCGGGCAAATGGATAAGGGGTTGTAGCCCAGGGGGACAGGGCTGATCCCACAGTGTGGGCTTGGAGGCTGGAGTTTGAATGAAAAGAGCCCAGTATCAGGGCACTGGGACCACAAGCTCCGCTGGGGAGCGAGAGTCCCATGTGAAACTGCAGAGCTTGGATCCCAGCCTGAGCCACTGGAGAAACATCTGCGAGGCATGGGACATGGTAAGGGATGCTCAGAGCCATGTGTAACACCCTTGTCACCAGGGCAAGTAAATGGGCAGCTTCCTGCCTTAGCAACACAGATTCATAGATTGTAAGGCTGGAAGGGACCTCAGAAGATCATCAGGTGCAGCCCCCTGCACCAAGCAGGAAAGGCAACTGGGGGTCAGGTGACCTCAGCGAGGTGTCCGTCCAGTCTCCTCTTAAAGATTTCCAGGGTAGGTGACTGCACCACCTCTGGAAGGAGCTTATTCCACAGTCTGGACACCCTGACTGTTCACTTCAAGCCTACAGGCCTAGAAGTGAATCAGAGCCTCAGAAGTTTGCCCTGAGTCTATGTAAATGGTCGTGCAATTTACAGGAGTCAGCACACGAGCGTACAACTTATGTTTGGAGAGGATCAAACAGCTGGGCTATAGCAGGAGAGCCAACAGCCAGCTGGACCACAACTGGGGAGAAAGCACAGGGAGGATAAAGCACTCTTCCTATTTTACGAAGGAAGAAGCTCTCTCATAAAGAAGAGTCAGCCTAGGTTTCAGTAACAACCTCTAATACTGAGC
Organism: Crocodylus siamensis; assembly: GCF_052110815.1. Lineage (NCBI taxonomy): Eukaryota > Metazoa > Chordata > Crocodylia > Crocodylidae > Crocodylus > Crocodylus siamensis. The sequence goes on along the minus strand of NC_143395.1, from coordinate 412,371,862 downwards.
ACTCAGATTGTCCAAACTGGGGCTTTGAAGATGAGCATACACAACTACTTCAAGCTGTGGCTTCTCACAACCACTCAGGGGCTGGGGAAGGGAGGAAAAATAGTCCTTTATTTTTAAGGTGTGGACAGAGGCATGCAAAATTAAAAGACAGCATTGAAAACCTCAGTGCCACCAAAAGGTAGACAGAGGAACAAAGCCAGATTATCTCAGCCACTCTCACTAGCCCATTCTTCCATAAAAAGATAAAAGAAGGGAAAAAAAATCTAAGTATTTCTTCTGTTAGAGCATTTTTGGCTTCACACAGCATTGTTCTTGAAACGCCAGGGAGTGTTTTCCATCCACGGCAGGTACCTCAAGTTTAATAAAGGCTTTTTAAATTAGTGTTATTTTCCTTTCACAGACAGAAATATTTGTTTCCATTACACACAAGATCTACAAAAACCTGAGGGGGAAAAAAAAGGGGGAATGGAATATTTTGTCAAGTCTTCATTGTTATTCTAGCTTTGGAAAAAAAAAAAAAGGCAACAATATGAAATTGGAAACCTCACAGATTAAACATTACACAGAGACTGAGAAACAATTGCCCTTTCATTCCAGTTTTCGCACATCTTTTCAGGTCAATGGACATTTTGTAACACAAAAATCACTCTGAAAGATTTAAGCTGGTTTGGTGGTTTGATGCTGCAAAAGCAAAAAGAAGAAAGCCTTTTAAGACAGGACCATAGATAATTTTTTATTTAGGCATGAAATTAAAAATAAAATAAAAGCTGGTGGATATTGCTTTAATGAATAGCTTTGTACCATGACCAAATGCATCCTTTTTAAAATTAGCTTGTATTTTAAACATATTGTTTCCTTTATGTCATGCAATAGATATAAAAGACTGTATTTGCCAATAGTCTTCAAATACATGAAGGGGAGCGATTAAGATGATTACAATAGACTAGACTGTGTCCACAGGGGACAGGACAAATAGCAACAATCCTAAATTACAAGGGACATTTAGGGTGGATATTAGGATCATCTTTCTTGCTATGAGGGTGATTCAACTCTGGAACAGGTTACCCAGACTGTGGAGTCTCCATCCTGAAAGTTTTAAGAGCAGGATAGAAAGACACATGACGGGGATGGAGCCTGCCTTGACCAGAGGCAGGACAACATCATCAGGGCCCTGCCAGCACAGTTTTTCTATGATTCTAACTTAATTTGTTTTCTGGGGAGAGATCAGGCTTCCCTTCCAGTTTCTAGTTGATTATGTCCGTATCCATGTTAACGCCCACCCCCTAAAAACCAAACCCACAACGGTTTCCCATTAGTACCTCCAGTAAAGATCCTCTCCTTTACCTCCTTCCTTGATTTTAATTATGCCCCATCACTAGATTTCCTCTTCTTTCTTTTTTTTTAATGAAAAAAATACACAGAAGATGTTATATGTCCTAATGATTTGCAATAGTGAAGCCTGGACTTGATGCCATTCCTCCATCCCCAGCAGGAGGTTAGCTTCCTTATAAGTCAACAAAGCATGTTCCTTTCTGCAATGCAGTATGCCTCCCCGGTCCTTTTGGGCAAGACATGAATGTCCCAGTTGCTTGGGACTATTTTTGATCCTAAAGGGCTTTCTAAAAGGTAACGGCAACAGCTAATTTCCACCCTGCGGGGAGACATTTTGCTACACCTCAGATTTCTCCTGCAGGGGAACGTGGCCTTCTATGCCCTCTGGATGAAACTGTACCAAATGGTGCACTGCAACACTACTACTGCTCCTATGCTTTTTCCCCCAGGGATGACTGCTGTACCTACTGACACCTGAATTCAGATGTAGGGGAAACTCAAACTCAGACCTTGACAGATGAAGACGAGAAGAACAGAATCTGGTGTCAGTGGTGACCTCATTGTCTACAGGAACGAGCCAGGAGTCCATTTAACTTCACTTAGGTGCTTAAATCAGTGGACTGTTTTTCAGAGGACTGGGACAATCAGAGCACGCCCCTCCTCCCCCGTGCTCTGGAAAGATGTTATTTGGGAGCAGGGTTTGGAGGGAAGAAATTCAGGACGGTTACCTTGGTGCTAAAAATAAATTTAGGTGCCTAGGTTTACATACCAGGCTGCATGCGAGGCCCCTAGCTCTGCCCAATGATGCCATGGGACCCGTCGCAGTCTTATTTCTCAACCTGCACCATGGAAGGAACTGCTGCTTCCCAGGGAAGCTGCTAAAGCTATGCACATTTATGTGTCGAGAGTGTTTGCTATTCTTCAAGTCTCCGTTTCTCTCATTAGCTTGGAGTGCTCTTCCCAAAGCCCTGCTGTTCGTGTTTAAAGAGTGGTGAAGTCTGCATCTCCCTTCTTCTAGCAAAGGACAGTTGACCTCCACCTAGGCCTGGTTTCTGGGTGAGAAACTCAGCTGAAGCAAATCAAGAGACCTATCACTGAGGACCCACCCTTTTGCTCTAGTGTATTCGCTGTTCCAATAGATGGATGATGCAGAATCGGGGCCCTTAATAGTTTCTCCCAAGAAACCTGGAGCATTATATTCAAGAACACAAAGAATAACACTGCCAAGCAAATCAATGCTTTCATTTCTAATCTCTCTCCAAATGAGCCCTTGGACACCAGGGTGATGGGCACAGCATGCAAACGCAACCAGAACTGCAGGAGCCCTGTGCACCATGCTTGAGCTACCCATTTCCTTAATGGACCCAAATCTTCCCTCCTTGCTCCCCAGATCCTTTAGGACAGGGACGGGCCAATTCCAGCTGGCAGGCCAAATGCGGCTCATGGTGGGGCTATGGTATCCAGCCTGTTGGGCTCTCTCCAGGTTGGGAAATTTGGCAGTGGGGGACAGGTGGCAATTAATATTGCCACCCTCCTCATCTGCCAAATACTCAAACTCCAAGCCCCACAAGATAAGATGGGGCCACACCATGCCCCCACTCTCCCCGCCACACCTGGATCAGGACTGGGCCATCCATACCCCACCCCGCCCCCGCAGCTGAATCAGGGGTGGGCCACACCCTCTTCCCTCCAACCCTGGCCTCCCCAGCTGTATCAGGACCAGGCCATACCCCCTCCCCACTGTGGAGCTTGGCTGCCCCCCACTCCCCTCCATACAGCTGGATGGGGCTCCACTATGACCAGCCTGGGTGACAGATCGGGACCACCCACCAGATCTGGCCAGCAGACCAACTGGGCACTGCCCGTCTCGCCTGCCAGCCAAAAAGTCTGTGCACTGCTACCTTGACTCGAATAAAGAGAACCTGGTGCAGAGTTTGGCATCAGGATGCAAGACGAAAAAGAGCAGAGAAAACAGCAGCTGATCCACATGGGTGGGATATTGCTTGGTAAGCTTAGGTGTGAATTTACTCCAGCTTCTCTACACAAAGCCCCCTGCATTGGGCTACTCCTAGTGTGCAGTAAGAGTGGCCCTGTGCAAGGCAGCTGACTCCGCTTGCACTTTGTACGCACTAAATGTGTCCACCCAGGTGGTTTGTGCGCTGTAGCTAGCACACTGCAAATCCACACCCCTGCTGGCTGCACAGCCCTGAATGCAGTGTTTGGGGAAAGACAGGAAAGCCAGCCAGACAGTTCACACAGGATCCAGTCACCTCCACGGTCTGAGAGCTGGTTTATTTAGAGAGCTTTCACCTCATTTTCCCTTTCTTTTTGTTTTCTACCCCAAATTGAACTACAATTAAGGGAGGTGGTGGGGAAGGAGATGCAACAGGAAGAGACTGGAGGAAGGGGGTGGGGAAAGGACACAAGATGCCAAACAAGAGGTTGACAGGTCTTAAAGGGACACGACTCCCAAGAGCAAGGAGATGTCAAGCTGCATTTGGCTGGTAGGGGATTCTGCCAAGTGCTGCTGCCTAAAGTCCTTCACACAGCAGCATGGCGGGGTGGGGGGCAAAGAGATATGCAACTGCTAGGAAAGGCTAAACCAGGAATAGGAAGATGACAACACTGTGTGAGGGCTGTTATATTCCCAGCCTAAAACCCAAACCTGAAATGCCAAATCTCCCGGTGCTTCTGTAGCCATCAGATGGACTTTTATTCCTCTTCCAAATCCAAAATTCCAGGGGTAACCACTTGTTTCCTTTCAAGTTCTCCCTATTGCCTAGACACCAAAAGGGGAAAAAGTCTTTGCTAACCAGCCTCTTAGCTTTGAGCATATGATAGAAGTCAGCATCAAAGGGTAGGGCTGCGCGAAACAGCACCGTTTTGTTTTGACTTCTGTTTCGCCGTTTCAAAGGGACAACGCTTCGTTCTGTTGTCATTTCAAAAGCGCTGTTCTGTTTCATTTCGTCAAAACTGTTTTGATGCTGGTTCGACCTTTCGCCCATAGGCTATAATGGGGAATCATGAAAACGCCTATAACTTTGTCATTTCTTGCCCAATTTGGATGGTAGCCCCTTCTGAGGGCATGAAGCCTGCCAAGTTTCAAGGAGACAGGTGCAGGGGTTTCTGGAAAACTGTGCCCCAAGTTGCTGACAAGCAAGACTCGTGTCATTTGCTGGCAGCGGCAGCCTCCACCTCCTGTCATCCCACATGCAGATCTGGGGGCCCGCACCCCCAGGAGGGCTGCGCTGGACTCCTCCCAGGGGGGTGTAGGTCCCCGGATCTGCGCTCAGGATGAAAGGAGGCTCCTGCTGCCGCCTGGGACCTGCAAAGGCCGGGGAGAGCCAGGGCTGCGCTCCAAGCAGCTCTACCAGCCCAACGGAGCTCAGCCCAGCGGCGGGAGGCAGGGCAGAGCCAGTGGCCAGGGCTGCGCTCCAAGCGGCTCCACCACTGACTTTCCCGCCACTGGGCTGAGCTCCACGGGGCTGGTGGAGCTGCTTGGAGTATAGCCCTGGCTCTCCCCCACCACCAGCCCGCTTCGAAACTTGAAAATTTTCAAAACTTTTGAAACATTTTGAACGCCTTCATTTTGTTTTGAATCTGTTTCAAAGCCTTTTGTTTCGTTTCGATTTCGCTGTTTCGAGCTCAAAACGTGTCGGAACAGCTTCGAAATGCAATGCCCATCGAAATTTTGAACAGTCCTAATTTTTATCCTAATTCTAAACACAGGAACAACTGGATTTAGTACCTGTTTTGTTCTTCTCCCTCTCGAGTGTCTAATGACTTAAGTGGCTCCTTTTGGTGTCCGCCTTGTATTTATGTTTATTCTGCTGGATTTGCTCCTGGACAGATTAATCTGCTTGATTCTGCATTTTACGTCAGAAGAGAACAGAGGGGAAAACTTGTACAGGATCTACAACAGACACTGCTCAGTTTGCTTATGGCAATCCCGCTATTTAGCAAGAGGGAGAACCTTGCCCTACCCCATCGTGGCCCATCTATCAGTGCGTAGAACTGTACTGCACTCAGGTATTTTGACCCTAACCAGCACGAGGCCTTTTACTAAAAAAGCGGCATGATTCCCAGCTCTGAACCTCTGCACCTCAAGGCCTGACTGAGCTATATTCTGCTGTGTCTCCCCTGTTGCATTTGCCTCAGCTTTGAGAGCACCTCATTGACACCAGCTAGATTTGCTGGCACAGAGAGGTAAGCAGAGACTGCTCGATTGCAATCAAGCAGGATTTTGGAAATCAAGAATAGGACAGCCCAAGAAGTGCTGTGGGCCACACCCCGTTCCACCCTTTGTTGATTCAACCACATCCTCCACCTTCACAAAAATCCACCCCATGTTAACCAAAGAATCGAGTTCTCTGGTATCACTTCACAGTTGCACTGTCCATGTGACAGCTCAGTAAGTGATGAGAAGAGAAACATCTGATTGATGACTGCTGCATTTAAACCCAATTTCTCCCCAAAATTATGTTCTTCTTTAGTGTCAACAGGAGTTATTCGAAGATGGCCTGAAGGAACAGTGAGCTAACAGTTATGTTGGTTGAAGGATTCTTCCCTTTCTATGCTAGAAGTGTTGTAGGGTTGTTATAGGCAAGATGGACCATGGAATATGTGAGGGGCAGGATTTATTTAGTAGTATCTTTTACTGGGCCAACTTTTTAGATGACAGTGGTGTTGGAGTAGCTTATAGACACAACATATCTTTCTTCAGATCTGTGAAGAAGCACTGTGTGCCCACAAGCTTGTCCAACACCTCTCCCACCTACAAAGCTTATCCACTAAAAGTTATCAAACTATATCCAGCTTCTCTCACGGTAAGTTAGGACGTCAGCTTCCTGGGAGACCTCTATATAACAGCTACTTCCTGATGGAGCAATACGAAAACAGCATGTAATCCTTGACCAGGTTCTTGACATGAGCAGTGCACAGATCAGTGATGTGGTTTACAGTAAACTAGGCCTATTTAGAAGTAAGAGAAAAAACTGCAACATATACAGAATTGTAGGTGGCACCTGCCTAACATCCTCCCTGTAAAGTTGGTTTTAACTAGCTCAGGTAAGCTCCCTCATTATCCCAACCCACAGTTACATAGGGCATGAATTATCCCAAATGTACCAGAATCCTACAACAGTTTCTTAAACAGTTTGCTCAATGGGAAAGGAAAGGATCCATATGCCCAGTCCCAGCATGAGAACAGCCCACCCTGCGCTGCACACAGCATCATCAGCTTGCACAAAGCCAAACAAAGACCAGGAGAAAATTGCACATATAAACAAATGCAAAGACTGCTGGATTATAAAGCTCTACATACCAAGGGCCACATGGCTCTGTCCCTCATTTTAAAAGCAGGATGTTATTTTTCCATCTCTCTTCTAATTACATGCCAAAGTCTCTCTTCTCTCCCTGCCCTCCCTCAGAACTACACAGGCCCGGGCAGCCTCGTTATTCAGAAGATTAAAGCTGCCTGTCAGAGGAAGAGAGATGCAGGTGAGCATCAGGGGCAGAAGGAGCCTTGAGCAGAGTCCTGCCACCATGTATCCAGCCACAGCTCCGGTATTTCTTGCGTTCCCCTCCCGGGAGAAGAGTGACACTGGCAGGACTGTGACAGCAGAGAAACTAATCCGCGTCTTGTCTATTTTGCATTGCCTATGACTTGAAGACCATAATGGACACCAGATGGTTTATAGGCACAAGCAGCTTCAGGAAGCAACAGGTGCGCTGATTTATAGCAGAGACATATTTAGAACAGGGATGCTCAATCTTCGGCTTGCAGGCCAAATCCAGGCTGCAACCCTGTGTCCTCTGGCCTGCAGTGCTTCTCATAGGTCCAGTAATTTGGTGGTAGGAAGGCAGTGGCACTTCCAGGCCCATGGGGAGCCCCAAGCCCTATGCACTGGATTTTATTGCACACAGCTGTGCAAGGGCAGCACTGGATCCCAGGGCCCAATCCCAGCACACAGGTGCTGGAGGAAGCAGTACCAGGCCCAGGGGGACCAAGCCTGGCATGACAGGGGAAGAGGGGCCAAGAAGCACTGCCAGGCCCCAGGGCCCAATCCTGACACACAGGGCTTGATTCAGCCTGAAGACCAGCCCTGACCCACTCCTCCAGCCGACAGGATCAAAAGGTTGAACAGCACTAACTTAGACTACAACCATTAAAAAAAATTAAGACCTGGGATTTTTGTGGGTCTTTTTCTTTCAAAGAAAGAGTCTGTTCTGAAGATAGATGGGAAACCTTTAACATCCATCTTTTCCTATTGGGGCCCATCTCAATAATATCTGAGGAGCAGTCAGAAATAAGAAGGACACGCATCCCCCACACCCCAATGCAAGAGGCAAAGTAAGGGCTAGTTCAAGTGACAGGGCAGAAGAGTAGGCATGTGACTCTGAGGCAGCTAACAGCCATGGAAAAGCTTGGGTAAAAAGGCAGATCTTGTGTAGCCCCCAGTGCGGGCAGGCTGAGATCCTCTGTAGGGATGGAGTGTTATTGTAGCTGCGACAGTCCAGGAAACATGCGAGAAGCAAGAGGTTTTGGTGGTATATTTTGGTGGACCAACAGTACAGTTGGGAGAGATGTTAGACAAGCTTTTGGACACAAAGTGCCCTTCTTCAGCATCCTTTCCAGTGAAGTACTCCAATAAAAGATCTCTCCCCAAAACCTTGCTTGTTGGGATGAGCAGTTTCGTTGTACAGTGAAATGGCTGGAGGGAGAGATGTGATCTCTGGTATCCAGAACCACTTCCATGAAGGGTTGAGGAAGATCTGGACAGAGACCTTGAAAGGGGATTTTGCATTATTAGAGAACCAGTGAAATCAGGATCAATTTCCTGCTTGCCAATGGTTAGCAGATACATGAAGCTCTGCAATTAAAGCACCATTCCTGCTATATGCATCATTTAACAGGATCCCATTTCACACTTGTACAACTCCTTTTGATCACAGATCTCATTTTACTTCACCAAGGTAGGCATCATAAGTAACTCATTCTGCAAACGCCCTCAGGCAACACCCCAAAACAAAACCCAGAGTGCATGGCTCTCAGCCCCACATCTCACCTGACAGTTTGCAGACTTGCAATCCCATACTCTTGCCACTCCAGCCAAGATCTGCACGAACGCTTCTGCAACTTAAACCATCTCCAAGGCAAACTCGCAGGACTTAATGCAATCAAGCGCAGGGGTGGATACAGCTTGTACAGATGACTCGGTACGCTGTACAACTGTAAGCTGTCTAATGTGTTTATCATCACATCTTAAGTCGCATGCAACAGCCAGAAGCAATTTTTTGTTTCTGCTGAGATGCTGCAATTCACTGGAACAGTTTGGCCTGGCTAGTCAAGTTTGCTGTCACAGCAAACAAAAAAGCTGGCCCATGTGCTGTTCTGAACTGGTCTGCGAGGGTGCTGTGGGTAGGTTTTTCCATCATGAAGAAGCAGTAGGCTGAGATTCCTGATATGCAGAGAGGAACCCAGACATGACAATGCAGGAGCAGCTGCAGATTACCTTGACAATGTTTTGCTTTGGGATGACTCACCAGCAAGGCTGCAGCCAATAAGCAGAAGCAGATGCTACTCTTCGTAGTGACAAATATAACAGGGGTTGATCGCATTGCTCACGACTGGGAAGGGGAAGGTTACTGAGAACTTGAAGAATATTGCAATCTGGCTAAAGAAATTCACATAGCAGTTTTTTCACTGGGGATGCGGCGGGCTTTGGCAGGTCCTAAAGCCAGAGTGACAATTTGTAGGTCTTTATGCTCTCTTTTGGCAACCCAGGTGAAAAAGCACAGCTCAGTCTAAGAGGACGGGAAGCTCTTAGAGAAGAATAAGAAGAAAAGAAAATAAATGAAAAAGGCAGCAGAAAAAAGGACCAGCAAAATATGCCCGTATGTCAGACGTCATTTTGTGGTTTGGAGGAGGATATGATCAGCTTGAAGATTCACAGGAGGAGCTGAAAGTAGTTTCAGGTGTTCTGCCTATCCCCGAGGGCTTTTCCCATCTTTTGTGCATTTCCACCCACATTTTCCTGTTTGTTACAGTTGCTCACCCTCCCCTCCTTGTGCCCTTTGTAAGTTTTTCCATACACCGGGGATAGAAAGAAAGAGATGAATGCACATAAGGCTGGTTAATGCAGAGAATTAACTCAAAAGATGAAATAGCTGCTTCATCTTTCAGTGGTTAGTGTGAGGATCATGATAAACTGCTGTAGATTAAAAATCCCTTTCAGAAGAACAGGGAAAATAGGATTTATAAGACCAAGTTCCTTTAGCAGCTACCAGTTACAGTAATTTTACAAGCACAACTTACCTTAATTTGGAAGAGCTCCCCACCACCTTCACAGTCATTTGATGTAATGACAGGAGTATGGATGTGCACATAGCCATTCTCCTGAAAGAGAGAGGACGTGGAAGGGTTGCCAATCCAGAAAATGTCAAATCAAAGGAGGATTTCAACAGGCACAAATCAGGATATGCCTACACCTGTCCAGAACCAACATCACACACACCATTTTAGGGCAGCACTGTTCATCTTCTGAATGGATGGGGAGCCACATGACCCCTGGACCACAAACAACATGGGCCACATGCAGCACTGTACAGACCCTGCCACTGAGCTGCATAGGAGGCCCCATGCCCCCAGGGTGCAAGCTCTCTGCGTCCTGCAAGTTGCACTCTGAAGCAATCTGTGGCATGGTTAAACATCAGCTAGATTTGTAAGCATCTGTATTTAATGCACGTTTTTTCATGCATGCATGCATTGTCTCTCTAGGGTAAATCCTGTCCCTGAAGAGGGATGCCGCTTGTGTTATTCTGTTGTAGAAGGAGGGTAACCAAGTCTCCATGCAGTCAGGCTTTTAAATAGAAGTCTGACTGTAAAGCAACTTTGAAAAATAAAGTAGCTTTGACCAGGCTGCAAAGCAAGGCAGTGGCAGAGCTGGGAGCAGAACACTCAATACCTCTGGACTGAAAATCCTAGAAAGACATATGTTTGGCTTGAAAGCTTCAGGCAACTCAGGTAACTGAGACTCCAGGAGCAGCACAGTTTGACTGTAAGCAGCAGGAACTGATCTTGTGCATCTCAGAGTTGCAGAAAAACGGGTCTTGAAAGGATCTCGGGGGGTCACTCTAGTCCAACCCTCTGCTCAAGGCAGGATCATCCCCGTCTAAACCACTCCAGCCAAATGCCTGTCTACCTCACACTGAAAAACCTTCCAGTGACAGCTTCTACGGCCTCTCTAGGTCATCTGTTCCAGGGCTGAACCACTATTGGCGTTCACAAATTCTTCCTAGTAGTTAACCTAAATCTCTGTGGTTGCAACGTAAGCCCATTACTTCTTGGTCTGAGCTCAGTGGACACAGAACTATTAACTCTTTATAACAACCTTTTCTGTATTTGAAGACTGACTCCGGCAGTGCCTGGCACAAAGGGAACACAGCTGTGATGGAGGCCTCCTGGCACTAACAATGCCCACACCATGCTACTGTTAGTGCTTTAGACAAATAAAAGGTACTAGGTTTCTTTAACAATATCAACATAGCCACCCTGAGGGAGGGAGCAGAAATGCCCCCTTGCTCCAGAGATAAGTCCTAGCTCTTAGCTGATGTGATGACAGCTCCGCAGCAGGGCCAGCCACGCTGTCTTAGGCGGGACCCCTGACCCCCAGAGCAGTGCTGGCAGATGCCCCATGTGTACCTGCAGTTATGGTGGCAAAATGATGCTTCACCACTACACCCAGCATTGCTGGTGGCAGGAGGAGGGGGAAGGGTTTGAATCCATCAGTACAAGATGCAGGCTTGCCAGCCTGGCAGAATTCATACTAGAAACACCCTCCTGGCATACTTTATCCCAGTTATGTGTGCTTAATAGAAAGAAAGCCTAATTTAGGGCAACTGCTACCATGATATTGCTATTTCATGTGGCAGATTGCCCCCCTGCTTGAAGAAGGACCCTGACAGTAGGGGTCATTACAGGAAGCCAGGAGTCCACCTGCCATGGAAAGGTCTGGGATGGTTCCCATTCTAAAGCCATGAAGCAGATGGTGAGGGGGGCAGCACAGACTCTAATGTGAACCTGCACCAGTTCAGAGTGGTGCACGGTAGACATTCATGCTGCAGTTGTCTCACTGTTCCTAGTAACACAGCCCTCAAGATGAGCAGGGATATTCATACGGCACTGATACTGGAATAGTCAAGAAAAGACTTAAAGACGGCATGGGACCATCAACTTTGTACCATGAAAATGCCCTACTTTTACTTTTGCATTCCTGTACATTGCAAATCTGGATTACAAATACCGCGTGAGAACTTCTTGTTTCTTTTAAAAAGAAACACTTCCCACGGTGTCAAAATTACATAGTGAGCATGTTAGATATTGCTACCCCCCCAATATTAAATCTGGGACCAAATCTGAATATACACCGTCTCCAAGAATCCCTTTAGATCTAGTTAAGCTTCTAAAATAAAAGCACAATTTAAAAAACATACTTTAAATCAGAATTTTAGAAATCCCACCCCACACATGCTCTTGCTCAGTGGTTCTCAAACATTTAGGACTTCTTTGCAGTTTGTTAGGCTGCTGGGTACCCCTACAACTGTGTTACAGGTAACAAAAGACTGCACTTTATATCACTATACCCACACTGCACCCTCTCCCACAGCCTGGGACATACGGAAAGCTGCTCTTATTTTTTTTCCTTCCCCTCTCTTTTCCCCATTTCTTTCCTCTCCTGCTGCATATCCCTAGTACTGCACATAAACTAGGTTAAGAAACACTGGCTTCCTTCAAACCAGAATTAATTCAGTGAAGTCATATGCACTCTAGTATGCAAATGCTCAGACTAGATTACACAGCCAGAAGAAATAATTGTAATAATATAACAATGGACACACACACTTCACATAGATTAGAATGAAAATATCTGAAAACTATTTGATGTAATAGCATTAGTTAGTTTGTCGGAATGTTATTCTTCCATTTCTAATTATTAGAGCACTTATCACTGTTCTTTATTACCTGTTTCAGGGTGAATTTTACTATCTCTATCTCTTTGCTAACATCTGAAATTAAAATGTTGTAGATACTGCCACCAAGTGGTCACACACAAGAACTGATTTAAATCAGATTAGGTATCCAGGTTGTAGCTGTATTGGTCTACAGGAAAAGGCAATCAGGACTCATAGTAGAGATGATATCTTTTATTAGACCAACGTTTTTGCAAAAAATAATTCTTGTAATTAAAGACTTTTTTTGCAAAAATCTTGTCAGTCTAATAAAAGATATCATTTCTACTATGAGTTTTGATTGCCTTAAATCAGATTCTACATTAACCATTCATACAATGTGGAAACCTGGGGCATTTTTACATGTGCAAGCACTGCAGCGCCGGGCATTTTGAAAACTGCCTGGTGCTGCGACACATCCAGTTGTATAAACTGGCAAAACGTGTGTGAGCACAAAGAAAATGGTGGCGTTGCACTTGTGAATAAAAACACCTCAGAAGTGCTTCAGTTCAAAAGAATTTCTACCGGGAGTGGCGATTGCCCTGCTTGGAACGTAACACCTGCACATGGCCTTGGTCACCTCAGTCTATGGGCAGATCCACCACGGGGGTGCGCCCTTAGAGGTGTGGCATCCACAGTGACAAATGCGCATTGCGCACAGAGCTGACGAAGTGGCTGCAGACCCTCAGATGCCAGTGGGGTCTCAGCAGCTCAGGCTGGGAGCTCCATGTGTGCTGTGAGCTCGGAGCTCACCAGGGCACAGTCTGCCCAGAGTGCCTGCTTTGAAGCAACTCCAGATGCTGCTGCTCTGTGCTCCTCTACCCCTTTTTCCCTTCCCAAATTCAGCACTAGAGAAAGGAGGAGACTGGAGGAGCAGCTGCGGTGCTGAGTCTTCAGACCCGAGTGCGAGCAGGGGTTGCACGTTGCTAGCTGCTCCTCCCCTTCCCTCCCCTTTTGCTGAATTCAAGGGAGAGTGAAGAGCAGCAGGCTCCGAAGCTGCTAGAAAGCAGCAGAGCTTGTGCCAACCAGCGGTGAGCTCACAGAGCTCATGACACATGCAGAGCTCCCAGCAAGAGCTGTGCCAAAGTGCCAGTGAGCTCCAAATACTCACTGTGCATGCAGGGAGCAATCGAAAGCGAGGGCAACCATGCCACCAGACAACCTCTGGATCTGCCCCTCCCTAAACATGAGGCATGGAACACCAAGGATCCCTGAAGCTGGAAGTTCAAATCCCAGGAGATCTCCCCCATCCTTTTGCGATAATAAATTCAACAACAACTGGACCAGAGAAAGAAGTCTGTTTAAAGAAAGGGCTTTAAAAAGGAGAGGTGGTAACTTAAGAAGAGTTCAAGGGCACAGAGGGCCCTTTCCACTCTTTAAAGAAGTGGGGCTGATCAGAGGACAGGGTGAGGAATCAGGAACCAACTCATTCTGTCCTAAACACTGTTGGCAACTACATGTGCCTAACAGCCATATAATAAAAGAGGCATCTGCCAAATCTGGTGACCCCAGCTTCTGGGTGCCCAGGCAGAGACAACGACAGTTGTCTTCCAGAGGTGCCAAGCACTCACCATACAGTGGGAGGTCAGGTGAGGAAGCAAAGAATGGCATGTCCCAGCAAAACGGCACTGACTGCTAAGGAGGAACAACCAAAGAGCGTCCTTTGTTAGCACAGTGTTTAGCAATTTAACTGTCAGCTTTGCAAACTGCTCCTCTACCCAAGCTCACAGGGAAGCACAATGACACATCTCTGTTGGGCTGCAAAGTACCTCAGGGAGCGAGTGAAACGGCTACTTCTTACTCTTTCCATTTTCTGTTTTTAAATCAGCCTGTTGACTGCTCTCTTGAATCTTAGCTTGGTTTTCTAGGTTCAGAGTTGACCCAGAGACAAGCCAAATTTTTGATTATTAGCCAAAAGCTCCAGTTGAAGGCAACAGTATCACATACCAACCAGAAACCACAAGAATTAGTTTGTCATTTATTGAGATGGTTTCCATTCTCTTTGATGCAAGCTTCTGTCTACCCTGATGGTTACTGGATGGCAGATGTTAATGAGAAATGTGAGGTAGCTGCCATGTCATATGACAGCCTGTGGGTCAGGACATATCTAGCCTGCAACCTAGACAAGCAGTCAGTGCCAGCCAAAAAGCTACCTCCAGGTCCAGTCCAAGAAAGCAAGGAGTCTGCCCTCGCTAGCAGCTATACCCAGGCCTGGCTTCTGGGGTTACACAGAGAGATCTGAACCAAATTCAAACAAGACACTGGTGAGAGTCAAAGAGCAAATCAGGGACAAACTTGAAGACAGTCCTGACCCCACCTTTCCCTGGACACTACAGCATAATACTTCCTCCTCAACTCTAGCTATATCACACCACTGTCTATACAAACAGCAATGGAGACATAAGATCCAGAAGCAGTCACCTGGAAAAAGGAGTGGATTGCAGCAGTTGCTTCACTTCGTACCCTCAGGAGGGACCTCAGAGTGTTGGTCCTACACCGCAAGTGAGGGAACTGCCGGGTGTATTCCAGAGGGTGCTTCTCCCTTAGTTTGAAAGGGAACATCTAAGGAGAAGACAAGAAAGAGATGAGAAACCTCAAACAACTATAACTTAAGTGACAGCAAAAATTCAGGAGGGGACAAGTCAATCAGAGGAAAAATGGAATTTTTTTTGCTATTCTTTCTAGTTTATTCTTTTTTTTTTTGGATCTCCATGTAACCTCCAAATTAAGCCTAAGATGCAGGATGCTGGAAGCTCTACAGTAGCAATTTTCAGCTAGGGTGGTATGAGATCCTTTGCAGGGTGCTGTAGAGTGTCACTTAACATTAGCACTGTGGGGTGTGCAAACACCTGCATGAGATTCACAAGATAAACCCAGAGATTTCAAATAGAAATCCATAACGTCAAAACCCTTCTAACTTACCACGGGCTTCCTGAGTTCTCTGCAGCAGCAGAACTGCTTTAATATCTTTCCATAGTCAAGAAACAACTGAAAGCTAAGACCCACTGGTTTAGAGGAAGAGGATCAAGGGAATGGATCAGTTTAGATGCATGTCAGAGGTCAGGAAAACAGATCTTACGATGATAGGCTGAGAGACATGGGACTCTATAGCCTGGAAAAGCATAGGCTCAGGGGTGATCTGATGGCCACCTATAAGTTTATCAAGGGTGACCACCAGGATCTGGGGGAACGTGTGTTTACCAGAGCGTCCCAAGGGATGACAAGGTCGAACGGTCACAAACTCCTGCAAGACCGTTTCAGGCTGGACATAAGGAAGAATTTCTTTACTGTCCGAGCCCCCAAGGTCTGGAACAGTCTGCCAGCGGAGGTGGTTCAAGCACCTACATTGAACACCTTCAAGAGTCAATTGGATGCTTATCTTGCTGGGATCCTGTGACCCCAGCTGACTTCCTGCCCTTTGGGCAGGGGGCTGGACTTGATGATCTCCCGAGGTCCCTTCCAGCCCTCATGTCTATGAAATCTATGTTGCTTAAACACTCTTCCCCTTAACATTCACTCTGCCACTGGGATACAGGGCTACTTGCTATAGAGACAGTGGGCCTTGGCCCACCGGGAAACTACAAGCCTCACTCAGTGGTTAGAGGGAGGCCACTAAGTGTATAGCAACTAAATGGTTGGTCCAAAGGATTTAAAAAAAAAGTAAAAGGAGTGCAGGTCACAGGTTGATAACTAGGGCTTCCAGGGTGGAAGACACCAAGCAGAGAACACCAGCAACTGCCCACTGCCTTTTGAACACGTCTGAGGAGCCTGTGGATGCCATCCAGTGAAACTCCCCCTGGAGACCTACCTGCATGGATGAATGACAGAAAAGAGAGCTCCACAGTCACCTGGATTCCCCCTGCCCAATGCTTGTGAGATACTGAGCATGTCTACACATGCTATCAATGGGCCATAAAAAAATACAGCACAGTTTGCACGGGAATCAGCTGCTTCTGGGTGCAGCGTCTTCGCTTGCACCCAGGCACACATGAAGATGTTGCACCCGGGAGCAACTGATCCAGAGCAAGAAGTCTGGGGGATCAGCCCTGGGTGGTGGCGTCGGGGCTGGCTGGGGCATGAAGGTGCTACAGTGCAGGGCTAGCTGGCAGGGAGCCCCTACACTGTAGTACCCTTGTGCCCCAGGTAGCCCCAGTCACAGTCTACACGTGTCTGATTGCACACAAGAACTCCACCATAAGACAGTACTTGTCTTGGGCAGTACTATCCTATGGCGAAATTAATAAGCTTACTGCATCCTAACAGGGGTGCACACATACTCTGACACTTTACTGTAAAGCTAATTAGTAAACTCCATGTTGGCAGTAACAGAGCATGTTACGACAGAGGAGAGGGCAGCCTGGGATGAGCCCTCCACTGCTGAGTGGCAGACGGTCTCCCGCGCCAGGGCTATTAACCATGTTGCGGCACCAGTTCCTCCTGTCCATCTGGAGAACAGATATGAGGCCCTGGCAGCCCTGGAGGAGGAGGGAGCAGTGGAAGATTCCAGGGAGGAGACCTTGCGCACACAATGTCCTGTGCGGGCGGCGGGAGTCAAGAGGCCTAAGAGGAGGAAGCGTCGCGTCATCGTGATTGGTGACTCCATCCTGAGAGGTACGGAGGGCCCCATCTGTCGCCAGGATCCCTCAGCACGTGAGGTCTACTGCCTGCCCGGAGCGAAGATTCAGGATGTGAAGGGGATGCTCCAGTCCATCATCCAGCCCACCGATTATTACCCCATGGTCCTCGTCCATGTGGGTACTAACGATGCGGCCAGGAGAGCCCCTGATCGCCTGATGGAGGACTACCATGCTCTGGGAGGCGTGCTGAGGGAGATGGGCGCACAGGCGGTCTTCTCTTCCATCCTGCCAGTGAGCGGTCGAGGCAGACGTCACGAGATGTGCATAGCGGAGACCAACTGGAGGCTACAGGAATGGTGCTTCGAGGCGGGCTTTGGCTTCCTCAGCCATGACCGGCACATCGTGATGAGAGACATGCTGGGATGGGATGGGCTCCACCTTTCCCCTAAAGGTAAGCGTGTGTTCTCTTCCAGGTTGGTGAACCTCCTTCGGCGGGCTTTAAACTAGGCTCGTCGGGGGAGGGGGAAGATGAGGGCAGAGGAGATGATGAACTACCAGGCCCAGCAACAGCCAGCGAGCCCAGACCAATGGTCAAAAGGGAGAAACAGGTAAGTGATGGGGGACGGGGCATTGCTGAGACTAGGGGGTCAGTGGGCACAACCGTTGGAGGCCTCAAATGCCTCTACACGAATGCTCGAAGTATGGGGAAGAAGCAGGAGGAACTCGCCCTCCTCCTAGCTGTCACCAGCCCTGACATAGCAGGGATCACAGAAACGTGGTGGGACTCATCGCATGACTGGGCGGTGAGTGTCAAGGGCTATAGGCTATACAGGAGGGACAGGATAGGAAGGAAAGGTGGAGGAGTAGCACTCTACATCAAGGAGGAATATACTTCCTCATTAATTAGCAAGGGGGTAGAGGGGGGGCACTCTGAGGTGCTCTGGGTTAGAGTAAAAGGCAGTCCAGGGGAGAGAGACTTAACGGTGGGAGTCTACTATAGACCTCCCAACCAGGGAGAAGAGCTCGACCAGGAATTCTTAGGTCAGCTCACAGAGGCAGTGAGGGCTAAGGATGTGGTCATCATGGGGGACCTGAACCTCCCAGACATCTGCTGGGAGGAGCAGTCAGCCAAGTCTGATCGCTCACGTCGGTTCTTAGCCAGAGTGCAGGACCTCCATCTAACCCAGGAGGTGCACAGTCCCACCAGGGGAGACGCCTTGTTGGACCTGGTGCTGGCCACGGGTGATGACCTGGTGAGGGGGCTGCGGGTGATGGGCCACCTGGGAGACAGTGATCATTGCTTGCTGGAATTCACCATCCAGCGTAAGGTGGCAAAGGGCTGCAGCAAGGCAACAGCCCTAGACTTTAGGGGGGCTGACTTCAACAAGCTAAGGAGGATCGTTGGGGAAGCGCTGAGGACCCAGAGGGGAAGGGAATCAGATGTCGAAGGTGAGTGGTTGCTCCTTAAGGAGACGATCCTCCATGCCCAAAGGGAGGTAATCCCAACAAGGGTCAAAGGGAGCAGGAGGGCACATAAACCCCCATGGCTCACTAAGAGCATCCAGGAATGTCTCCTTGCTAAAAGGGAGGCATATACCCAATGGAGAGATGGGGTCATCACCAAGAAGGACTATGTTACAGTCGCCCAAGGATGTAGGGGGGCAGTCAGGAGGGCCAAGGCAGAGATGGAGATAGGACTAGCTTCCCGGATTAAGGACAATAAGAAGTCCTTCTTCAAATACATAGGGGGTAAAAAGAGGGTCCCGGGTAATGTGGGGCCCCTGCAGGACACGATGGGCAACTTAGTCATCACGCCAGATGATAAAGCTAACATATTTAATGATTTCTTTGCCTCTGTCTTCCTAAGTAGGGACCAGTTCAGCCACCTCCCTGCTGGGCCCCCCTCGGGCCCCGGGAGAGACACACCTGGGCCAGGGGTTAGCGAGGAGTTAGTTAGGGTACTTCTGGAGAGGCTGGACGTGTTCAAGTCCGCTGGTCCGGACGATCTTCACCCTAGGGTTCTACAGGAACTGGCCGAGGTCATTGCGGGACCCCTGGCGCGGCTCTATGAGCACTCGTGGTGCTCTGGCGAGGTGCCGGAGGACTGGAAGAGGGCCAATGTGGTCCCTATCTTCAAAAAGGGAAAAAAAGAGGACCCGGGAAATTACAGGCCAGTTAGTCTTACCTCAATCCCGGGTAAGCTCTTTGAAAAAATTATCCTGGCACACATCCAGGAGGGCCTTGCGGGGGAATGCATGCTCAGGGGCAACCAACATGGGTTCATCAGTGGCAGGTCTTGTCAGACCAACCTGGTGGCCTTTTACGATCAGGTCACCAAATCATTAGACGCAGGGGTTGCTGTGGATGTAGTCTTTCTGGACTTCCGGAAGGCTTTCGACACTGTCTCTCACCCTGTCCTCATCAAAAAGCTGGGAGAATGTGGTGTCGATGCCCACACGGTCAAATGGGTCGCCAATTGGTTAGAGGGCCGCACCCAGAGGGTGGTGGTGGATGGGTTCTTCTCGACCTGGAAGGACGTGGGCAGTGGGGTTCCGCAGGGCTTGGTCCTCGGGCCCGCACTGTTCAACATCTTCATCAGTGACTTGGATGAGGGGGTAGAAAGCACCCTGTTCAAGTTTGCTGATGACACTAAGATGTGGGGGGATGTGGGTGCACTAGAAGGGTGCAATAGGCTACAAGCTGACCTTGACAGGTTGCAACGGTGGGCGGATGAGAATAGGATGGGGTTTAACACTGATAAGTGCAAGGTGTTGCACATGGGGAGGAAGAACCGGCACCACACTTACAGGTTGGGGAACTCCCCTCTTGCCAGCACGGAGACGGAAAAGGATCTTGGAGTCGTCATTGACTCCACGATGAACATGGGCCGGCAGTGTGGGGAGGCAGTCAAGAAGGCCAACCGTACCCTGTCATGCATCCACAGATGCATCTCGAGCAGGTCCAGGGAGGTGATCCTCCCCCTCTATGCGGCACTGGTCAGGCCGCAGCTGGAGTACTGCGTCCAGTTCTGGGCGCCACACTTCAAGAGGGACGTGGACGATATGGAAAGAGTTCAGAGGAGGGCCACTCGTATGATCAAGGGTCAGCAGGGCAGGCCTTATGAGGAGAGGCTACGGGACCTGAACCTGTTTAGCCTCCACAAGAGAAGGTTAAGGGGGGACCTTGTGGCCTGCTACAAACTGGTCAGGGGGGATCAGCAGGTACTGGGGGAGTCCCTGTTCCCCCGTGCGCTGCCAGGAGTGACCAGGAATAACGGTCACAAGCTGGCGGAGGGTAAGTTTAGATTAGATATTAGGAGGCGCTACTTCACAGTCAGGGCGGCTAGGGCCTGGAACCGGCTTCCAGGGGAAGTGGTGCAGGCTCCTAGCCTGGGGATTTTTAAAAGGAAGTTAGATGAGCACCTTGCCGGGGTCATCTGACCCCGGTGCTCTTTCCTGCCAAGGCAGGGGGTCGGACTAGATGATCTACCTAGGTCCCTTCCGACTCTAGCTACTATGAAACTATGAAACACTCCCACAGAATACTAGGTTCGACAGTCCTGTGGTCTGACCCAGTACGGCGTTTTTTGTTTTATAGCTCCCTGGGCCAGAGCGAGAATAAAACACAAGTAGGAGATGCTGGCCCTGTCCAGAAGGCACTCAGATACTGCTGCAATGAACAGATCAGACACAGGATAAAGTCAGAATTGCAGAAAGTTCAGCACACTGGATGCTGAGAAAACCTAGATGCTGAGATACGTGGGGGTTTTTTTGCAAATCCAGCCCTTTCTATGCAGTCAATTTCCTGTTTCCTCTGTGTGCCTGTCTATTTGTTCCTTAATGAGAAGGCCCTTGTACAGATCAACACAGGAAGTAAAAAATCCCACAGAACCACTGAAAAGCAGTTTAAAAGAAATAATAGGAAATGCACTGTGAAGCATGCTTTAGCCATTAGAAGGACTTAGAAACTGGTTTGTCCAAAAGAAATCCTGCTTGCTTAACTGAGAAATGTGGCCACATACCAGAGCATCACAGGGTCCCACCACACGGATATTTTCAGCTTTTAGCTCCACATTCTGCTTTTGATGAAGGCTTTTCAGCAGCTTCCCTTGCACTTCCACAGCACTTCCAAAGGTCAAATCTCTAAGGGAGAAACAACATTATCAAGATACATCAAATCACAGAAAAGTAGGACTGAATGGGACCCCAGATGGTCATCTAATCTAACACCTGCTGAAGGCAGGATCATCCCTGTTTGAACCCCTGTCTAAGAATCTATACTGGCTTTCTTAATTAAATGTAAAAGATGTAAAACAATAATGTCCTCCTATATCAAGGGCAGGCGCCTCATATAGGCCTGCCCCTGGTTAAATGAAGGCTTCCCCTAGCTTTCACAGTAGCTCCAACTTTGGGCCCAGTTTCTCTTCAGAAGGATCTTGGGATGTTCTGCCCTCATCACATCACCTCCTGTGCCCACCAGAGATATCCGCAGCATCTAGTGCAAGAGGCAGGACGAGGCTGGAGACCCAGTAAAGGAGAGGCTGGAATGGAAGCACCACATCCTGGCTGTACACAGCCTGCCTAATTCAGGCGAAGGACAAGACTCTGTGATGGTGGATGCCAAGGCATAGAAAAGTATCAGCCCCCTGGCACTGTGTCACAGACAACAATGGAGCCAAGATTTCACCCTGAAAGTAATATCTTACTTATGTTCCCTTCAGAAACACTCAGCCCAGCTCTTTCCTGACCCTAAGCCAGTGGTTCTCAACCTGTTTCATAGCAGGACCCATCTGTAAACATGGATGGCCAGTCCCAACCCAGTGGCCCTCACTCCCAACCCACTGCCCCCAGCTCCCCATTGTGTGGGGGAACCCCAAGCAGCACCTTGCAGGCTGGAGCTCTGCCATCCTGCAAGGGAAAAGCTGTGGTTTCCCACATTTTTCTCCTTTAAAAGAGGATTCATTTTTAAAGTTTGTTTGCAACCCTTTCATATCTTTTTGCAACCCACTTTTGAGTCGCGACTCATGAGTGAGAAATGCTACCCAAAGGGATACTCCTGAGAGACCCTACTCCTGCTGCTGGATCCCTTCCCAGAGGTCTGGTGAGGTGCAAGCAGAAGGCAGGGGCCTTGGCCAGATCAATTAGAACTGGCTCCAAAAAAAAAAAAAAAAAGATCTGCAGGGAACTTTCTTTAAGCTCATCAAATCCACAAACCTATATTCCAAGCTTGGGTCAGCAACAACCTGGAGGCTTTCCAGCGAACTCCCATCATTTATATGCAGAAACAAAACTTCTTTCTGGGAACGCACAGAACGGACCCAGCCCTGGGGGGAGAAGGAAAATAAAACTGGTTATTGTCTGCTATACCAACCCAGGTGGTTATGCTCATGCACCAGCCAAGCTGGACAAGTCTTCTCCGGCTCATTCTGGCTCCCATAGAAAGCTGTGAATACATTCCCTCAGGGCCTAGTCCCAATTCATTAAAATTAGTCTCAGCTTTGCTACTGCCATCAAAGCAAGCAGGGGCAGATCTGCAGGCACAAAGACCAACCAACTTCCTTGTTGATGTGGCACAAACTTGCTTCTCTTGGAAGCTGCAAAGACTGAAATCGGCAATGCATTTGAGAGACGGAAAGTGCCCTATACTTTTTAAATACATTAGTTATGCCCCTTGCAACAAGGATTGTGCATTGCAGGTAGACGTACCAAGAGAATGCAATTCATTTAAACAAAACTGGCAAGGTCATTCTGATGGGAAGCCTGTAACTGAAATCTGTTTCCCAAAAGCTTATTGATCCCCTCTGCCGTGTGGAAGTACGGTAGATCCTAAATAATTCACAGGGTGCTGTTCCTTATCCCCTGCGAAAAAGAAGTCTGTGAACCAGATGGGGGTATGCATAGCGGTGGACAACAGGACTGCGAAGGTGCTCCTGTTGCTTGCTCTGGCTTTTACCTGGAAGGGTGCTGCATCTCCAATTGGCGACACAGGGCTGCTAAGGTGCTTCAGCAAATTTGAGGAGCAGCACCCATGGAAGTAAAAACTGCAGCCAACGCTTGAGCAGCTTGCTCTTCAACTAACAACTTGCTGCAAAGTCAGCAGACAGACCACCCAGATGCAAACAAGCTGGGTTCACCTGTACTGCTTTAATTAATTAAAAAGTGGGGGGAAGAGATTAAAAAAAAAAAAGAACTTTATTATACAAATATTAAAAACAAATGATGCAAGTGCAAACGCGTGTGACCCTTCCAGGGGCTGAGCATGAAACTCTTGTTACCAACAAAAAACACCATATCATCAGAGACTGAAACCTCATCCACTACAGCCCCATATGTGTAGGACCAGCTCTCTGTCCTGCACCACACAGAGGGCTCCTGGATGGTCCAGTGCAACACAAACTGGTTCATGGTTTGCTGCAACAAGGAGTGACTGAATTCAAATGAGAGAGAGAGAGAGAGAGAGAGAGAGAGGAAGGAGAGAGAAGGCAGTGTCTAATAAATTGGGTCTATAATTTCGGTTTGGCTGAAGGGAAAAAATAAAAAAGAGCCTAAGAAAGGAGTTATAACCAATCAATAGATGTGATTCACTTTCTGGGCATTTCTTTTAAGACTTTCATATTAAAGCAGCTTTCTAATGAAATTTAGAACCCTTCCCCCCCGACCCACAAGGAAAGCTGCTTCAGTCTGAAATGTTACTTGGTATTGCTAAAAATGTGTACGATGTCTAGATAAAAAAAAATTAAAGGAACACTTTTCTAGTTAGTTTTTTGTGCAGTCCACAGCACTTTGCTCACAGTCAAGTCAAGTTTCCCTTGTGTAGCTGGGTAAAATGTTCCTGTTTATCAGCAATTCTCTAAAGGGAAGAGAAATTCCTTTTCGTTTAAAAAGGAAAGAAGAGTGATTTTAAATGATAAGAGGTAGCCAAGGAACACAGGCACCATGTTGCTCTCCCTCAGTACCTCTAATGAATGGTTTCTCGCTCATATTTTTTGGTCAGCGGTGCCTTTGAACACTTCAGTTGAAATGATCGCGACTCTTTTGCATAGCACTGTTGCACAAGAACCATAAAGTCATGTTGTCTAGAAACAAACGTGGGCCCAAATTCTGCCAACACTTATGCCCCTGCTTCCATTAATGCATCTGAACAGTCTTAACAGCAACATGCAGGGCAGACACGTTTGCAGGGTCTGGACCTTGGAAATAAATATATAATAGTTTAGATGGGGGTGGGGAGGGGCAACCTGCAGCATGTGTGCTACAAGGGGCAGAGGCAGCCTCTGTGCGTGGCACATGGCAGATCAGGGAGGCAGCAAGCAGCACAGCAGCAATAATGCAGGAAGAAGAAAGCAGAACAACAGATTAGGCAAGGTGCACAGGGCAAGGAGCTGAAAGCAAAGCAACAGGTCCAGAAGGGGAAGGGGATCAGGGCAATCAGAGGACCTGGAGCTTAATTTGTGGCACACCTGTGGACCCCACTGGTCTAGATTCACAGTCCAGGATGAATGACCTGTAAGAGTTATGCGAGAGGCAAAGATTTCTTAAGAGGATTTTTTTTGGCAAAGATTTCTTAAGAGGATTTTTTAAATCTTTTTAATTTCTGGACTATCATGGCTACAACACATCACTTTTTCACTATTGTAAGAGTTAATCACCACATCTTGCTGGGGTCATCTGATCCCAGCAGTCTTTCCTGCCTAAGTGCAGGGGAGCTGGACCTGACGATCTGTAAGGTCCCTTCCAGCCTCTCACTACGAAAATATAAACTATGGAAGTATAACAAAACAAACTTGCACTAAAATAATCAACAGTGTGATTAGTAACATTAAGTTAGGAATGACATGGACTCAGATTAAAACTCCAGGCAGCAACGCATGCAGACACTTAGGCTGTCATATTCAGATAGGAGCTGGCAGCTAAGACACACCTCTGATTACAGTATTTGCCATAGACCTTATTCAGATTTTAAATCTTCATCTCAAGTCTATGCAGAAATATCAGCTGCCCTTTCTGAGCTCTAGTTGTCTACTGGACTAAAATATGCATGAACAGCTACCTAATATTTGTGTCAAACTTGCTATGAAAGAGTAGCAGACCCATAAACCTAACTCCTCCAGCCGCTCACCAAGACAATCACGCTGCCATGCCACCGTCTTAAATGGTATTCCACACTTACGTGCACTCTGTGGAGTGGTTTATCTGAGATAATCATAGTTTCATAGTTTCCAGGGTCGGAAGGGACCTGGACAGATCATCAAGTCCGACCCCCTGCCCTGGGCAGGAACGAGTGCTGGGATCATGATACCCCAGCCAGATATCTATCCAACCTCCTCTTGAAGACCCCCAAGGTAGAGCAAAGCACCACCTCCCTTGGGAGCCTGTTCCAGAGCCTGGCAGCCCTAACTGTAAAGTAATGCCTCCTGATATCAAGCCTAAACCTGCTCTCAATCAATTTGTAGCAGTTATTCCTTGTTATCTCAGGTGGTGCCCGCGGGAATATTTGTCTATAGTAGCTACTGCTCAAGGCAGGAAAAGAGGCTAGACAGACCATTGGTGTGAGCCACCTTGGCAGCTCTTGTGTTTCACAGATGGCAGGGGCTGGAAGTGGCACTTGGGCAGGAAAAACTGCTGGGATCAGGCCTCATTTACATCCCAAGGCTGTGCCAGCTATTGTATGCTGAAAAGATCACACCCCACAGCTGACGTACCTCTGCTGCCAAACCCCCAGTGTGGACACAGCTTGGCCAACAAACCTTCTGTAGCCCATAGCAGCTGCTATAAAATGAGCAGCATGACAACTTGTCAGAGTGACGCGTCCATCGAGAAGGCTCTGCCAACACAGCAATAGCCTAGTCATGGAAACCGAGCGTAAGTGTGTTTAAAAGAGCATTTAGAACATGTTTCCTTCCAATGGTTTTCAGGTCAGTCAAACATTTGCCCAAACTGCGACAGGTCATCTCTGTTTTGAAAGTCAATCACCCTAGCACTACAGAAAGCCCAGCATGTCATATCAGATGCTGGGACAAACAGAAATCACTCTCGCTGGTGACCATAGGAAAGACCATCTGCTCCAACAAACCAAAACCGGGAGGAACCATCATTCTGCCAAGAATTTCTTCCCACCTCAGCAGGCTGTTCTGAAGTTCGGCTAGATCACGGGCTCAAGGCTGCATTTGCTGATGGAAATGGGAGCTTCAGCACAGATTTCTATGAATGCAGCAGGTGGCCCAGGGTCTTTCTATGGCATCATGAATATGCAAAGTACATTTAAATTTCCAGCACTTTACAATTTTAATAGAGACAGAAGCATCCAACTGATCATCTTCCCCTGCCAAGGGTACTTACATCAGTACTCTCAACTATCTATCTCTCTACCCACCTACTCTTCCTTGCTCTCTTCATATGCCTTCCTTCTCATCATGCCCATAGCATGGCCCTGACCCTATGTATTGCACACCCAGGACTTGCACAGCAAGTAATCCTCTCAATCACAAGGACAATCAGCTTTGGAGCACACAGTCTCTTCATCTACTGCTTTAAGGCCAGCAGTTTTGCGTAAGCAGGCGACATTCTTTGCCCTTTCAGCGTATTAAGGATTTTTGTTTGTTCAGAATTACCTGATGCTGCCTCAGTGTTCACATGCTATTTCATACCTCTTGTCTGAATGTCTAAGTTGTACTACTTTAATTACAGCAGTACGGTCCAGGAGTACAACTTCCATCTCCCCACAAGGCAAGTACTACTGCATTGACGTAAGATTGTTTTTACTGGCACACCCTCTTTTCCTGCTGCGAGAGTATATTAACCAGTATTAATGATGGAATACCAGCAAACGCCTCTAGCATGGACACTGCTATATAAGTAAAGCTGTACCATTATATTAGATCCTATCCCCCAAGCAGAAACAAATGGTAAAGGTTAAAGCACCAGACTGAATCTACACAAGGGACTTTTGCCCACACAACTATTTCAATCTCACTTCTTCACACCCCCAACTGACTTCAGCATGCTGGCAGACATCCTTAGTAACAGAGGAAGGAAAAGAAGCTATTCTAATATAAAGCATCTAAATAACAATAAAATTACATCCCCACTAAGAGCTGTACTGAGATATCAATAAAGCACATCAAACCCCTAACCACTAGACTCGTACAAAAGCAAGAGGGGTGAGGATTAGATTGAAAAGCAAAACTTTAGAAACAAGATGCAACAGCAGAAACCAGATTTTCCAGCGCAAAGGCACTTACGTGCTCGACACCATCAGCTTGCATCCCATTTCAGGACAAAGTTTTACTGGTAACCTGCGCAAGCACATTTTCTCTTCCCATCTTATCCCCATAATCAGACGACAGACAGAGCATTAGGGTCTGCAGGCGCACACGGCCTGCGCAGAACAATGAGCTGGAGAACCCTCCAAGTCAGGAGCATGCAGGGACACAAACCGCAGAAGCCCCCTCCCAACCCACCTGGACTTTAACATCAGCACCCGGCAGCTCCCGGGCCTCCAGCGCCTCCCGGACCTTCAGCCTCGCCGCCGGCGCGCGCTTGGGACACGGAGCCGAGGAACAGCGGCGAAGGGTCCGGAGCAGGCCCCGGACACCAAACATGGCCAGTGGCACCTGCCCCTCCTGATGTTAGCTGGGCCCTGCCCCTCTGGACAGCATCTGAGGCTGCTTTCAGGGCTGTGACCTTGCCCCCAAGGCCTGCTCAGCCGGCCAGCTCTGCCCCTGGCACTCGCTCGCCTGCCCTGGAGGCCTTCTAGGGCCGGGAAGTGGCTCCTCCTTGCTCTTGGCCTTGCCTGTGCCCACAGCCCCGCTTCCTGCAGGCACCTGGGGGGCCCCACCTACCCCTGCCCCCTAGGCCCTGCCCCCACCAGCAGGGCCCAGCTACAGCCCCCCAACCAGAGCCACTGCAAGCTCCATGTGGCAGCAAAGCAATCCCTTCCGCATCCCCCCTCACGTGACCCGCGCACAACCAACGGCCGCTTGCGGGCGGCCGAGGGAGCCAATCGGAAGGCGTCGTTCTACCCGGAAGCGCCTTTTGTGCGCGCAAAGCGTCCTGGGAAATGTAGTCCCTCTCTCCGAGCCTTCCAGGGCCTGTTGCGCGTTATGCGAATATACCGCCTCCCTCCATGCACCATATAGCGCGATATGTAAACGGTCATATTACAGGCGAATTTATGGCGGGATAGGCAATTTATTGCCCACTGTTCAAACGGATCAGGACACGCGGGGTTGTTGCACGGCATGCAATAAACGGTGTCGTGATCCATCTGAACAGCGGGCGGTAAACTTGCCTATGGCGCCATAAATCTGCGTGCTATGTGATACATTTACTTGCTATGCAAATCGCACGTGCCTATTTGCATGTGATTTACATGCACCGAACCCGCTTGCTGACAGAGGGCGGGGAGCAGGCGGATGCCCTTGCCAGCTGGGTGTCAGCCCCGCTCTGTGCCGGGTGCCTTTGCACCCCAGGGTGTGCCAGACCCGTGTCAGGGGCTGCGTATGCCAGCACCTTGCAGGGGACACAACATGGACCACGAGATGTCAGATAGGACTCTATAGTGGGAGAAATGTGTGGCCCAGGTTGGCGCGTGAGCCTGCCTGAGC
This sequence comes from Crocodylus siamensis, assembly GCF_052110815.1. NCBI lineage: Eukaryota > Metazoa > Chordata > Crocodylia > Crocodylidae > Crocodylus > Crocodylus siamensis. The sequence goes on along the minus strand of NC_143395.1, from coordinate 412,343,338 downwards.
TCTGTGTGAAGTTGGTGTGTGGCCCCCTGCACCTGGTCCCCAGGCACACACTGTAGCATCTCTGTGTGACCTGTCAGAGAGGCTGCTGCCTTGGTTCTGCGTGACACCACCCCGCCTGAAGATGGCTTTCCCTGTGCCATGGTGCCACTCCCCAGCTGCCACGTGCACGCACCTTCCAACCGCTGGGGAGCTGCGCTGGCACTGGACATCTGCACCCCACGTTCCCGTTGCCACGGCCACTTTTCCCAGCTCCCCTTTTTCATAGTTTCATAGTTTCTAGGGTCGGAAGGGACCTGAGCAGATCATCTAGTCCGACCCCCTGCCATGGCAGGAAAGAGTACTGGGGTCAAACGACCCCAGCAAGGTGGTCATCCAGCCTCCTCTTAAAGACCCCCAGGGTAGGAGCCAACACCACTTCTCTTGGAAGCTGGTTCCAGATCCTAGCCGCCCTGACCATGAAGTCGCGCCTCCTGATACCCAGCCTAAATCTCCCCTCTGCCAGCTTGTGACCGTTATTCCTGGTCACTCCTGGTGGTGCTCGGGGGAACAGGGACTCCCCCAGTGCCTGCTGGTCCCCCCTGACTAGTTTATAACAGGCCACAAGATCCCCCCTCAGCCTTCTCTTTTGGAGGCTGAACAGGTTCAGGTCCCGTCGCCTCTCCTCGTAGGGCCTGTCCTGCTGCCCCCTGACCATGCGAGTGGCCTCCTCTGGACCCTCTCCATGCTGTCCACATCCCTCTTGAAGTGCCGGTTGCATCACCTTGCACTTGTCTGTGTTGATACCCATCCTATTCTCGTCCGCCCACCCTTGTAACCTGTCTAGGTCTGATTGTAGCCCATTGCATCATTTCAGTGTGCCCACGTCCCCCCACATTTTAGTGTCATCAGCAAATTTGAACAGGGTGCTTTTTATCCCCTCATCCAAATGATGAAGATGTTGAACGGGGTGAGAGACAGTGCTGAAAGCCTTCCGGAAGTCCAGGAAGACTATGTCCACTGCTACCCCTGCATCTAATGATCTGGTGATCTGATCGTAAAAGGCCACCAGGTTGGTCTGACAGGACCTGCCACTGATGAACCCGTGTTGGTTGCCCCTAAGCATGCAGTCCCCTGCTGGCCCCTCCTGGATGTGTGCCAGCATAATTTTCTCAAACAGCTTGCCTAGGATCAAGGTAAGACTAACCGGCCTATAGTTTCCGGGGTCCTCCTTCCTGCCTTTTTTGAAGATGGGGACCACGTTGGCCCTCTTCCAGTCCTCCCGTACCTCACCAGAGCACCATGAGTGCTCGTACAGCTGTGCCAGGGGACTTGCAATGACCTCGGCCAGTTCCTTTAGACCTCTAGGGTGGAGATCACCCGAGCCAGCTGACTTGAATACGTCCAGCCCCTCCAGAAGCTCCCTAACTAAATCCTCGCTAACCCATGGCCCAGGTGTGCCTCCCCCAGGGCCCGAGGGGGGCCCAGCAGGGAGGTGGCTGTTCTGGTCCCTACTTAGGAAGACGGAGGCAAAGAAATCGTTAAACATGTTAGCTTTGCCATCTGGTGTGACGACCAAGTTTCCCAATGCGTCCTGCAAGGGCCCCACATTACCCGGGACCTTCTTTTTACCCCCTACGTATTTAAAAAAGGACTTCTTATTGTCCTTCATCTGGGAAGCTAGTCCCAGTTCCATCTCCGCCTTCGCCTTCCTAACTACCCCCCTACATCCCCGAGCAACTACTGAATAGTCCTCCCTGGTGATGACCCCTTCTTTCCATTGGGTGTAAGCCTCCTTTTTAGCAAGGAGACATTCCTGGATGCTTTTGGTGAGCCATGGAGGCTTGTGTGCTCTCCTGCTCCCTTTGATCCTCGTTGGGATTACCTTCCTTTGGGCTCGGAGGATCGTCTCCTTAAGGAGCGACCACTCTCCTTGGACACCTGGCTCCCCTCCCCTCCGGGACCTCAGCGCTTCTCCAACTATCCTCCTTAGCTCGCTGAAGTTTGCCGTCCTAAAATCTAGGGCCGCTGCCTTACTGCATGCCTTTGCCACCTTGCGCTGGATGGTGACTCCCAGCAGGCGATGATCGCTGTCGCCCAGGTGGTCGAGCACCCGCAGCCCCCGCACCAGGTCATCACCTGTGGCCAGCACCAGGTCCCACAAGGCGTCTCCCCGGTGGGGCTGTGCACCCCCTGGGTTAGATGGAGGTCCTGCACTCTGGCCAAGAACCGACGTGAGCGGTCAGACCTGGCTGACTGCTCTTCCCAGCAGATGTCCGGGAGGTTCAGGTCCCCCATGACTGCCACATCCTTAGCCTTCACTACCTCTGTGAGCTGACCCAAGAATTCCTGGTCAAGCTCTTCTCCCTGCTTGGGAGGTCTGTAGTAGACCCCACCGTTAAGTCTCTTTCCTATCGACTGCCTTGTACTCTAACCCAAAGCACTTCAGAGTGCCCCTCCCCTGACTCCTTGCTAATTAACGAGGATGTGTATTCCTCCTTAATATGGAGAGCCACGCCCCCACCTCTTTCCTATCCTGTCCCTCCTGTACAGCCTATAGCCCTCCACATTCACCGCCCAATCATGCGTTGTGTCCCACCACATTTCCGTAATCTCCACTATGTCCGGGCTGGTGTCAGCCAGCAGGAGGGTAAGTTCCTCCTGCTTGTTGCCCATACTACGAGCGTTTGTGTAGAGGCATTTGAGGCCTCCTGTGAGTGTGTGTGCTGACCCCCTAGTCCCAGCGTTACCCTGGCCCCTCTCTCTTACCTGTTTATTCGCTTCGCTCAGTCTGGGCTGGGCTGTAGTTGTGGGTGCTGTTTGGTCTGGCAGTCTGATGTTTCCTCCGCCCTCATCTTCCCCTTCACCCGACGAATGGTGAAGGGTGAGAGTGCAGTGTCCTGCCAATTTTAATTCAGAAAAAAAGTGTGCCCTGCATATTAAAGCTCTGGGAAACATTGCCTATATGCTGGAGAAGGTACCAGGAGCATTTTAAATCTGGGAGTCAGTAAGAGACCCAGGCATATGCAGCTGACTTGAGTCCACAGGTTTCTGTCTGCAACACACTCATCTCTCAGAGCTGCCAACTCTAGGATGTTGAGGGAGGTCTTTAGACCTTGCCAGCCTGCTGCACAACGTGCACGGCACAGTCATAGCTTCTCACAAGCCTCTGAGCAAGGCCCAGAGACATCATCGCAGGAAGTGGGCCAGAGCCACAATTACAGCATCCCAAGGCACTATGCTGCCTCTTCCGAAGCAACTGCATTTGATCCTGCACAATTTGCAGGGTTGGTCTCCCTGAGGTATGCAGCCGGAAGAGGGATGCTGAAATTGCCCCTGCCTGGTTACTAGTGATGTGGCCTGGCCTAGATGCTGACTGGGTTGTTGGCCGGGAACTGCCCAATGTTAGTGTTAGGCAACTTCCCCAGGCTCTTGTGGCTGGGGTTTTGTAGAGAACTTCCTCCTCTGAAGGGCTTGAGCGAGACCTTGCCACTCTCAGCAGCACTCTTTGTCATTTCCCCCTCCTGAGAAGCAATGGTTTCTGCAGAGATAGCTGGGACCAGCTGCACTGGGGCTCTGATAGTGATAATAGCACTGCGATTCAACAAAGCTCATTGCACCGAACCTCCAGGTGAGCCAAGCTGCTAGTGCTGGGACGAGCTTTCCTGCTGCCCAGCTCTGAGCTTAGAGCTGGAACTTCATTTATGCAGGAATCAGTGCAAGGGGCTAGAAACCCAAGGTGGGATGGGAGCATCCAAGGCTGGGCAAGGCCCCAGCAGAGGCGGGTGGGACAGGTTCGTGATCTTCTCCCCGTCTCCTCTCAGAGCACTTCCTGCTGCAGGAGAATCACGAGTGTCACTACACGAATGGCACGCAGCAGGCGAGGTACGTGGAGCGGGTGATCTGGGGCCGGCAGGAGATCTGCTACTATGATAGCCACGTGGGTTACTATGTGGCCCGCACAAAGGAGGGACGTCCGATTGCTGAGTATCGCAACAGGCTGGAGTACTTGAGTTTCTTGTGGGCTTCAGTGGAGAAGTTCTGCAGCTATAGCTACAGGAGGTTTAAGAGCCTTGCAATGGACAGGAAAGGTGAGTGGGGGTAGGGTTGGGGGTAAGAAAAGCGAGGGGAAGCAAGCTGGAAATGAGGACTGATAGTGGCTTGGGTAAACTCTCTGCCTCTGAGCAATTGAGCAGGGCTGTTTTGTGTATGGGGAAGGGGAAAGGTGGGGCTTGATTTTGGGGTAAAGAGGCAGATGATGGGACTTTTCAGGACAGAATGAAAAGGTCACTTGTGGCTTGTGTAGTAGAGTTTAAATTTCAGTTTCAAGGGGAAATCTCCCTTCATGATCTGTGAAGCCCTACAAGGCAGGCTTGGAGCCATTATGCCTAGAGCTCCACATAGGGGCCTTCCCAGCCTACCACCCCTCAGGCAATGGTACCCCATGGGGTTCCCAAAACCCCACTATCGGAGTGAGCTGAAGGAGACAGCAAACATCTACCACAGTTATCACCACTCGCCTGATAAAGGGAGATGAGAGTAGCGGGGGAATGTGGCTGGGAGGGGGTGGATTCAGGTTGGGTGCAAAGGAGAAATCCAGATGCTATGGACTTGACCTGATCCCCTTAGCTCTTTTCCTAATAGCATCTACATGTGCTGTTAACATACAGCAATAAACTCCAGAGTTGATTGCTCCTGGGTGCACCATCTGAACGTGCACTTGGGACTGCAGCACATTGAGCCAGGTCAAATACAGCCCTGGACTGGCAGACTGACCCCCTGGGCTTCTGGCCAGCTTGGGCTGCTCCAGCCTGGCTCAATGTGCTGCGGAGAGGCTGGCTGGGGCACAAGGTGCTCCAGTGTGGGGCTAGAGGAAAAAGCTCCACAGCAGGATAGTACTTGTATTTATGACAACTACTTTGCTGCAGAGTTTATTAGTTTCCTGCAACCTAATAGGGCTGCACATATAGACGTGAGAAGTTTACTGCTAATTAGTCTACTCCGCAGTAAACAACATCTTGTATAGATGCACCCAGTTAGGAGCAATGTCTGCTGGGTTAGAGCAGGAAAATTTTACCAAGTTTTTCTCTCTGTCTCTTTTCTCAGTGAAGCCCAAAATAAAAATTTACCCCATGAAAACAGAGTCTTCACACACCCCTGACCTGCTGGTTTGCTCCGTGACAAAGTTTTACCCCGCTGATATTGGGGTCAAGTGGCTCAAAAATGGGCAGGAGCATACAGGCAAAGTTGTGGCCAGGGAGCTGCTCCCAAATGGCGACTGGACCTTCCAAATGCACGTGAAGCTGGAAATGGTCCCTCGGAGGGGAGATGTCTATGCCTGCCAAGTGGACCATATTAGCCTTCAAACACCCATGATCTTGCAGTGGGGTAAGAGTCTGAAATTGGGGGACTCCCTAAGGATCCCTTTGGGGAAACTCCCAGCTCTGTGGGGCCATCAGGGGTTGGTCTGAAGTAGGAAGCAGACCTGCTTCCTCACGCGTGTGGATATAACAGACAAGGTATTAAAGGGAGAGCTGAGGCCTAAGTCTTGGGGCTCTTGTTTTGTGACAGAAGTACAGACTTACTCTGCCAAGAGCAAAATGATCGTGGGAATTGTCAGCCTGATACTGGGGTTGATCATCATCGTGACGGGGCTTGTCCTCTACCTGAAGAATGGGGAAGGTGAGTAGCCCACGAGTAAAGCAGGCAAAACACATCTATGGTGGGGCTGGGGCAGGATGGTCCTAAAACCATTAAGGTTTTACTGAAATTAGAGCTACCAAAACCATTTGCTCAAGTTCCAAGGGTCCATTCAGGTTTTTTGGGTTGTGAACCAACAGACCCTGAGATGAACCAAGTTTTGGCTTGCTGAATGAGCGACATATCGTTCTGTCCCTTGCCTGCTTCGCTCTCATGTAAATACCTTTATCTCGTCTTTTAACCTGTTCCCCAGAAATGAACTACGATGGCAAATAAACGATTGGTTCAAATCCTGTTGTAGGATGTATCCACCATAAGCTTCCTTCACCTTATGTCAGGATAAGGTGTCTCTCTTTTCCTCAGCAAACAATCTTATATTCTCGAATCTTAGCTTTTTTTCACCCCAGAAGATGGGCTTTCAGCTTGAGGGCTCAGGGCTGCAGCCATGTATCAGGAGGTCATTACTTCCTCGCTCTTCTTGTATTATTCGATGGCATGGGGTACTGACTGGATGGGGACCAGTGTCAAAATAGGGAGGCCTGGTATGGAAAAGGTTGAGAGCTGCTCCCTTAGGGCAACAGGTCCCAAACACTGGAGTTTCCCAGTAAGTTAAGAGTACCAGGAGTTGGAGATTCAACCCAATGGGAACCATAGATTCATAGATTCATAGACATTAGGGCTGGAAGGGACCTCGGAAGACCATTGAGTCCAGCCCCCCTGCCCCAGGGGCAGGAAGTCAGCTGGGGTCATAGGATCCCAGCAAGATAAGCATCCAATTGCCTCTTAAAGGAGTCCAGAGTAGGTGCATGCACCACCTCTGGCGGCAGTCTCTTCCAGGCCCTGGGGACTTGGACAGTAAAGAAGTTCTTCCTTATGTCCAGCCTGAAACGGTCCTGGTGAAGTTTATGACCCTCATGGTTCTGGGCATGATTCTTTTGTTTCTTTGGGGGTCTCCATTGTTCAGATTCATGTAATATCACTTTTCCTTCCTCAGCCCATTCAATGCTCCCTTCCCGTCCAAGCACTTCAGCTCAATGCTCCAAAATAGGGACAGGAGCAGTGTGGAGGTTGTTGGAGTCAGTATCCCTCTTCTCCTGGGCCCACAATCTCTGCCTTACCTCCCCTTATTTCCCTACCTGAGGGCTCCAGACCCTTCATAAGTTCACAGATTCTAAGGGCAGGGGGAGGTGGGAGGAAGGTTTTGCCCTTCTGAGTTGGGTAAAGTAGGAGATTACCCCAGTACCAAACCATCCTGAATCCTGGTCAAGTATTTCCCATCTCTGAAGTTCCCAGGAAGAGTTACTGGGATGCCCTGAACTCTGGAGAGGACAATTCTGTCTCCACACCCATCTCATGGCAGTTCTCCTCTCTCCCTGCAGGTTGCCCGTGGCCAGCTGCTGCACAATCGAGGGATGCTGGTATGCAAAGTGCCATCTCTACAACCCACCTACTTGAAGACTGCAGCTAAGACTTCATGGCTTGATGATCCTCCAAAGCACGTGACCCTCAGCTGCTGGGCCTTTCCCAACAGTGCCTCTTCTCTCCGTGCTCTTGCAAAGGTTGATACAGTGCTAACTCCAGCTGGGGGAATTGCCATCCCTGCAAAGCCCTCAGCAGTTGAATTTCTCCTGCCTTGCACCCTGCCCCCACCCCAGCACTAACGCAACCAGTGCATCCAAACTAACCATAAGAGGAACTGTGACTTGAAGGGAAAGGAAAAAACTGTTTACAGACCTGGGGTTATCCCAGGAGCTGATTTAATGCACTCATGCGGCAGAGTAGACTGCTCATGAAGATGAGTATGGATAGCCAGGCACTACCAACAAGTCATCCACTTGGCTAGGAAGGAGAGCAATAAATACATGTTTAAAGGAAAGGATTACATATTTTGTACTTGGAATGATTTATTTACATTCCAGAAAAAAACTGAATAACCGAGTTAATTAAATATACTCATTAACTTGGTGTTTAATCTCAGCTCTTTGGTAACTTTCTGTGCCGCTGAAGCAGATTTGCAATTCTGTATATCACAACACCCAGACGCTTTGGCTAACTGGGATGCAGCTGCCCAGCTCTTATGTGATGTGTGAAAGCCAGGTTGCAAGGCAAATAAAAGGGGCAAATCTGGCCCCGTGTGCTGAACAACCCATGAAAGTGAGAACACAGACAAAATGTAGTTTCACTTTTGCGGTGCTGCTTGGGTTGTGCTCACTGCTGCAGCTGTTTCCAGTTCTGGCAATGCTCTCACGATGGATAGGGGAAGGAGGCACTTTATCTGCTTCCTCTCTTGTTTGTAACTAGCGTGGCGGGCTCGCTGCTTTTGCTTGGCCAGCCCAGCCTGGAGAAGGACACTTTGGATTGGTGGAACATTGGTGGAGGCACCCCTGGGCAAGGGACCCTGGGGGTGTGGGCCCAGGGGGAGAAGACCCTATCCCATTTGAGGGACCTAGTGGTTGGAACCCAGATAGGGTGCATCTAATATCTGGTATAGTTATGTTTCCTATTTGGTATCTATTGTTATTGTTGGTGTTATAAATAGTTGGGTGTATTAATTCTGTATAATGGACTCTGTAAGGATGTCTTTATTAGCTAACCCACTTGTGCTATAAACTTGCTGGATTGACTTTCCTGGGATCCACCCCTCATCTGGGCCTGGGGCACAGGTACTTACCTGAATGCCCTCCCTAGGGCTGACTTCCTCCAGCTAATAGACACTTATATGCATATTTGTATCTATATCTGTAATTATATCTATCTTAAAGAGTTATATATATATATATGTTGGTAATTCAATAGATTGTATATAGTTAAGAACTTTGGGCTTGGGCTAACTGTATAGAAGAAAGAGGGATCCGCTCTAAATTCTGGCATCCCCCTCCTGCCTACCCGTCCCATCTGATTGAGAATAGGGCACACCCTTGGGGGTACCCGGGTTACACCAGGTTCGATTTTCAGTACTTGTTCTGGTGGGTATGAACTTCTATAGGGTTGATGCTGTGGTTTGTCACCATCAGATCTGACTGCCTTTGGTATTCCAGGAATGGCAGGGGAACATTTCAGTGCCTTTATATTTTTTTATATATATATTATATATATACATAAATTATATTATATAACATATTATATATATGTCATATGTTATTATATATGTCATATATTATATAATATGACATTTTATTTAAAAATAATCTCTGAACTATTTCTATTCCTGTTCGGTAAGCAAAACCCGGATTTCAGGCCTGAGGTAGGCTGCACAGGTGCTGAGTACATGGGGGCCCAAGGGCCCTGGCCCCCCTCAGGAAGAGGGATGTCACCTGAAATGTGTAAAGCTTTCCACATGTCCATTGTCTTCGGTCCTCCCCCCTGGCAAAAATAAAAGCTGGCGCATATGGTATGCTGTGTTTCAGCAGTGAGGCAGCACTAAATAAAACCCAGCAGTGCCTTTGGAAAGCAGCATTAAACCTAGCAGAAAGTGGAGGGGAGTGGGGAGTGGCATATATATAGTAGGAGCCCATATCACATCTAGGGATCACAGGACTTGAAATCTCGGTATGTCACAGGTCCTGAGCTTGAAAAGCCTTTTACTAGGTGTGGTGCTTGGCTTGAGCAGTTCCACTGAGATCAGATGAAAAGGACTCCTTATTGAAGGTCCCAGCCCTTAGATCACCTCCTGCAATTAGCACTACATAAGTGCCAATGGTATCTGGCTTTAGTGGTATGGACACTGGGGTGAGTGGCTAGAAGCCCAGAGGTCAAGCATTTGAGGCCAAAGCCGAAGCACTTGTGGAGTCACCCTGTCAGATTCCAACAAATCTGTGAATTCTGCTAAATATCTTGTCACACAAGAGCAGGAGAAAGAAAAGGGAAGTGCCAATGGTGATGAACCAGGATGTGCATAATTAATTAAATTAGCTGGTAAAACAAACTGTTAAGAGGGATGGTGTAACCACCTTCACTGGAAATACTATATTCGGGGAAACCTAGGCATCCATCAATCTGGCACGTCGAGGGATAGTGAATCAATCCTGCTGAGGTGCAGAGAGAGAGGCCCTATAACCCATCAGCATCCCTTTTGAACCAAACAAGTGGCTGATTTTATGAAATCTTCAGTCCCCTGGTGTCTCTCTGCATGGCTGTATGAAAGCTAGTGGAGGAAATTGGTAACTGTACCCAGCAAGCCTGTTTTTAATTAACAAATAATTATCTACAAATTGCTGTAATTATTGCCTTGGATTCCAGAGGACAGGGATGTTACAACAAGATGAGCACAGTTGCCATACTAGTGAAATATTTCCCTTGTCTTATCTCAAGCACCCTGCTGCTACACGGCTGGGGGACTTTGCTTAGCTTTCCTTTTTCAGAGACACGATAAAACAGCTCTTCCTTCCTGGGAAGAGAGGGACCGTGGAACGGCTTTACTTTTTTTAATATGTCTTCTTAATTTCTTTCATCTACTGCATTCATTCTGGACAGTTTTCAAGGGTGCCATTTAAAAAACAATGTAGGCATGAGGTATCATGTTCATGAGGATAATACAGATACAGGGACTAGATAGTGGAATGGGCAAAATGAACCGCCAGCGCTGGAATTTTTCAGCGGCATATCACATCAAATGCTTGAAAGGAGAGGCTTAAGGGAATGTGCCACAATCCTCCTCGCTCTTGCTAATCCAGAGAGAAAAAGTGGTAGGAAAGATTAATTATGTGTATTGCCACAGCACCTAGGATCTCCAGATATAGCCAAGGACCCCTACTGTGCTGGGTGCTGTCCATCAATAGGACAAAAGGCCATCTGTTGGTGTTTTTCATCCCCATTTTTTTGGTATAAGGGGAAAATTTATATTGCTTTTTCACCAGTCTGTACAGTGACAAAATCTAGGGGCAGAGGGTCCCCAGTGACTTGACTTCTTATTACAAATAGGGGCTGCATTGCGTTAGGGGCTGTACAAACACAAGATGCTGAGTTTTTGGAAGAGCTAGCAGTCTAAAAAGGGGGCTGACAAGGGGAGCGGAAAAGAATCAGCGCTCTCCCCACTTTTACGGATTAGGAATGCAAAGACTGTGCTTTGTCCAAGCCTGTGACAGAGCTGAAAGAGGAACCCAAATCCAAATCCTAGTCCGGGACCTTAATCACAGAATCATGGGTACGGCCCGCTGAACAATTTCCTAAGAGGTAAAAAGTCTTACCCTTGTCAACTGCTCAGTGGTAACTTTCCCCCGTCCACGCTCGAACCTATGGCAACCTGTAGCTTAGCTCTCAGCGGACCCTCGGAGCGACTTCCCTTTATTCAGCGGAGGCTGCCCGCTGCCACTGTTTCCATGACAGCCTACACCCGGAATAGTCTGTGCTCCGATTATTATGCATCTGCAGTGTATTTGCCGGAGGTTAGTAGCCTGTAGCATCTGCTGCAAGGAAATTTTGCCTTTGCTTACACCACATCTTTGCATTTCTGTGTGCACGGCCAGTGACCACGTTGTAGTCAGAGTCCCAGCAATCTGCTGTGGGGAGACGCACGCAGCCTGTGTGCTCACTCTCATGGAGATGCTGCTGTTCTTGTATTCCTTAATGTAGACTGATACTTGGCTGGGGTGGTTTAGTTAGCGAAGATCCTGCCTTGAGCAGGGGGCTGGACTAGAGGACTTTGTGAGGTCCCTTCCAGCCCCACTTTCCTATGATCCTATGAAAATAAAAGCAATTCAGAGTGAAGAGGTATGGTGGCTTCTTGTTATGGCAAAACATAAAGGTTGGACCCATGACTGGACTTCCTTGCCTTGAGTCTGTAAGTATATTGGGGTGTACGTGAGGGCTTAGGGGAGTATCTATTCACCCAGGCTCCCCAGGGGAGGACGAGAAATAATGGGCACAAACCGACCACTTCAGGCTAGACATAAGGAAAATAAAAAACTTCTTTACAAGCCAACTGCCAAGGGTTTGGAAGAGACTACCCCCCCAGAGGTGGTGCAGTCATCCATCCTGGCCATCTTTAAAAAACATCTTGATGTCCACCTTGCTGGGGTCATCTGATCCCAGTAGTCTTTCCTGCCCAAGTGCAGGGGCTGGACCCAATGATCTGTAAGGTCCCTTCCAGCCCCTAACAACTATGAAACTATGATACTACCTCTCGTTTTAGAGAAACAGGGCCAGGAAAGAGACCCTTCTTCTTCCTAGGAATAGCAGCAGATCCTCCTCCTCCCCTGAGAAGATAGGGACAGCACTAGAGTGGTATCTCGCCTTCTACCTCAGCAGCTGGGGTATATTTGCTTGAGTAAATGGGCTGGGTCTGCCATAAGACACAAGTCCTCTGCTGAGACAGTGTTGGCAGGCCATGCAGAACTTCATGCTGCCTCCTTCAGATCATTGGGAGTCAGCATCCCATTCAGATGTATGGGGAGTTCACCCCTCTCAAGCCCATTGCTTCAGGCTGGCTGCAAACTCAGGCAGGCTTGCCTCACAACCCATTTCCATGATGTTCTTCCATCTCATAAGAGCTAGCAACTTACTCTTCCCCCAGTGAAAACTGAGATTATGCCATTAAAATACGACTCCAAGAGTGAAGGCCCTTGGCGTAGTATTTTCATCCAGCCCTGCTGGGTCCCAGGATATGTGAAGTTAGGGTTGAGCACATTTAATTTCCTGGTAGGCACAAGTGCAGGCCACTTTTCAAGGATGTTCCTGGTTGCAAGAGACTCCCCAGGAAAGCCAGGCTCTCTCTGCAGAACTGTTTCTAAAGGTGGAGAGAGGGAGTACAGCCTGTCCTTGGTTAAAAAATAAATAGGCCTTCAAACTACACTCTGGCTTTGGGATTAAGAGGTGTTTTATTGCAGCTATTTTCTCCCAGTTTAAACAGATGACTTCTAATGAATAAGAATGGTTCGTGGATACAGCAGCTGTCACCAGAAATGACTGGTTGTGTTCAATATTTTATTTTCCCAGATAAAAAATATCTTTGAAATATCCTTGGGGAGATCTGTGAACCTAACTGAGTGATTCATAGAGATCAAGAATAAACCAAGGGTCTGTTACCAACATATTAAATCAGGGAAGTTTGTAAGTGCTTCATATTCAATATTTTCTCTCTTGCTGCACATGTGGCAGTAGAGGGGGAGTTTTACACCCTTTCCCAGATGCAGAATTGCTTCCTAGCACCATAATAACAAGAATCAAACCCTCTTGGCCTATGGAGCCAATCTTTTTGCCTAAAGCATCCTGAGGGGAGGAGGTGGAACCAGATAATCATGCTCTATGGGTAAAATCTGCAGCCTACTGAAGGCAATGGTAAGCTACTCAGTGATTTGCACAGAGGCCAGGATTGTGCCCAGCATTTTATAATGCTCTGCCTTTTGCAGGGAGTAACGACTCATTTGTCCCCTGTGAAGTGGATCGGTAGGAAATGCCATCTTCCACTTTGGAGGTGTGACAGTCTGCTTGTTAGGACCACAGGGATTTGAACCCAGAGCAGCCAACAGCCAAGTCCTCAGGGCCGCTAGGCAGCTGGTCTTTCCCATGAGGACGCTGATGAGGAGTCAGGTGATGAAGGGGAACCCACAGAAACCTTGGCAAATGCATTATCAAACCCAACATACTTCCTGGGGACATGTCCCAGGAGCATCACTTGGGTGTGTGCTTCTTGGACCCCTGCCTTGCTCCAGCCTTGTTTGGCTACAATCTACCATCTGCCCTGACCACGAAACCACCTCAACCCTTGCCCTGGCGACTCAGACTGCAGCAGATACCTGGTGTACAGCAACTTGCTAGGTGATCACCATGACCTAGTCGATCCTGACACCGTTGAACTAACGGGATCGCTCTGGGAGCCACTGTAACCCCTGGGATCTGAATCCCTTGCTCTTGACAGCTGACTGCTTGCTATGGTCAATCAGGCTATAATTCATCTCCTGCCTCCCTCTCCAGATAGTCATCCTGGTACTCATCTCCCCCTGACCAGTTTCTAAATAACCCCTTCCCAAGTTGTGTGACATCCCTCCTACAGGTCCTCCCACACACCCATGAAAAAAACCCTTGCTCATAGGAACAGAGGGAGCCGCCTGTTTCCCATCTGCCTTCCCTTCTCTACCAGCTGGCCATTTTGAGCTGCCCACCTGTTGCTGCTTCCCCATGAGAAGCAACGGCCAGGGATGACAAAAGCAGGAGATGACAGATGATTTTTGACTGGGGAAGTGGCTTTTCCCCAAGCGTGCTGACCCAGGCCTTTCTACCCACACTAGCAACCCCTCTTGGTCTCCCTAAAACCCGGGCATCCCAGTCGGTGTAACAGCACAGGGCAGTGACCACAGCATTAGACAAATCCCCGCTTGCCACAGATGGCCAGTCTGCAGCGGGGAGCTACTTTGGCCAGACTTAATCAGCATGCAGCTGTACGGGCAGAGTTCACTCAGCGCCTGTTGTTTATTCCAGATGTTCACCGCAGTGTTTTCTGCCTTCCACCTTCACTCCCCAGCTCTCAAATCAAACCCCTCTCTACCTTTGTCTACGGTCCACAAGGTGCTCTGCTTCCACGTGCTTCCTCATTTTCATCACAAGGTGTCAGCAAAGCCCCTTCCAATACTGTCCCCACTAACAACTCCACGCTTTCCCTTCCAATTTGTACCACTTATGGCCCAAACTCAGCCCAAGCAAATAGTAATTCATGGCTTTGACATCTTGTTAAGAGTTAAAAGTTGCCTCTGGGACTGCTGATATCTAGTTATCTGTTTATTTCTCTGATAGTTTATATATAAACATAATAATTGACTCAAAACTGCCTACTTGGGCACATAGCAGGCCTGTGGTGGTGGGTGTTCAGCATATCTCAGTCACTTTCCACTGCCTGGCTCTGTTTTCCCCTTTCTGTTTGTTACACATATTTACCGCATTTTTGTCTTACGTTAGCCCCCAGTCCTTCAAACACACACAGGAGCAAACCGATAGGCCTGCTGTAACCCACAGACCTCTGCAGGACTGCAAACTTGGTCCAAGAATGAGCGCATATACCACAACAGGCCTGATCGTGGTTACTAGTAACAGGTGGCTTTTGGGGGGGAAAAGGTAGGAAAATGTACTGCTGCAGTAGTAAAAAAACGGTGCCTAAATGCAACAGTAAGCACCTCAGACAGACAGGTGGATGTATAGATTTTAGTGCCTATAGTAATTACCGCTTCATAGTGGAATGTGGGCCAGATAATTGAGAGGAGTTAGATAAGTGGTGGAACAGGGAATTTTTAAAAACATTATTTAGCTACAAATGACTCCTTTATCAGGAATGCCTTTAGCAGGTACAGATAACCAGGAAGAAAAGGTGAGGTGAAACATGAGTCAATTAAGAGGTTTGAGTCCTGTGTCTGGCATCCTATTAAGTGGACTTATTTAGACCCCATTCTTGCAGTGAGCTCTGCATGGACACTGGCCTCCCCCCGAGACAGAATTATCTGAAGTATCAGGTCCATAATCCATGCAGAGTTACTGTAGGTGGGTGGTGTGATCTATGCTCTTAGGAAAGGCCAAGACACTTTGGAAGAAAAAGTCTACGTAATTTATTCAGCACTTCATCGGAGACTGCAGGACAGTATTTCACAGGGAGGATTTTCATTACAAAGTTCTAAAGCCTAAATCCCCTGCAACAGTTTTTAGTGCTGGCAGCTTTTGGGCAAGGTCCAGGATTTTGTCCTTGGATAAAAGCGAGCACTCGAGTTATTGGAGACCATTTCAGCTATTGCAAGACCGGAGGATGGGTTTCAATCTTGGTATAGGAGACTAAGAAAAAACATTGTTGTAGCGGTTGTGCTGCAGCTTATATACGTTTAAATCTCTACAGGATGGGTGGCTACAGCTGTAAGCAGCCATTTTGCTTTCCGTTCAGTGCAGATGGTTGGCTCTTGATCCTATGCTCATTGTAGTCATGGCAAAGCTTCTTAGAGAGAAGCCATACTGTGATAGGAAATTAAAAAGCCTCATGTTTCCCACTTGCCCAGTGCCACTCTCTTCCAGGCCAGAGCCAAGCTTCCACACTATTTGGGTAGGGGAGGAAACAACAGGGTGTTTTAAATCACTCTGTCACCTCCTGTAAGTGAAACCAGACATCTCTAGGGAGAAATAGCTCAAGAACTGTCTTCTCTGCCACCTGCCAGACTAGCACAGTATCTATCTTTGGTAGGGTCACTCACCACCACAGTATATCAGTGCCAGATTGGCAAAGATATTTTAGGATCCTTAAATTGCAGAGAGGTGCCTAGTGAGACTTCCAAAAGTGCTTGCACAGGTTAGATGCCTAATTCCTATGGAAATCAGCATGAGTGCTTTTTCAACTGTTGCATGCTCTGTGATCTCTGTTATCTTAGTGCAGCTGTCAGGGTGGTTTGCAGGTCACAGTTGGGTTTTCCATATAGCTGGGACTTGATCCATTAATTGCTTTGAAGATTAGGACCAAAGCCTTGATCTGGCATCAGAAGCTGACTGGTGGCCAGGGGAGGGTCTGGAGTCTGGGCCAGAAGAGCTCACGATCGCCTAGCAGTCAGGCAGCCACACGCAGAACCAGCTGGAGCCTGTGTGTCATCTTCACGTTCAGCTTCGGCACCAGTGACTTAAGTTAATCCAGTCTGGTGGTGACAAATGCCTGAATCGCCCCAGCCAAAATCCTCCCCTGAGACAAAAGGACAACATTTCCTAGCAAGCTGGATATGAACAAAGGCATTTTTAGACATTGATGCTACCTCATCCCTCCTGTACTTCTGACCTAGTCCACTTCAATGTCTGCTTCAAATTCATGGTGCACAGAGCAGCTCTGGGACTGCAAGGGGTCCCCAGAAATCCTCCGAAAGCCTTGGTCTTAGGCCAGAAGCTTGCAGTTAGGTGCCTACGTGTCTGCAGTACCAATTGAGCCTTTAAATCTGGAAGCATCTGCACCAGCAACGATTTGATTTTATGCAATGTCTCTCATGCTACAGTATTGCTAAGCATGTCACTAAATCCTTGCACATCAAAGGAACAAAGTAAATCAAGCAAAACTGCATAAGCCACATTACAATTCAGTTTTGGTGAAAGGTGCTTTGACAACCCTGGAGACTGCAGTCTCCCAGCTAGCAGCAAAACTCACACAGACCCAGCAGGCAGCAGGGTTCATGCTTACCTACACTGCCAGGCAGCGTGCCTCAGTGCTGCGAGGCTGGATTAGGCTGGATAGGTAGTCAAGGATTCCTGATAGAATCACTGAATCACAGAAAAAGGGGAGCTGAAGGGACCTCAGGAGGTCATCTAGCCCAATCCTCTGCTGAAGGCAGATTCATCCTTATCTAAACCATCCCAGTCAAGTGTTTTGTGTACCACACATTTAAAATCTTTCAGTGATGGAGACTCCATAGCCTTTCTAGGCCATTCTGATTCTGTCACTGATTTTTCTCTGAGGCCTTGCACTCTGCTTCACAAATAAAATGTACAATGTCAATAGCTTTGGTTTAAGCTATACGTTATGGTACAGACAGAGAAGGCTCAAGATGATTGACCCTAAATATCAGTATAGGTATAGGTATGTCTGTCCCGAAGCTGCACTTTGGTTCCTCATCTGTAACATGGGAACAATGCTTTCCTTCCTCACAAAGTACATCATGGTGTAACCACTTTTTGAGAAGTGTTCAGTTATGGTGAAGATGGAGGTTATGTAATTATTAAGAACGAAAACCAGGAGGGGATCTAAACTGGCCTAATGCAGGTCCAAAAACCTCAGTCAATATCCCTTGCACCAAGCCGATAACTTTGGGTTCAGCTGTAGCATGTGTATTAGAAAGGCTGTCATGTGGATAAAGCTGTGACTTTCATTTTGTACTGAAAACTTCATTTTTGATCAAGGCATTGAGTGGACCTCTTGCTTAACCTCATCCAAGACAAGGTTACAGTGATTCCTTCTAGTCCGCAGACATTCTCAGGGAGGTGCTTTATACCGTGTTGCAGGGTGATCTTGGAGAAGCCATTGAGCCAAGGATCCAGGGGCACTGGCTCTGTCTGCGTTTTATTGATGAACCCATCCCCAAGGAAGAATGGCCTTTCCACAAAGGAGCGCCAAGTCTTCCAGTAGAATTTGGGCAGAGTCGAATCTAAGGAAAGATTCTTCATTGTTACAGTGGGACTATCCGTTGCCTTGTGTGAGAAAACTGGTGTGGAGGGAGAGAAAGTAGGAGGAACTCTTTCTCGCCAAGAAGGCTGACAAGACCGTGAACTCTCAGAGGTTGGACTAGAGGAGGGAGTGTCCTTGGGCCTTTTTATTTTGCAAAGATCTCTTAATCTCTAATGATTTTCAAGGGTAGACTGACTGCGCTTAAGAAGTTCCTATGTAAAGCCCTTTTTTCCCTGTCACATTGTCCTCAAGTGGGTGAAACTAGAATCCAGAGCTGAGGATTAGCTATTAGCAATAGTCCAGTGTCTCAAGGAAGGGCTAAAACAAGAGATTTGTGCCTGAGAACATGCAACTGAGACTCAGCGCTAGGAAGACTGACTAGATTCACCTATACCTGGGGGCTGTATAATCATATAGACTCCAGAGGTTGGGTTCACTTACAGTCCAGCCTCCCTTCTACAATAGAAAAAATTCCTTCAAGGCATGGCAGGCAAGAGGAAAAAGGCGCATACCCTGGGGAGCTGAGTGGGATAGAAGCCTCATGGCCACCAGGGGGTATCACAGCCACCCATGAGGCACGGTCCTATTACAGTTCCCTATGAGAACATGCCCATGTTTTCTGTTCAGTGGAAGTGTCTATAGTGGCAGGACCTTCATCTCACAAATATGGGTATCACTGCAGTTATAAATGCCATGCTTGCAAAGAAGAATTTTTGCAACTATTTGAGTTGGTTTAATAAAAGGTATCAGATTTACGCAAAGAACCTTATCTGACTGTGTTTAGCATGGACTCTATTTTCTCTTGGTCATGCAAGAACATCATGCCTTTGACTGGCCTTTCAGCTCAGTTTGCCAACAAAGAGCCGTTCTGTTGTGATTCTCCCTAATCTCCTACTCCCTCCAGTCAGCTCCGATTTTACATTAATAAAAAAAAACAACTCATCATCCTCCTTAAAATCAGTGGCACACATTTAAAAGAAACATTACAAAGAAGAGCAATGCTAAAGCTTTTTATAACATACTACAACATTTGACCTATTTTCCTCCCACTTGGTTATTTCTCTCCTTTTAATAAATCAAATAAAACTGCAGGAGCATTGCATTTCATCTTGTCTGGACTGTTATATTTAATCTCTCAAGTGGGTGGAGGTAGGTGTGTGTGGGGAGAGATGGCTGAGAAGCCTGAAAACATGAGAGATGACTCTCTTAAGCTATTCTGCTTTCACCAAAAGTTGCCAGATAGGCCTTAATTAGGAGACATCAAGAATGATCAGGAAAAGAGAAGGGTTTGTCAAGTTGTTGGATGCTGCTAAGCTTTTTCAAGTTTGTAGCTTTTTTTGCATTATGCACAAATTTATTCATCCTAACAACTTTACAGCTCCCTTCCCTTGGATTCTGCAGATTTATCTGTATGAGAAAACTCTTCTATCATCTTTGCTGCTTGCTTAATTGGTAATTTTCTAGCTAGGGTGGGTAGGCATATTCATGTATCTCTTGGTAGAGATTGGATTTTCACTGCTGGAAGATGCTTTAGGCTTGTATGCTAAGAATATTACACCTTTGTGCCATAAGCCACATTATTTTTGCTTCTGAACTATTGCAAAGTAGTTTGAGAGATCTGTAGAGTTCTTGAACCCCAGCCTGTTGGGTAGAACATGAGTGTGATAAATGAGCAGGTCATGCCTCTCTTTAGAAAATGGGTGTCCTTTAGATACCTTTCAGAGGAAAAATTAAACAATTTCTATAGGAATTTTTAAGCATTTCACACAATTTATTGGAGAATTATATTGCTGCTGTAGATTTCTGTAAGTTGCTTCAAAAATCTTGTAAAAGGAGATGTTGGGTCCTGTAGGTTTTTACAGTGATTTCTCATATAGTCAATGGGGCAATTCGCATTCTTAAATATAAGTGTGGACGACTTCTATCTGATGCAGGAAGTCTATGGGCCGACAAGAGGTAAAGCGCTGCTCAACCTCGTACTGGCAACCGGGGATGACCTAATCAGCAACCTAACAATTGAAGGGAAGCTGAGTGATCATGAACTGATCACCTTTAACATCTGCCCTAAAGCTGGCAAGTCAGTCAGTAATACAGAAGTCGTTGACTTCGGGAAAGGTGACTTTGACAAGCTAAGGAGACTTGTCAGAGAGGCCCTAAAAGGCCACAACCCAATGGAGAAGGGAGTTCAGGATGACTAGTTGCTCCTCAAGGGAGCAATCCTGGATGCGCAAGCAAAGTCCATCCCATCTCGGAGGAAAGGCAGCAAAAGGGCACAGCAGCCCCCTTGGCTCTCCAGGGAACTGGAAGACCTCCTGCATCTTAAAAGGAAGACCTACAAAGGATGGAGGACTGGAACCGCCACCAAGGAGGAATACTCTGCTTTAGTCCAGACTTGCAGAGAGCAAACCAGGAAAGCCAAGGTTGTGACTGAACTCCAGCTAGCTAAAAATACCAAGGAAAATAAAAAGTCCTTTTTTAGATATGTGGGAAGCCGGAGGAAAAGCAAGGGCAACATTGGACCCCTGCTAAACCAGATGGGACAACTGACAACTGACGCCCAGGAAAAAGCGAACTTGCTAAATGTGTACTTTGTGTCAGTTTTTCACCAGTCCCAAGGGACGGCCCTGCCCACTATGGGTCAGGGAGGCATGGGCGAGGGAGATTCCTTGCCCTCCATTGAAGCTGACCTCGTGAAGGACCACCTTGACAGGCTGGATACCTGCAAGTCAGCCGGCCCTGATGGGTTACACCCCAGGGCACTCAGGGAGCTGGCGAGCATCATAGCTCAGCCCCGGCACAGATCCTGGTGCTCTGGTGAGGTGCCCGATGATTGGAAGAAGGCCAATGTCATGCCTATCTTCAAGAAGGGGAGGAAAGTAGATCCAGCTAACTACAGGCCCATCAGCCTGACCTCTATCCTGGGGAAGGTCTTGGAAAAGATTATCGAGGCGGCCATCCTTGACAGACTAGCTGAAGGCCATATCCTGAGGGATAGCCAGCACAGGTTTGTTGTGGGTAGGTCTTGCTTGATCAACCTCATTTCCTTTTATGCCCAGGTGACCCATCACCTGGACAAGGGGGAAGAGATCAACGTTGTATACCTCAACTTCAAAAAAACCTTTGATCCGGTATCCCACAATCACTTCTTGGCAAAACTGGCTAACTGCAGTCTTGACGTCACCATGATCCACTGGCTGGGGAACTGGCTCTGCAGTAGGACCCAGAGGGTGGTGGTCGACAGGAGCCGATCGTCTTGGTGTGCTGTGACCAGTGGGGTCCCACGGGGCTCTGTCCTAAGGCCTATACTGTTTAACATCTTCATCAATGATGTGCACATTGGTGTCAGAAGTAGGCTGGCCAAGTTCGCTGACAACACCAAACTCAGGTAAAGCATCCATACCTGAGGATAGGAGGGTGATCCAGGTGGATCTGGACAGACTCATGAAATGGGTGGATGAGAACCTGATGGTGTTCAACACTGACAAAGGCAAGGTTCTCCACCTTGGGAGGAAAAACCTGCAGCATCCTTATAGGCTTGGCAGTGCTACACTGGTTAGCACTACAGATGAAAGGGGCTTCGGGGTCATGACTGACCACAAGATGAACACGCGCCTGGGACGTCATTCTCCCCTTGTACTCGGCCTTGGTGAGGCCACAGCTGGAGTACTGCGTCCAGTTTTGGGCTCCACAATTCAAAAAGGATGTGGAGAAGCTTGAGAGAGTCCAGAGGAGAGCCACGCGCATGATCAGAGGTCAGGAAAACAGACCTTACAATGACAGGCTGAGAGACATGGGACTCTTCAGCCTGGAAAAGCTCAGGCTCAGAGGTGATCTAGTGGCCACCTATAAATTTATCAGGGGTGCTCATCAGGATCTGGGGGAACGTCTGTTCACCAGAGCGCCCCAAGGGATGACAGGATCGAACAGTCACAAACTCCACTGTGACTGATTCAGGCTGGACATAAGGAAGAACTTCTTCACTGTCCAAGCCCCCAAGGTCTGGAACAGCCTGGCGCTGGAGGCAGTTCAAGCACCTACTTTGAACACCTTCAAGACACATTTGGATGCTTATCTTTTTGGGATCCTATGATCCCTGCTGACTTCCTGCCCCTGGGGCAAGGGGCTGGACTCGCTGATCCTCTGGGGTCCCTTCCAACCCTAATGTCTATGAAATCTATGAAATCTATGAAAGTTCATGTTCAAGTGCTTCACTGGATCAGAGCCTTAAATATTTCAATACTGGTCACATCCGCCCTGACATACAAGATATTTCTTGTTCAAATCAAATAGGATAAGGATAACACTAATAACAGCTAAGCAAATAAACCTGAGATAATGAAAGGACCAAACACTGTAATCTAAAATAGAGTTGTTAATGTCAGTGCTTCATGCAACATCAAAGGCAAAATATACGACAATTTACAAAGTATAAAACAGGTCGAGTTTGCTAAAGACACCTTGTATTAATTACTGTATATTCATAGAAACTAATGAGGTTATTTATGTGTGAACGCAGGAAATGTATTGAAACATATACTTAATGTCTGAGATTTAGCTTGTTTGGAACATTTTCTTTTAGCAAGTAAAATAAGAAAAAGGAAGAGACAAAGGCAAATTACAGAACCCTAGCCTTTCAGTCCAGAAAGGACCATTAGATTATCTCACATGACCTCCTGTTTAATGCAGGCCACCACTGTTACTTCTGTAGTGGACTGAATAACCTGTGTTTCACGGAAGCATGCCTTTTCAGATACGCATCCAATCTTAAGGACAGGATTTCAAGGAATGAAATTATATTTTGAGGGGTGGAAGGATAACTGTTTCATGTGTTTTGAGGAAGGAATACCGTTAAGGACTTTGAAAAGCTTTTTTTTTTAAAAAACAAGTTAAAAGTGCATTGCATTTTAGTTTTCTTTACAACAAAATACTTACAGTAGCCTCAAATTTATTGGTAATTAATTACACAATTGCTTTTATGATGCAGTAGTCAAAAAAGAATTGTTGCGGTCTAAAGAATAGCCAGGAAAGAATTGGTTGGCCGAGAAAATAATTTTGAAAGTTTACTTTGTAAAGGATTGAATTTGCTAAATGTGCCCTGACATTTTGGAATGGTGCGTGCAGCATGATAAATTCACTGGGTCCTTACAAATACGTTATTATCGTGCCTGCACTGTTGCTACTTAAAAGAAGTTGAAATAGTTGGGGACTTCTTAGGAGGAGGGAAAGCTCATCCCTATTTAAATACTAATCCATTGTCTAACCTCTTAGCAAACCTACACAGTCAACCCGGACACAACACAAGGCATCCTAACCTGCCACAGGTAAAGCAGGGAGACCGCAGCAACCAACATCCTGCTGCCGCAAAAGACCCACAAGATTGTCCATCAAACTGCTTCCTGTGCTATACACCAGATCTGCTCCACAGGCTTGTCTGGAAATGGAGCAAAACCCATGGCCCCTTTCTTCTCCTTCCTCTTTTGCATAGTCATCTGGCTGGGATGGGAAGGGCAGTGCTTTATTCACGCGACTTGCTATTGTAGCCTAGCTGTTTGTTGGGTTGCACAGGGATGGACCCATTTTTTTTGCTTAATAATCATATGTGAAACTGTACAAGGGCTAATCAAAATGTGCTTCTATCTGAGGGAGCAAACTAATAAATGGGAGAAACCTTTCAGTGGGGCTTTGCGTTACCATGTGCGTTGCCTGAGGACTGCCAAATTAGCTGCCGCATGTTGATGGAGGCTCTAAGCAGTTATTTTCTTCCTGAGATCTCTGCAGCAAACGAGAACTTTGTGAAGGCTAAAGCATGTGCGCTGGTCGGAAACCAGCACAGGTATCCTCAGCCATGCGCCTCCATGCCCCAAATTACTGTCAGGCAGTTTAGTACACTCTATGCGGTGTTAGATGCTCATTGATTATCCGGCTTTAGCCACATCAACATTCAGTCCATCAATGTTCGAACACTACTCTGGGAAATAAATATCCATAAATCATTCTGCTAAAACACCCCACCAAAATAAGGGCAAATGATGCTTCTAACTGAACTGTACAACTGATTGGAAGTAAGGGTTTCTGAAATAGCTTCTTGATTGAGAATATATGTCTCATTAATCTTTTAAACATAACAACATGAGCTGAATGGAAAAGAAAAACTGAGCTACTAGGCAGCCTGCCATGGTTGAGGCAAAAGGAGGGCTTTCAGGGTGGAGGCCCTGATTAAGCAAAGCACATTAGTAGGGGCTTACATTTCCATATCTGCTAAAATCAGCAGTATTTAATTCACCAAGGATCCTGAAGGCCCTCTGTTCCACCTAGCTGTCCCTGAGGTCTCCTCTTCTCAAAATACAGGTCCCCAAAATCCCTGGCTGGTTCCTGTGTAACTCTGGAGGCACTTAAATTCTTTAGACTCCTCTGATTTTGCCAGTAAAGTTTCCTCTGGTTTCTAAAAAACTGATTCTGGGTGCTCCTGCACCTGACCCTTGGCTGTACTGAGCAGCTAAGCATCTCTGTCCTCTCCATCCTGCCTAAGCTCTCTTGGGACTCCCACCTTTGTCTCGCCTGTGGGGCAGTAGGTCTTTTCAGAGTATAACCAAAGGAGAAGCAGTGTCTAATAGCTTGGTGGTTTAGAGAGGGATGTGTAAGACTCGTTCAATTCCCATCTCTGCCCGAGGGGATCAGGACCTGCTAACTCCAACTGAATTAGCTGAATGTGCTAACTCCAACACTGTCAGGCACCCTAGGGTGAGGGTGCTCTCAGATCCTCCCATGGAAGCTGCTCCATTTTACATGGAATGATTAAATACACATTTGGCCAGTGAGAAAGAACAAGAGGGACCCTACAGTCTTGAGATTAGGGTATTCACCGGAGAGAAAGGAAACCTGCTGGATTCTAGTCCCTGTTTCAATGAATTTTCAATGGGACTGGACCCCAGGCCTTTACGCTACAAGGTGACGGCCCTAACCTTCCCAATAAACCATGGTGCCACAATTGCTTTTGTTCTCTTTCTTTCTCTCAGACCCAATGGAAATTTAATTCCTCCAGGCAAAGAGAAACTGCTTCAATATGAGGGACTGAGAACATCTCCCACCCCATCAGCAGATGCTTGGCGCATGCAGGTTCAAATCCTCTTAGGCAGAGGCCAGAATTGAATGTAGGCTTCCTCCATCCTAGATGCATGCTTTACCTCCTGAGCTATTGCATAAAAGGAGAGGGGTATGGCATTGCTGCCTTGCCCAGCTGTGCACTGAGAAAGATGTCCCTAGGTCTAGGGACCTAACTCGCAGAGAAAGTTCAGGGGTGTAAGTCCTAGGAGAACTAGGCACCTCCCTTTAACCGAGAGGAAGGTGCCTAAATCTGTGAAAGGGATGGGGCTTAAGGCACATTTTCTGAGCCTTTCTTGCTGGCTAACTCAGCTGGTTTCCAGTTCAGGGGCACCTTGTTCTCTCTGTGCATTGTACAAGGTGTCTTAGCACATACCTCGGGGTGTGGGGGCCACTAGACCAGGGCTGCCCACTTTCGGAGAGTCTGGGGCACAGATCTCCCAGCCATGCACTGCATGGGCCATGCACCCCGCACATCATGCCATGCAAACCACCCCCTCCCTGCTGCACTGCCTGGACACCTGATGCCCCCTGTGACAGGCCAGGCCACAGATGCTGGGGGGACCTGATGACTCCAACAGCAGCAGCAGCAAAAAGCAGAGGGTGGATTGGCAGTGGACCTGGGGACTGCAGTTTAACCCCTCAGGGCTGCATGCTGCCGACAGGCTACCAGCTGGACAGCCCTGCTTTAAAATTAAGCACCTGCTTATCCGGGGTTTAAATCCTGCTCCCAATAACTGGTCTGGCCAATAGGGATTTTCAGAGAGGATGGGGAAGGGGATCCTTCTGCCTACACTGGACAGTGGCTCCTCGCTGCTAGACGGGGAGCTGGGCACTGAGGAAGGAGAGGCAAGGCACCGGGATAGTGAGGTTGATACCCAGCATAGCGCTGCAGACCGGTCTCGTGCAAGGTCCCGTCATTCTGCCCATCAAATTCTGCGCCTCTCCCCACAGATCGCTGTCCTCTGAAGAGGGCTGTGCATGACACAGCCCTCATTGCAAATAGCCAGCTGACAATCAGTGTCGGATGTGTCCTCTCTAGGACAGAAGATGGAGATGGAGATGTTTCATACTGTACGCGACAGCGTGAAAGGTGAAGTAAAAGCTGAAAGGCTTCTCCTTGTGGGTATACCAAGGACATATCATAGATGACTTGAACCCCTTTCACCAGCATCCAGTTCACTTATATCATTTTCCACTGTAATTTTTATACAAATGTAGCAGGCTTACCTTTTCGGGGCTTGGGTTGAGTCCCAGGCTCGAGGGTCTGCGGTTTGATTGGTGGGGCCCGCCCACCAATCCAGAGGCAGCACAAGGGAAGCAATGCCCGGTCCTTTTCCGAAGGGAGGGGCAAGGAGCGGCTGGACCTGAATCGGAACTGCGCCAGCCAGGTCCGGAGAACTTCGGGGGCTTACGGAAGAGTATAAAAGGGGAGTGGGCTCGGCAGGCTGCGGAGAGACAACAATGGCAACTGCGAACCCGGCAAGCTGCTGGGCAGTCAGCGTGCAGACCGGCACACGGAGAGCTGGCCCTGGAAGCAGCTCGAGGCTGCTCGGGCCCCGCACAGTGTGCACATCGGCACACGGAGAGCTGATCCTGGGAGTAGCTCGTGGCTGCTCGGGCCTAACCCGGTGCACGGGCTGGTGCACGGAGGACCCGCCTGGGAGCAGCTCGTGGCTGCTCAAGTTAGCCTTGGCCCTAGGCCGAGTGGTCGGAGCCCTGCCATGTGGCTCTGCCTTTAACTAAAAGAGCCCTGGTGCCCAGAGCAGGGTCTGGGAAAGGGAGGACCCCGGTGTGAGATCGGGGAACCAGAGCCTGCACGGGTTCGGTTCCTGCGCGGAAGAGAGAGCCCTGGGTGCCCGGTTGAGGAGAGCCGAAGGCACAGCTGGGGAGAGGCTCTCGTGGGATCGGCCTCCAGGGGATGAGCCTTGGCAGCTTCAGGGAGGAAGCATGAGTTGCTGGGGAAGCGGGCACGGGACAGGAGGGTCTGCCATCTCCACCCACCATTGCAAGAGGGGCGTGCCCATGCCCCGGGGCCCTAAAGGGGAAGGAGCTCCAAGGAAACCGCTTGGGGAGGTGCTGAGTGCACACCCTACTCTGGGTGATTGTTGTTGTGTCAAGGTCTGTATAGCTATGGCTGTTCTTTAAGGGAGTTTATATGGTCCATGTGTTCTTACTGCATTAATATGTATATTTGCATTGTTACTTGGTAGGGAATATTATTATTCACTTATTTGGGTTATATAAGTTGATTCCCCATGTATGTTTATTTTGTTGTAACCTTAACTATCTTGTTTAATGTGTTAATTATTATACATGCTGTAAATTATATGGTTTATGTGGATTGTGGGATAGTATATGTAGTGTCACATGCCCAGCTTTATTGTAAATAGTTCATGTTTTATCTTAAGTATTTATTATAGTAATAAATTGTACATAGTTAAGCACTCGGTCTCAGCCAGGCTCTGTAGAGAGGAGAGGGAACTGCTCTAGTAGCCGGCCCCTCCATCAGCACCCTGCTTGACCCCCATCACTGTCATTGGAGGACAGGGCACACCCCCCTGGGTGTACCCGGGCTACACAAACGTAGAACCGGTGAAGCCTCTACTTATTACAAGAACTGGTATGGCATAGACAGTGGCGCTCATGCATTTCTTGGAACACCTGGATCCATTCCCGATTCCACCGCTGACTTGTATCACCCCGGAGAAATCAAATCACTTTCCTGTGCCTCTATTTCCTTGCTTAACTCTCTGTTACAGGAGCTATAACATCTACCACTGCGATGATCTCTAAATGAAATGATTAACAACCATCATTGCTTCGTCCTAACATTAATTGCAAACAAAGCAACTTGCCAAAGTAGGCGCAGCTAACATTTCCCATAAATAAGGGCAGATTAAAAAAGCAACAGCTGAAGCTTTTCTGCTCTTACGTCTATGAAATATAGTGAAGCAAAACAAAATTTAATCCTTTTTCAAGGCATGCTGCAACATGTGGAGACCTGCAGGACTTTAGCGGCACGTTCCCAAGTGGGTCAATGGTGAAAAATGCCCGCTATTTCCACTTGGATAGAGGACAGGGACAGACCTCCTTCAGAAAAAGAAATGTATTCTGATCAGAAACAGGAAAGGGCAACACAGGACTCTTAACTAGACTAAGGAGTGAGTGCTGTGTGGTACAGCAGAGAAGCTAATGTTTAATGACTCTTGCCTGCAGGTTATAATTTTTTTTAAATTATAGGGATTGTTTCTATTTTCTTTTTGGAGAAGGAATCTGTGACATTAACATTAGCAAAGACTCCAGCTTTTATCAACAATACAGGAGGCAAAACATATCTCCACCACTTTCCGTCTTCCTTGTACAAATTAGAGATAACTCTCTCCTTTTCTTGTGTGAGCTGGGAGGCCAATTTATTTTCATAGTTTCATAGTTTCATAGTAGCTAGGGTCAGGAAGGACCTGAACAGATCGTCTAGCCTGACCCCCTGCCACAGGCAGCAATGAGTGCTGGGTTCACAAGACCCCAGACAGGTGATCATCCAACCTCCTCTTGAATTTGCCCGAGGTAGGGGTGAGGACCACTTCCCTGGGAAGTTGGTTCCAGATTTTGGTGACCCTAGCTGTAAAATATTGCCGTCTGATCGCTAACCTAAACCTATTCCCCATCATCTTATTACCATTGTTCCTTGTCACCCCAAGGGCTCTATTTATTTGCTGTTGATCTCCCCTGATGAGTTTGTAGGCAGCTACCAGGTCCCCCCTCAGCCTCCTCTTGCTGAGGCTGTTCAGGTCCCTCAGTCTGTCCTCGTAGGGCCTGTTCTGCTGCCCTCTCACCAAGCGGGTGGCCCTCCTCTGAACCCTCTCCAGGCTGGCCACATCCCTTTTGAAGTGCGGTGCCCAGTCCTGCACACAGTACTCCAACTGCGGCCGGACCAGTGTTGCATAGAGGGGGAGCATCACCTCTCTGGACTGGCTTGAAATGCACCTTTGGATGCATGACAAGGTATGGCTGGCCTTGGTGGCTGCGGTTTGGCATTGGCGGCTCATGTTCATCTTGGAGTCAATAATGACTCCAAGATCCTTTTCCGCCTCTGTGCTTTCAAGGAGGGAGCTCCTCAGCCTGTATGAATGCTGTGGATTTCCTTCTCCCAAGGTGCAGCACCCTGCATTTGTCTACGTTGAACCCCATCCTATTCTCATCTGCCCACTTTTGTAGTCCACCTAAATCCATTTGCAGCCTCTCTCTCTCTTCAAGTGTGTCCACCTCGCCCTGCATCTTAGTGTCATCAGCACACTTGGACAGCATGCTTTCCACCTCCTCGTCCAAGTTGCTGATGAAGATGTTAAACAGTGGGGGCCCGAGGACCAAGCCCTGGGGGACACCACTGCTCACATCTTGCCAGGTTGAGTACAACCCATCCACCACTACTCTCTGGGTGCGCCCCATCAGCCAATTTTTTACTCATCCAACTGTGCAGATATCAATGCCACAGTTGTTTAATTTATTGATGAGGATGGGGTGAGAGACAGTGTCAAAGGCCTTCTTAAAGTTTAGAAAGACTACGTCCATGGCAACATCTTCATCCAAGGATTTAGTCACCTGGTCATAAAAGGCAACCAGGTTGGTGAGGCAGGACCTGCCTGGATGAACCCATGCTGATTGCCCCGAGCATGATCTCGCCTGCAGGCCCTCCACAGATGTGCTCCTTGATGATTCTCCAAGATCTTCCTGAGCACCAAGGTGAGGCTTGCAGGCCTATAGTTACTTGGGTCCTCCTTCCTCCCTTCCTTGAAAATTGGGACCACATTAACCAGTTTCCAATCCCCCGGTGCCTGGCAAGATGACCACAAATATTCATATAGTAGGGCCAAGGGCTCCGCGATGACACCCTTGGGTGGAGGGCATCTGGACTTGAAGATTTAAAAATGTCTAGCCTTTCCAGAAGATCCCTAACTACATCTGCACTGACTGAAGGCCTGACAGAGCTATCCCCGAGATAGAAATTCATTGCCAGATTTTTGTCTTTTCTTTATGTTTCCTTTTATTATCCTGCAATGCCAGGTTGTAGAGCCGTAATGTTGTTTCTTTCAGTCACTTTGGGGAAAATCTAAGCCTCTCATGGGTACTTGTGCATTTAGATACATGATATTTTTCAGGGCTCTGCTCATAACCAGCATAAAGCATATGACTTAAAACGATTTCTTTATGTAAACAGCCTTGTACAGCATTGCAATCTAAAATGTATTTCCCTAATTGCCATCATTTACGCTATTATAGATCAAATCACACCTCAAATGCATTGTCCCTTCATGCCTCTTAGGTACCAATCAATACCTGGATAACCTGATAGTGCATCTGTGCAAGGATTGGCCTAGATGACCCCATGGTCACTTCCAAACCCATGCTCCTATGATGTGACTGCCATTTAAGATAATTACTTGATACGATGGAGAATCTAGTCTGACCTGCATCCAGCAACACTTCAATAGAAAGAAGAAAGTATAAGAAGGAAAGTATGAGAAGGAACGAGCAAAAGCAGAGACCAGAATGAAATGCTGAGTCAGTTCATTGGCACAAAATGGAACTGCCCCTGTTTTGAAATTGCATTGAAAATGTTCATAGTGGTGTCAAATTTGAACTGAAATTTTGCTCACCATTTAAAATAAACCATTTAACATTTTGACCAGTTACAGAGCTGCTCTGCATTTTTCAAAAGCTCCATGAAAATATGTCCCAGAATGTCAAATTCAGATAAAACAGGCAAAACAATGTATCTCTGATGATGTTTTCATGCTCCCTTCCCACATACCTTGCTGTAACCATCTCTACTTTAGATGCTGTGGAGAGGACACCTACAGACTAGCCTGGTATAGGAAGGGGTCATGCGATGCCTATGTTTGGTTGCCTCTTCCACTGAGCCCTGGAAGAGCTGGGGTTGCTGCAAGAGCTGGGGTTGCTCTCCCATCCCACAAGAAGGAAGCATGAGTGCAGTTCCCAGGTGTACTTATGGGATAGGCTTCATCCTGTGCCCAATTCACGGCTTTATTGCTCCAGTTCCATCTCCCCCCAGGTTGCAGGTAACTGGATATTTAGGACTTCTGTGAGAGGCAGCATAGTCCAATGATCACAAGACTTGGCAGTCAATCAGGAGACCTCCGTTTTCTTCTGAACTCTCTCCCAGACCCACAGTGCAGTCATCTAGCCAGCAGTCTCTGTCTCTTTTTTCCTTCCCACCTTTGTCTGTCTTGTCTGAGCAGGGCTGGGATTGGCCCTATCTCAGTAGTTATTCATTGCCCAACACAGTGGGGCATTTCAGGGCTCCTGTAATAACAAGGAAGGCATAATTGCCTTTGTTGATTGTAATTTGGCTTTTAGATAGTTTTATTAAGGCATCACGAGGCCTCTGGGCTTGGGCTCTGATAAATTATCATCGTGAATTACCATATTATTAATGGTTATCATTCTAATTTTATTTGTGACAATAAACTATTAAGGTGAAAATACTAAATAGCAGTTCCATTTTTCTGGCAGATTATTGGATTTTTTTCTTGGATAATTGTAATTAACAATCAGTTGAGGAACTCATCCTTGCCATGTCACCTGCAATTGCTAGGGTCCATGCAACAGCTGTAATTTAGAGGGCTGAGATAATCACATAATTACTCTGCACTGATTATAGGGGACTTGCATGGTCGGTGGATAACAGAGACTGTATGACATAGGAGGAAAAGATGGAGACATATGTCGCTAGTTTAGTTCACCATATTCCATTAATCTTGATTTCTTTACATCCTTCTGCAAGCTACAGCAAGGAGCCTGAGCACTAGAGCTGTGCAAAATTTCGATGGGTGTTTCATTTCAAAGCTGTTTTCATGCGTTCCAGGCTCGAAACAGCAAAATCAAAATGAAACGAAAGTCTTTGAAACAGCTTCGAAACGAAACGAGGGCACTCAAAATATTTCGAAAGTTTTGAAATGTTTCAAGCTTCAAAGCCAGGCTTGCTGCAGCTAAAGAGGAATAAAGGAGAGGGAGAGGGACATGGGGGGAAGGACTGCTCTCTGATATCGATCTCTAGCTCCCGGGTCGATTCGCCAGCCCTCTGATCACTTCCCCCAGCTCTCTGATCATTTCCCCAGCTCTTCCTGGGGGGCACGGCCCCCTGATCTGCACTTGGGTCCTGGCGCTGGCCACAGTGGCAGCCTGCTGAAACTCAGCGTGCAGATCTGGGGGCCTGCACCCCCCTAGGAAAAGCTGGGGGAAGCGATCAGAGAGCTGGGGATCTGAGTGCAGGATGACAGCAGGCGGCCACTGCCGGCTGGGGCCAGTGCCAGCACCCGAGTCTGCCCGGCACAGCCCACACCTAGCATTGGGAAGACCCCAGGGCTGGCGCTGGCCCTAGCCATCAGCGGCAGCCTGCTGTCATCCTGCACTCAGATCCAGGGGACTATGCCCCCCCAGGAGGGCTGTGGGGCTGTGCCAGACTCCTTCGGTGGTGTGGGCCCCCGGATTTGCTGTGGGATGACAGCAGGCATGTGATACAAGTTTTGCTTTGCATAGTTTGAGGTGCAGTTTCCCAGAAACCCTTGCACCTATCTTCTTGAAACAAGGCAGGCTTCATGCCCTCAGAAGGGGCTACCATCCCCGCAATTTTCATCTGAATCAGGCAAGAAATGATAAAGTTATAGGCATTTTTGTGATTCCCCATTATAGCCCATGGGTGAAACGTTGAAACACGTCAAAACAGCACTGAAACAGAGAAAGAGTTTTGATGAAACAGAACTGAACAGTGCTTCAAAACAGCGAAACGAAATACTATCCCTTCAAAATGGCAAAACAGAAGTTGAAACGAAACGGTGCTGTTTCTCACAGCCCTACTCAGCACCCTATACTCCAGCTCCAGTGGGCAAGGAGAAGGGGTCCGAGACATTTCATGAGTGCTAATGTATGTCGGGCCCCCTTGGCATCTACTAAGGGCCCAATCTAATCCTCAATGAAGTCAACAAAACAATTTCCATTAACTTCAGTGGGAGTACGATAATCTGATTACTAGAAGCCAGTGCTCCAGCAGGAAGAGCATTGGTCCCAGCATTAAAATATCAGGGTCTCTAATTTCATCACTGGCTCATCTAATAATTTTGAGTAATGAGGTGTCAGATCCCAGGGACCCGTATGGCGATACAGAAGTAACTTGCTGAGCAAGGATTACAGCCACCCCTTATCCCACAGAAGATGATAAAAAAAACAGGGCATCTCTACAGGATCTGGAGAAAAGAAATCCCTAGAAACCACAAGGCTTCACGGGAGGTTTAGAGTTCATTGTTTTTAGGAATAGTAAAGGGAAACTTTGGGCAGCAGGTGAATTTTTGACATTAACACAATACGTGCTCACTGCGTTGAGAGCAAGGTGAGAGCTTGGCTTGGGCCCCATTTGGTAGCTTCAGTTTTCCTATCTGTAAAATAAGGATAGGGAGAGGGATCATGTTTTGCCAAGTGCTTGGAGCTGTTTGGTCAGAAGACACCACAAGCACGCCGGGAATCAGGTAGAGGAGGAAAAGCTCCATCCTTTATAGGAATTTGAAGCCAGGGATATGGAGAAAGGGCCTAGTTTTTGGGGAGGACAGCTCATTCTATTTCCATGAAACAGGAGGGGGAAAAACTTTCAGCAAGATACAAAACCTACTCTGGGAATGTTATTGGCTTTTCCCCCTCTTTGGGGCGGGGGCAGAAATCCTCTTGCCAAACAGTGGTGTTATCAGTTGCACAGGTGCAGAGCGCTGGAGGTTAATGAAGGCAGGCTATGAGGGGATTAGTAGTGCATTGCAAACAAGCTTGTGCTAAGTGGCTTAGGATTCATCCTGTTCTGCTTTTAAAAACGGATTCCTGCTACCTTCCTTTTCCAAAACACACAAACTGTTGATGACGATTAGTCTGTGAAGCTGCACCGATAAGTGGTCACCATCTGCTTATGCAGCAAGACGTGCACCTCAGGCCCGTCCTTTGACATTCAAAAGCCAGCTCATCACCTTTGAGCCCTGGTGGCTACGTGTGACCTGTCATGGTGTGGATGGTAATTCATTTATCTGGCTGTGTATATCCCAGCCTTAGGCTTGCACGCTGCCATACGCAGTCGGACACCTGCTGACCTCACCAAGGCATTGCGAATGCAAGCCTGTCAAGGTTCCCGGCCCCGAATTTTTATACATCGGGAGTGTTCATATGGCTCACATTATGCACGTGGGCTTTATGTGATGCAGGCCCAATAACAGGTTTTATGGGGGTGGAGGGCAGGAATGGGGGAATGCCCAGAAGGGTTTTGAGATGGAAATTGAAGGAGCAGATTGCAGGTGGATCACAGATGTGCCTTTTATACACTCTCCCAGGAAATCTTTTTGATATGAACATTTCAATTTGATTGTGGTCACAGGTCAGAGTGAGTCGTCTTATGATTAGAGGAGTGCTTCAGAGTCGCTTTGCACTGGAAGTGGAAGGGAAGAGGACTGTGGTGCGTTTGTGACACAGGGAGGGAAAAAATCCCATCCCTAGTCTTCTATGTCACTGAGGCTGGGACTTACAGAAGGAACTAGGCACCCTATTCCCATATGCAACCTGATTACATCAAACTCCCCTGGACCTCTGAGACTCTCGGCCTAAAGGTCATGAGCCGATCCCTGCAAACCTTTACTGCAGGGAACACTCCTGTTGGAGTCGAAGCTTAATTTCTGGATTTTGAATATTTATGTCAACAGAAACATGCACAAACGCTGAATTCTTAGAGCCCAGGCGTGGGTTATATTCATCTCGGCAGACACACGGCCCCAAATCAATCCTTGCAGCTGTGCATAGATTGGCAAAGGATCTGGGAGGGGTAGCCTGTATTGGACCTTCCTGGGCCTATTTCATTCCTAGTGCGGGTTAGAGCGGCCCTGCAATTCTCTGCTGCATCTAGCCAGGGCGCACGCCCATCTGCTCCTACGCCTGGAACAGCCCATGGAAGCCTGTTGCTGTGGCTCCAGCAAGCCGTCCACAGAGCCAAGTGAAATAACATCACTAGCACTGTCCTCAAAGGTTTCCTTTCTACCAAGTGTGGTCCTATAGTTACCGACTGAAACTAGGATGTAGGCGTCTAGGGATCAAATCCCTATCCCTATAGCTCTGCTATAGCCTCTCAATAGGTGATTCATGGGCTCCCTCTACGCTGTGAATTTCTGCATCATGGAAATGACATCACTTACTGCTTGAGAAGTTTATGAGGCTTTATTAATTCCATGTTTTTATGCTCAGCCATATAGAAGTGGCTAAAAATAAAGCATGCCTATGAGTGTGCCAAGCCACATGGCTAAGAGAGCTCCCAACCTTGTTATTCATCCAGAAGATGAGAAGCGTCTGCCTATGTCTTTGCAAGGGCAGGATTGAGGGTTGTTAACTTGCAAATCCCTCTTGGCTTCATGTCCATGTGGATTTCCAGTCAGAGCTATTAAGGTACTTGGAGAAGGGATCACCCAGGGAAATGCTGGGTGCTGCACAGTATAAAATTGCTTGTCACTTTGGACTGGATAATGCCTGAGCACTTGTGCCAGTGTGCTGTGTTGCTGCAGTCAGTGGTGTTTTTTAAATGGAGGCTCAAGTAAAGCCTTTGACAACTTCTGGCTGTGAGAGGATGGTGCTCACAGTTACAACAGTTGATGATCCCACTGCCCAAATTCCAGGTTGGATATGACACCATGCCTACCTAAATGCCCAGCTGTAACTGCAAGGGGAACACACGTCTTCACATCCACATCCTATCCTGAACCAATGGGTAATGTTTCTTCACCTTGTTAATAACGCTATAATATATAATGCAGCAAGGCGGTGGGTTAGATTATTTAAGCTCTTCTATGGTACCAGATGGCTGAAATTATAATGGTTTCCCTACCAAGCAAAGATATGTGTCCCTACCCCCATACAGGAATGCAGAATCTCTTAGAGGAATTCAAAAGTCCTTTGAGTTGCCTTAAGTTCAGATACTGAAGCTCTGCACAAAGATACAGTGCAATTACTGCTGGCTCATGCTCCCCAGTGGGTGTTGTTAGTACTAACCAGACTTGCAGAAAGGCTGGGGTGCCTTTCTCTAGGGCAATGGGCACTAGGAACTGAGACTACTTGCAAAGCCAAAGTTTTACACTGATGTAAATGAGGGGAGAATTAAACCTGGCATGCATATTCTGTTCAGGGAGAGGTTGAAACCTTGATAATTAGAGTGTAAGAAGTGCCACAGTGGGTCAAATCAATGATCCATCTAGCCTAGTATCCTGTCTCCAATAGTGGCAAAAGTGGATGCTATAGAAAGAGAGCACTGAACTGGACATCTCTGAAGTGATCTATCCCCTATTCAATATATACACATATACTCCCTCCTGGGTATTCATCATTTATTGGGTTAGAGATGCCAGAGAAAACATCTCTAAACATTGTTTTCAGTAGTCATTAAGAGAGCTATCCTCCATGAATACATGGAGTCCCATTTATCCAGTCCTTTTTGAACCTAGCTATGCTATCTGCCTCCACCACCTCCTGTGGCAATGAATTCCAAAAGTTAACTATGTATTGCATAAAAAAGCACTTTCTCTTGTTATTTTGAAACCTGTCGCTGACTCATTTCAGTGGGTCCCCCTTAGTTCGATCATTCTGGGACTTGGTGAACATCAAGACTACAGTCTTAATAATCACAATGCAGCTGCCCTTTTCCACCCCAGTGAGAATTGAGGTGACTCATGCCTGGCTTCTAAAACGGTTTGCGATCCATTGTGACAAATGTTGCTTCACCAATACCAGTTGTTAGCAGGCGTGTGAGAATGTGTGTATGAAAACTGTGTGCTCCTTAAACCTTTTGCAGAAGAATAAAAGTGATCCTTGGGAATGGTGTCTCCAAAAGGTGCTGGCAGAGGAAGGAGGCTTTCTTGAAGGTAGTAGTGGCACACAGGATCCCTGTGGTATAGCAGTGCCTAGGTGACAGCACTAATAATGACAGTCCTCCTTTACAGTGGCTGCAATCTCAAGTAGTAAGTAACTGAAGGCTGATAGCATTTATTTTCCAAAGACAAGAAATGAGATGTGCAAGCAGAGTTGGTAAATGAACATTTCAAATCTCCTTCTCTGAATTATAGTGAGAAGATTCCTGGTTGAGAGTGAATGACTTGTAAATCCCCTGGAAAATGTTTAGCAAAGATAAATCTATAAACAGATGATCTAGACCAGGGTAGGCAAAATACGGGCCACCAACAGATTTGATCTGACCCACTCTGGCCTCTGCATGGTGCTGGTGCTGGATGGGTGGCACTGCTCCCACCCAGCAGCATCAGGCATCAGATGTAGACCTAGAAAGACAGAAGAGAAGAAAAGAGGAGAGAAGAGAGATGGCTGTGGCCCTTGACTGGTCCCCAAAACTTGTTAAGTGGCCCTCCAGCCAAAATAATTGCCCACCCTGATCTAGACTGCTCTAAACACTCACTTGCCCCAGCCCAATTGTGTGGTTGACTATGAATCCACCTCAGCCTTCAGGCATCTTGTAGCTCCTTGGAAATGCCCTTGCCACAGCTGAGTAGAAAGGCTGAGCAGTTACCAGATCCACAGTAGCTCTACGGAGAGTCATGATAGCACTGGGGGGTCATTTGAGCACCTTTCTCACTTGTTTCCAGGATAGGATGCCTTCCAGTTCTCTCTTTCCATCTTCTCTGGAGAAAATATGATGAAAACTCAGGGGGTAGCACATCATGGTATCACAGTGCAATCATGGCAACTAAAGGATGACCTGGATTAACAGCCTGACTCTTACAAAGCCTGTCCTGGGAGTTTTAATAACCTGCTGTCTCAGGGTGACACGCTTTCCAAAAGAAGGAACCGTCGTCAGTACAGGGGCCACTTTCATGCAGGGCCATTACTTTAAAACTAAGTCAAGGAGCGCTCCAGTGCTGCTTCCTATATATAATGCCAGGATTTTCTTTGAAGATCTTCTATTCAGGTCCACACCACAGAGCTTCTGCGGTTCTCCCAGTACCTTTAAGTTTTATATGCATCTCAGACTGTAGGCCCATTGAAGAGTTGTGGGGTGACCTCTTATTGCATGTCAACTCAGATACACACAAATTTGAGATCCTTTTCTGTGTGTGTATGTGTGTTTAGTAACAGAGAGACAGAAAAAACCTATCTCTTTGTTCCTATAATACTGTTACTCCTTTCTGACTCATTTTTGGCCAAGTGGGTCATTAAAAATTAGGAACCCTGTGGGTCATTTCAGTTAGGCAGAATACTTAATGAGGGACCCAGGCATCTTTGATGCAGTCCTGATGGTTTACAAAGAATGTGCTTAATACTGCTTCCCCCAACAAAGCAAGAATTAAAGACCAGAATATATATAGACATATACATAAATTACATACACACACACACACACACACACACATATATATATGCATGTATATTCTGCTGACAGGTCCAGGCCCTCTTTAGCCAGCACTCAGCCCAAAAACCTGTTTCTCTAGGGTTTTCTCAGGGCTGTGCTGCTAGTATTTCTTCCAGCTGTGTCAGGTGCTTCTAACAACTGGCTGCTTCCTTTCTCTTGCAGACATGAATGCTCCCAAAACAGAAGGCAATGAAAATGCTGTATCTATATGTGCCTTGTATGTTTGGGGCAGCGGCATGTATCAGTGGAGGCTAGTGCAGGTTCAGTTATCTGGCTCCATAAAGGAGCTTATCTCTTTCTTGCAACTTCCTTAAATGAAGGGCAGCAGTTCTTAACTATATGTCACTGAGTGGCTTTCCAATATTTCCAGACTGCCACGTTATCCTTCCCTGGGATGTAGGTCCCGTTTGATTTGATTATCCAAAGTCACCAAAACTCTGAGGTGCTGACTGGATTCACAATCAGTTTTAAAGCTCATTACCTCTGATTAGTTTTTAATTCCTCCTTCTGAAACCCAGAACCCTCTAGCATCCTCGCTGGGGGTTGCTTCATGGTCTGCTGCTATTAAGTAGAGCTTACAGCTAGGTGGAAGCTGGAGGGTTTGGGAGCGATCCAGTGCCACCGTCTCTGTGTTGACTTTCCGCAATCCCCATTCAAGTCTTTGCTATAGGAACTGTGGGTGAGGAATGGTGTCGGTCAAAAAGTACTTGTATAAACACGAGCAACTCTCATAGGCCCCAGTTCAGCAAACTATTTTACCTTGGGTTAACTTAAAGCACATACTTATGTCCCTTTGACTTAAGTGGGATTAATATGCTTACGTGTTTTGCTGAATTAAGGCCGTATCTCACTCTGCCTCAGTTTTGTCCCCAGTTTGGTCTGTCCAGTCACTACACACTCTTCCTTTATTCTTTCAAAGACTTAGGTTTTTTTACAGAGACTTTTGCAAGGGTCGTCAATAATACTTGCAAAGAAAAACAGCGATTTAAGAAGTGTTAACTCCCCCCCCCCCCGTCTTTGGACTCGTCAGCGTGTCCTGTCTAGTCTAGACAGTCAGCTCATCAGGGCAGGGACTGTTCGTACTTTCTGCCTTGTCTGTGCTGATAAACACAGTACTTTGTAAAACTGGCAATACTTAAATGTATTTCTCTTGTGTTGGGAGACTTCGTTTGGTAGTGGGTGGAGTTTGCCCTGGTGAGGGTTCCTGGATGAGGGTGGATCTCTTTTGAGATCTATGGGTGCTTATACATGCTCCAGGAGGCAGGGGGATGGGGGGGAAACTCTTTAATCAGAGTGGGTCCCAGAGAGAACAAGCTTATTTAGAGTGCCCCCACTGCCATTTTCAGTGCAGAGATGCTGAAACACTGGAGTGCGGTAATTACCACACTATACCAGACTTGATTAATTAAGTCTGCTCCGACATACTGTAATTACAGCACATCAGAGCGGCCTTGATGGACATGTATAGGCACCCTATATGGTACTCAAGACCCCTTTTGAGGCTTATAAGCAGGGCACAGGCTTTGTGCTATCTGTGCAGAATGGTGATCTAACATGGTCATAGTGCTTTGGGGCCCTTGAAAAGCAGACAATCTTGTTCTCATGACAAGGTACGTAACAGAATCCACAGGCTCATTGAAATCCAACAGGGCCACATCACAAGCACTTCTGCTATGGCCTTGAACTTTGTGCTGTTAACCATGTGCTGCAGCACCCATGCCATCCCAGCCCCCAGGCATGTCATGTGTTCTTATGTAACCCTGGCACTGGGTGCTACCCGTGTGCCATGTCCAAGCATTGGGATCCTGGGGTGCCCAGTAGCATAAGCCTCTCCTAGGAGCCAAGGCGGGGTTTTTAAGCAGGGAGGGCCCCTTTTACATTTAAAAAGTCTTTGCAATCACCAATATAATTATTTACAAATATATAATTATGTACAATTCAATTACATACAGAATAAGATGTAGCTAAAGCAGGCACAAATTACAAATTGCTACCAAAATAACACTAGATACAGTACACAAAAGGAGCACTGGTGTTATGGAGATTGTCACTTGGGTGCCTGTGGGGTTCACAAACTGATAACCTCTCAGGTGTGATATAGTGACTCGGGGGGTGAGCCACTGCGGCCAGGCCTGCACAGCCCTCTCCCCACAGCACACCTTTCTCTCCCCCTCTTCCTCTCTCTGGGCAGGGAAAACTCCCCACTTTGAAAGAAACCCTCCCTGCCAATCCTGATGCTGGGATTTTCATGGGCTCTCCCTAACTGTCCCTCTCTGATTTCCAGGGATCCTGGTTTTCTCTGTTTTAAAAAAGTTCCCAATTTTCAGTTTAGAAAAAGTAACCCCAAATCCACATTTTTTCCATGATTAAAATGAAACACCGTATAGCGGTATATATACCGCTAATATATATATATTAGTGGTAATATATAAATAAGTGGTAATATATATATAAAACAGGTTATATATTAGTGGTAATATATATATATATTAGTGGTGTTTCATTTTAATCATGGAAAAATGTGGATTTGGTATTAGTGGTGTTTCATTTTAATCATGGAAAAATGTGGGTTTGGGGTTACTTTTTTTAACTAAAAATTGGGGATTTTTAAAAATCAGAGAAAACCAGGATCCCTCCTGATTTCAAACTCCTGGCCGGAGCTTTTCCTCGTCAAAGACGTCTCTGTCCAGGACAGCTTGATTTTGCTCTGAGTTCAGGGTCCCCATCGGGACACATTTCCTTTGCCCCAGTACAGTGTCTCCAAAGAGATAAGCTTTGTTGTGGGATGCCCTCCGTGCAGGTAAGCAACCCTTCATTGTCTGTTCCAATGATTATGATGAAAGTTTCAAGGGGGAATGTCACAGGCCTTCTTTAAGGGAGGTTTTGCCAGGTGTTTGGGAGTAGTCCCTTACTTATGATGGTGATGATAGGAAACAACAATGTCTTTTCACTAGAACTAGTGAAAACAAGGAGCATCGCCCTCTAGAAGGGGCTTGTCTTATCCAGTACTGGGTCATCTCACTGCCTGAGTTGGGTGCAAGCCCACAAATGGGAGTAATGCAATAACTGCCCTCTGGCTTAGAGTTATCTGGAAGAAAGACTTCCAAACTCATTAGAAACAACTGCTCTTCCCAGCCCTTTCCCTAATTGAGCTTCATTAGCCCTGCCACCTCTCAGTGCTTTCCCTGGTCCAGTCCCTTACCAGAACTTACCTTCAACCCATCCTCCAGTGCTCCACAGCTCTTCTTATAAACCCTTCCCTGCTGAGGTAGTCTTCCTTCTAGAGGATAGACTCAAAGATTTCAAGTGGAAACGAACAACTACGACCCTCTAGCCTGATTCCACCCCCAGCCGATATACAATTTTCCCCAGAGGCTGGACTAATGCACATCTTTTTGAAAGGCTCCAAGTGACACTGAGTCCACGCCCCCACCCCACCAGGTAAACTGCTCTGTTTAATTACCTTCACTGCTAGGAAAGTCTCTTATTTCAAGATTGAGTTTGACTGAACTTCCACCTCAGCTGGAGCGCTGTGCCCAGGTTGGACATAATGCGATAAGAAGGATGTAGAGAAACTGGAGAGGATCTAGAGGCAAATGCCAACGATGGTATAGGGGACTGGAAAGCCAGCTGGGTGAGGAAAGGTTGAAGGAGCTAGGTATGTTTAATTTGAAAAAAAAAAGGAGATTAAGAGGGGATATGAGAGCAATTTTCAAATCTTTGAAAGGTTGCCATAAAGAAGACAGAAAAGCATTGCTCTCTTTTCCCACAGAGGGCAGGGCACATAGCAATCATTTTTAAAAACAGCAAAGCAGGTTTTAGATCAAATCTCAGGAAAAATAACCTTCCTAACTGTAGGAATAGTTGGACAATGGGACAAGATGTCCAGGGAAGTTGTGGCATCTCTTGCACTGCAACTTTTCAAGAAAAGGCTGGCTAGGCCTCTGTCTTGGCTGGGTTTAGGAACAGCAATTCTGTATTTGCTCAGGAGTTTGGAGGAGTCAATGCCGGCGGTCTCTTCTAATCCTTTGAGTCTATGATCCTGCTCTGAGCCTCGGATCTTGTTATGATTTTGTCGGCAATACAGATACAGTACGTTTTGGAAAGAAAGTTTTTTTCAGTATCTAAATCCTCCACACAGTGACTATGTCACTTGTTTGTCTGTCCCCTGACAAGCAGAGCTCTTTACTCTTCACAGGGTAAGGCTTGTTTTTCATCCCCAGGATCAATTCGAGTTTTCCCTTTGAACTCTCTCCAATATTTGTACGCTGTACTTTAAACATAGACCTCAGACCTACACACAGTAATGGCCTTAACAAAATTGGGTAAGGAGACAAGATCACTTCTACTTCTCCTTAATATTCCCCTTTTCATCCAAGGATCCCACTGATTTCAACATTGCATTGAAAACTCATGATAAACTCTTCAGCTGTGATGACCCTTAAGCCCATCTCTGGTACTATTTTTCCATGATGGCCTCTTGTAGATCTAATTTGCCTTTATTGTTACCAGATTTATGCGCATGTATTGTGACTGCTAACAAGACAAGTTAGGTCACTCAGTAACAGTAGTTTGTCTTCCTCACGCACTGCCCCAGCAACCCATGGCACAGCAAAGATTTTATATCATTGGCAAGATCCTTGGTAAAAACACAAGCCAAAAATGGATCCCTGGGAATCAGTCATTTTCCTTTGAGAAATCTGTCCCTCCTATAGGAATCTTACAGACAGATGAGTTTGCCCTTTTCCTTGCTCATCATATCTGAGGGCTGATCATTTTTGAAAGACTTTATACTGATTTTTAAATTAAAGTTGGACTTCCATGACTGGTTTTCCCTTAGAAGCCTTCACAAACATCTGGTGAACTAGCAGGACTGACTTCACAAGTACAAGGCAGTAAAACTCCAGTTGCTGAGAGGAACCTTTTGTCTTGTCTCCAATTTTACTTTACCTAGTCAGCCCTGAATCCTCCCAAATGAACATCTGTACAGACAGACCACCTTGTAAGCCAAGGGAGATCCCCCTGGATATTGGGATATGCCTGCAGAATCTGCCTTAGGCCCATATTGTCCAAGGTGTTTAGGTACCTACCTTCCATGAAAATCACTTGATTAATGTAGATACCTAAATGTCTTTGAGGCTGTGGGCCTTAGGTACTACAGGAATGCATGACTCTGTTGTCATGTACCTTGCAGCTGGAGGGGCTGAAGAACAAGCAGCTCATAGTTAATTATTACAAAGATGTAGAGTCTCGCCAGATTAAGGAGAATATATTGTGTTGTGCTTGCCCCCGGTACATCCACAAAGAAGAAAGCGCTTCCTGAAGTAGGCCATGGTCGAGCAGCTATCGCAAGTGAGCCAGAAGAGCGAGGTCTTATTCCCTCTTCTGCCACTGACCCTTGATGAGATACTTAATGCCTCCGTTTCCTTGAAGCTCCCCTTTGCTAAGCACTTTGGGCTATTTAGAAGACAGGTGGAGAGTAGGTATTCCTGAAGATTAGGTGATGGAACAGTAACAGGGGAAACGATTGTAATAAAAGAGCAGCAGCTGCGATAAATGGGAAAACACACGGTATGAGTGATGGCAGTCAGGCTACTTTGGTTTCCTGTATTGCCACTTCAAGTGCTAAAGGAACATCAGCTGTCTCTTATTTTTATGATTCCACCTGTGAATTTAAACTTTGACCCCACTTCGTATAAAACCTCTCCACTATCTATAAAAGCTGGAGATAAAGGCAT
Source organism: Crocodylus siamensis (assembly GCF_052110815.1). Taxonomy (NCBI): domain Eukaryota; kingdom Metazoa; phylum Chordata; order Crocodylia; family Crocodylidae; genus Crocodylus; species Crocodylus siamensis. The sequence continues at coordinate 412,299,276 of NC_143395.1, read as the reverse complement.
TAGTTCTCCTTCCCAGCAAGATGATTATTTCTGTATTAAAAAAAAAAAAAATCTCTTCTTCACTTTATCTGTGGCACAGGCATTCCTCCTGTCTTGCGTTGTGTTGCAGAACGGGGCTCTTTCCAGGAGGTGGCAGCACAGCACAGCAGGTTTTAGGAGCGCGGCGTTGGAGGGTGTATGTCCCCAGACGTTCCAAAAGTGTGTACAATATTTATCGGTGGATATATTTGGATCTGGCTTTTTTGCCTCTTTGTAGTTGAAAGGTCTTTCTTTCCCATCCTTGTCTTCACGCCATTGTTAAATAAAAATGTGATGCCACGTTCCTGTCTATTTTCTGAATTATGTTTTCACTAACTGGCTTTCTTGCATGCACACTGGCTTCTGGCTTCTTTAGTATTTCATCCAGGACGAGCACAGACCAGCTGCAGATGCTTCCTCGGCCTGGATATGGGTATTTGTAGCCGAAAGCTTACAAAGAATTGTCCCAACTATTTGAGTTGGTCTAATCAAAGGCGCTTTACCCAAAGAACCTCGTCTGAATGAAACCCGGCATTCTTTCAACACTTGTTATGGATTCAGCTATAGCATAACCTCTGCTGATTGTCTTTGGTGGGAACCAAAGGTTCCTATGAAGCAAAACAGATCAAAATCCCGTGTGGTTTTGGCAGTTTCTGAACAAGAGAAAGGGTTGGATGAATCGGAATAAAGCTGATTCTTTCCTTCACGATGCCATGCTTATCTTGCTCATGAAACCGGAAAGTGTGCTTAGGACAGCAAGGTCCAGCGATATAACCCTTCCCTTTCAGATAGAAAGAGACTGAATTGCAATCCTGTGGCTGCTCAAGTAGATTTAAAGATTTAATGCACAAGTAGATTTAATAACCAGAGAGAACAATTTGGGAGGAGATCCCCTTTTGACCCCACCTCAGGCAAGGGGTTGGATGAGATGACCTCTGGAGGTCCCTTCCAGCCCTACTTCCCTGTCAGTCTGTGCTTCTATGATTCTCCCTGTGAGAGGCCACCAAAAGGGTGTTTCCAAAGTCTATTTTGATCTCAAGTTGGGACTGGGATAGTCTGGACTAGAGTAAGGGTGAGCAATCTATAATGTATTGGCCAAATGCAGCCTGCAGAGCTATTTTATCTGGCCTATGGAGCTGGGGGACATCTGTGGCGTTCTGGCAGTGGAAAGCTTCACGTAGGTAGTGGGAAGAAGTGACGGTGGCACTGTGGAGGGGGAGCAGTGAATGTAGGTGCAGCTCCAGTGTGGACTGAGTTGGAAGGGCCTGTGCTAAGCTCTGTTAAAATGCCCACCCCCTGCAAGACATTGCCCACCCTGGTCTACAGTAGGGGTGGTCAACATACAGCACAAGTGCCACAAGTGGCATGGGCAGCCTCTGTGTGTGGCATACAACAGATCAGAGAAGGGATGGGCAGCACAGCAGCAGGTAGGCCAGGAAGCAGAAGGCAGAGCAGCAGATCTGGCAGAGGAAGGGGATTGGAGTGGCAACAGGGGAGGGTGCAGGGCTAATTTTTGCCATGCCTGTCAAAATGATGGCCCCCAGACTCTAGAGCACTGGGGCTTCTATCATTTCACGTAAGAGATGATTTTACTGTCTAATAGTCTCTCTAGGTCTCTAGTCTCTATGTACACTGGCTCAGAGACTGACAGTACGGGGCAACCCTGGAGCATCCTTAGAGCCTCAGTTCTGTTTCTGGAGCCTGCAGAGTGGAAGCGGATGGTTGGAGCTTGCTTTCCAGCCTTGAGAGTGACGTGGAGTGGGCGCAGACATACTCTTAGTCTAAAGTGTTCATTTCCTTGAAAGGTATCCAGGTTGTAGCCATATTGGTCTAGAGGAAAAGGCCATCAGGACTCATAGTAGAGATAATATCTTCTATTAGACCAACCAGATTTTTGCAAATCACCTGATGAAGGGGGTTTGCGCCTGAAAGCTTGCAATTAAAAATTTTTTTGCAAACATCTTGCTGGTCTAATAAAAGATATCATCTCTGCTATGAGTCCTGATTGCCACTTCCTTGAAAGAAACCTTAACGGGGAACGTAGGGAGGAATCTGTGCTCTCTTTCTCTCCTTTGTAGTATACAAAACCTGGCTTGTTTGGGTTTTTTTCTTAACCTTAAAATACAAAGAGGGATGAGTCTGGTCTTGGTGCCTGCTCCTCCTTGGTAAACCAGAAAGCTGAAATCAGTGGACATGGAATGCTAATTACCTGTACTTGGAAAGCAGTGGGCATAATCGGTTTTTTAGCAAGGATGGTGATTGCTTAGACAGGTAAAAGAATCGACAGCTGCTGAAAACATTAGGGAAGAAGAGCTCTGTTTCCAGATTCTAGGATTTTTTACAATGGGATTTAATAGATGGCTACAGTGCAGGGGCAGTGAAGAATGAAGCTATCAAGGAAATGTGATGGAAAGCTTCAGTGCCATCTGTCTAGCTAGTGATGATGAGGGAAATGGGGGAGCTATTGCCAAGTCAAGAAGAAAAGCTACTAAGAAGGAAACTGGGCCAGAAGTATGGGGATTGGAGCAGTCGAGGCCTAGAAGGTGAGAAGTGGAAGTTTAAAAGCAGTCTGTCCTCTGCCAGTGGGGTTCAGACACCTCTCTTCTTGGGGCTCCTTGGCTGCAGTTGTCAGATCTATATTACGGATGCTAGCGAGAGAGGAGAGGATTCAGTGCGTAGATCAAAAGTCCACCTGAGCCTAGTGGCCGGTGGGGTTAGCATGACTAAGGCAGCCCTGTTTGTATAGCCAACAGCACAGAAGAAATTGTCTTGTCCAAATACCCTTGACTAACAGTAGCCATTTACAGCTGGACTGACGGTGGGCAGCCTTGGTGTGAATCTAAAGTGAGACTCCCACATCTCCAGAGTCCCGGCGAAATGTCTCAGCTGCCCTGGCACTGAAAACCTCTACTGGGGCAGAAGGAAACAGAGATGGAACAGACACCATATTAACTTGTCATCCTCTAAAGCTGCCTAGTGCTGTATCAGCCGTGATTTTTGACATTGCATAAGTAAAGCAGCATTGGGCTTGGTCAGCACTTGTATTGGAGTCCACCAGGGAACAAGCTGCTTGCTGGGGTTGGCCATTCAGTGCGTGAGACTTGTCCTTATTACTTGTTGTTCATATAGAAGAGGTATTGAGGCAGGTAAAGTTGCAGATAAGGGCTCTTAAAAATCCCACCTACACATTCAGGTGCCTAAATACCTTTCAAAACTTGGCCCCTAGTGCTCCAAACTTATTGTGAAGTGTAAAAGGTCCAGATAGGCTGCATCATAAAACCTTTGACCCCAAGTCATAGTCTTAGGCCTCTTTATTCTGAATCATAACTAAAATATGGCTCTGATACAACAAGGCACTGAAGCACCTGCATAAACTTAAAAAATTACTCATATGCTTAAAATTAGTCATGCATTTGAGTACCTGCCAAGAAAGAGCCCTGAACTCAGGCAGGTAGGTACAGGACCCCATACATCTGGAAGTGACGTGTCCTGCTTGGCTTGAAAAAGCCAGGGTCTAAATGCTGGGGGTCTTTTGACATTTAGTCAAGTGCTGTGTTTAACCTTGGGGTCTTGGATAAAATCCAGGTTGGATGATGTAAACAGGTTACCTATCCTGCTGCCTTCTGCAGGTGGGTTTTGCTCCCTGAGGAACTCCTCAGGCAGTCCTCTCATGTAACACAGGCGCCTATAGACGTGCAGCGAGGCTGCTCCAACATGCTGCAATTACAGTGTGTCGGGAGCGTGGTAATTACTGCACTCCAGCAGACTCCAGTGTCATGTGGCTCAGCATCCCTGTGCTGAAAAATGGTGGCAGGGGCGCTTCAACTAGATCTTGTTCAATCAGCTTCAGTTAAAGTGCCCCCACCACCATTTTTCAGCATGGGGATGCTTGCTGATACATGTAATGTTCCAGGCGCTTTAATTAGAGTGGTGACCCCAGGGCAACTTTTAGTATCGGGCTGTCCTTCGCCAGAGATAATGATAATAATTGGACAACAGAGAAGAAATTACCATTTTCAGGCCCCCTTTCTGTCCAGCCCCCGGGCGGCCTCCCGGTTCGCCCATGCCGGTGTCCAGCTTTGCTGAGAGTGTGGCTTGGACATGTGTAAATGGTGCACATGATGAAACAACTGACCTCAGCAGCATGAAAAATATGGAGAAGACAAATGGTTTTCCAGATTGTGAAGTAGCTCTGGGTTCAGTTCTTGCCTTTCCTAGAGACTTCTTGGGTGACCAGGGCAAATCGCTTCATCTTTCTGTGCCTCACTTTTCCATTAGAAAAGAGGATTTACTTCCTCTTTGCCACTGTTGATTTTATTCAGATGGTAACCTCTTCTGCACGGTGACATCCAATGCTCACCAAACAATCTTGGCTGAATCTCTAGGGTGCTACTGGAATAAAAATATTCCCACCTTCCAACATTTCTTGTTTTCTGAGAGGCTTCTCCTTTGCAACAGTTAGGGGGTCACTTGTTGCATCTTTCATCACCTTTGTTCTGAGGGGTCACAGTCCTCCTGAGGCTTGCCATTGTCTCTGCAGGGGCTGGTCCCATGCTGCACAGAATCCAAAGCAACAAGTCACCTGGTATGAACAACCCAGCGTCTTATTGCAATGCATGCTAGGAGAGCGTGGCTCTCTAGTCTTTGGCCTCTACAAGAAGGTAAAAAACATGATGTGGTTATTAGCAGCAGGCTCTCAACTCAAGCAGTGGAAGTTGTATATATTTAATAGGGCTGACAATTAAAAAAATGAACTGCAATTAATTGCAAAATTAAAAAAATAGTTGTAATTAATTGCAATTTTAATCACACAGTTAAACAATAGTCAGATTCCCCCCCACCCAGCAGACCAGAGCCTGTGCACCCTGTGGCTTCTCCCCACCACCACCAACAGTGCACAGCTCCAGGCCTGACCCTGGCCTGCCCTATACCGGGGGTCATTTTGACCAGCGGAGTGGACCAGCTCTGGACCAGATGGATCCCATGTAAACAGCCCCAACCCTGGCCCACCCTGCACCTACTCCAAACTCACCTGCCCAGGCTGAGCAGCGGCAGAGGACAGGCAGAAACTGCTGCTCAGTGCAAAGGAAAAGCAGCCCTTCCCTCTCACCGCTGCTGGGCTCTTCTTGTTGCATCTGCCTGGACCCTGCACCTGGGGTGCCCTGCGGCTCCCCTGCACTGCCACTGCTACCCTGCTGGGTGGCTGTGAGGCAGTGGTGACAATAGCAGAGAGGAGCTGCAGGGCAGCCTGGGCATGGGCTCTAGGTGGCTGCAACAAAAAGGGCCTGGCAGCGGTGAGGGAGAGGGGCCATTTCCCCACCCCCCCATGCCAAGTAGCAGCTTCTGCCCAGCTGCTGCCGCTGCTGCCACTGCTCAGTGTGGGCAGGTGGTGTCTGGAGCAGGGGGCCAGAGTTGGGGCTGTGTGCATGGGTTCTGGCTGCTCCAGAGCTGGTCCTCTCTGCTGGTCAAAATAATGTGCACAATTAATGCAATTAAAAAAAATTAACACATTAAGTTTTTGCATTAATCGTGTAAGTTAACTGCAATTAACTGACAGCCCTAATAATCAAGCAAATAGAATCAGAGAAAATGAGGGTAGGAAGGGACCACAGGAGGTCACATCTAGTCTAACCCCCTGCTCAAAGCAGGGCCATCCCCAACTAGATCGTCCCAGCCGGGGCTTTGTTTAGCCAAATTTGATAAACCTTCAGGGATGGAGAGTCCACCACCTCTCTGGGTAACTTGTTCCAGTGCTTTACTACCCTTCTAGTGAGAAAGTTTGTCCTAATATCAACCCTAAACTTCCCTTGCTGAAGCTTGAAACCATTGCTCCTTTTTCTGTTATCTGCTGCCACTGAGAAGAGTTCAGCTCCATCCTCTTTTGAACCATGCTGCAGAGAGAACGCTACTGTCAAATCCCCTCTCAGTCTTCTCTTCTCCAGACTAAATAGAAGTTTTCTGAGCCTCTCCTCCCAAGTCAGGTGCCCCAGTGCCCTAAACATTTTTGTTACCCTCCACTGGACTCTCGCCAGTTTGTCCACATCGTTTCTGTAGTGGGGGACCCAATACTGGACTCAGTACTGCAGATGTGGCCTCACCAGTGCCAAATTGAGGGGAAGAATCGATTCCCTCGATCTGCTGGCATTGCTCCTACTAATATATGTATTTCATTTATATAACTAGAGAAACAAAACTCCAACACTGGAGTCATGCACAGGAATTGCATGAGGTTAGAGTTAATACATATTTACAAAATAAATAATATACAATTCTTACAATTTATCATCTCTACTATTAATATAGTATTTATATATGTAAAGACAACATTAATTAATATTCAGAAATATGGCTAGAGAGATTGACTTACACATCCATACATGCATATACTTGCATACATTAGCTGGAACTGTCTTCACCTGTATAAGAAAATAAGAAATAAAGCATATATAAATGATGTTTGGCCTGCTTAAAATGCCTTCAGTACTTTTTTGTTTCTGATGTATCCTTTTATACAATCTTACCCTAAACATATTTACTAAAGCTCCTGCTTTCTCCTGCCTCCCCACCCTTGTTATTTATATGCCATACTCCTTGTATAGCTCACAACAACCAATGGAGGATGTGACTGGCCTCCTGTGGGGTTGTTTTTGACTTCCCAGCCTAAATGAATAGGTATCCTTTGGCAGCTGGGTAAACCACGGCTTGAATTGGGCTTGAACTTGTCTTTACAGCTGTAGCAAGAATCTGTAACCAATGCACCACTACAAAGCAAACTAGTCAGGATCATGCCCATTTCACAGGTAGGGTAGCTGGAGCAGGAAATTGTTAAAACTAATTTTTTTTTCAAATCTTGGGCAGGCATAGACGTAAGAGTCTTTATATGTCAGCATTTCCCCAAACAAGAGGGAAAGAATCAGTAGAGAGGAAGCATGGTTTTTTTTTGTGGTTATTTTTATACACATGGGTAGAAAGGCCTAGAAAAATCCAGACATAGGGGTAGTGGGGGGAGTGGCAGTAGCTGTTTTTGAAGCTTTCTAGAAGTTTCCATTGTGGGCAGTCTGCCTTGCAGGTCCACCTTCCTGCCAGACACTCTCTGAGGCTGGAACCAATCCGAATAGAGAGGGAGAGACTGTGAATACAGAAATCAAAAGACTGCCATTTGGACTCAGCATTTGATGGAGGTTGGGTTGGGTTGAATTGGATTGAATTGATTTGAGTTGGGTTGAGCTGAGCTGAGTTGAGTTGAGTTCGGTTGAGTTGAGTTGGGTTGAATTGGGTTGAGTTGAGTTGGGTTGGGTTCCATTCCGTTCTGGTCCGTTCCTGTTCTGTTACCATTCTGCACACAGGTGAGTGCTGTTCCTGCTTTCTGGCAAGGGAGCTGTTCCATGGGGACTATGCTTAGTACTTTGCACGTTTGCAGGAACATAGGACTGGAAGGGGTCCCCTAGGCCATTAGGTCTAATCTTCTCTCTTTGCAGGTAATTGTTTGGCCAGGGAATTCCCCCAAATTGCTACTCCTGACTCTTATACACAAGATGCAGTACCTGAGAGACTCTGACCTAGGGGAAAAACTCATTCTGGAGCCTGAGTTTGGCAGTGTGGAGAAGAGCAAGATTGTACAGCTGCGTATTTTGAGGCATGAGCTGAAAGATGCACTCCAGTCAAAAACCTTTTTATCTCTAGTCAATGCTCCAATGGCTTGAGGGGAAAGCTAAAAAACCTCTTCAGAATCTCATAGCATCCATGAAATGGGGGGGATTCTTCCTGGTTCCTACTGGTTACCAGTAAAAGCCCTGAGGAATGGGATTACTGGATAGCTACCACAGGGGAGGACTTCCTTCTGTTCCCTGGTGTGGGGACTGCACTTACATGATCCCAAACGCTGTCTTGTCATACCATCCTTTCATAAAGTCATCCAGTGGAAGCATTTCATGTTCTTTGCCTCCAGTCGTTGGCTCGGAAGAGCATTCCAAAACTGCCCTCTGATGGAAATCTTCTAATTTCTAATCTAAACGTATCTGCAGCTAGTTAATAGCTATTTGATCTTGTGCTGGTGTTCGCTATTTTTGCAGCCTAAAAAGCTCTTCTTCCTTCCTATATTCACCCTACAAATGTACTTGTAAAAGGTAATCCTACCCCTGTTCAGTCTGTTTAGTTAAGTTAAACAAGCCAAATTCCTTTAATCTTCTTTCATAAGAAAAAGTTGCTGTTCCCATAACTGTCTTAGTGTCCCTTTTTAAAAATATGTTCCAGATTAAATTCATCACTTGAATGCTGTTGTGTGCAGTTCTGGTCGCCGTTCTAAATAGAGTCTTAACTGAGCCTTTTACAATGGTACTTGTACCTCCTTGTCTATACTGGATGTGCCCTGATTAATATATCCGTGGATTGTGTTATCTCAGGGATGGGCAATTATTTCAGCTGGAGGGCCACTTAATGAGTTTTGGTGAGCTGTGGAGGGCTACATGCATAAAATCTTTCAGAATATATCATATTAACAAGTTATAGATAAAAATAAATCATATACTAAAGATCAAACGTCTACTGTAACATATTTTAATTTTATTTCATTATTATTATTTTATTATTTTATAGGCTATTGCATAATAGCTCAAAATAAAGTCTTATTCTTGTATATTGTGTGTGGGGGTGTGTGTGTTTGCGGGTGGGTATGTTGGGGTGTGTGTGGGGGATGGTGTGCACCTGTAGGTGCGGGGCTACCTGCTTGCTCTTTCCCAGGATCTGGGCTGGAGGATAGGGGGAGGGAGGGAGAGGGGGACAGGGGTGCATGCTGCAGAGCTTGCCTGGGCACTGTGGTGCAGGTGCTGCCCCCCACACCCTGCCCGCGGCTGCCCCCACAGTGCCCTACACGGGGCCAAGCCCTGCCTGCTCCTGCCCAGGGCAGCCCATACTGTACTTCCGCCTGCACCCCCCCTGTGCTAGCCAGACAACACCACCCCAGGCCCGGACCTAGCCAGCACGCACAGCTTCTCAGTGGGGCTGCTGCTGCAGCTGCCCAAGTGCTGCTTGGCTCCCCCTGCCTCCAAAAGCTCCTCCCAGGGAGGCAGATGGGGAGAAAGTTATTAACAATCAACCCTAAAACTGCTAACTTTGGGATCTGCAAAGTGCAGGGGGAAAGGAAGAAGTGCAAAGTGCCTTTTAGCACTATGACTTCAGAGAAGTGTATGTAGAGTTTTACTTCTGTTTTCCCCTCTCCTGGTAGCAGGTGGTATGCCTTAGGCTGCGGGAAGTGTCTGCACCACAAATGGAGTATTCTTCATAGTGTGAAGCAGGGCTGGGGAGTTCATGGCACACTAGATCTGGTGCTTAGTTTCTGCAGGATCTCTGTCTGCCTCCTCAGGAGAAACATAATGTCTCTTATATGCACGTACTTATTTAACTTTTTCTTCTGCTGCTCTCTGTGTTTTTCATCCATTCCTGCCCCCAGAGTGCCTGCTGGTTTTGGTGCCATTTAGCACTCCCACTCTTGTGTCTTCCCTGAAGCACCTCTTCCACCTTCACCAGGACTGCCACTGCTGAAGATGCTCTGTTCAAGGTCACCCTACTTAGGTGTGCTGATAAGACAACGAATTTGTGACAGCTGCTGCATAAAACTGCATAAAAAGGAAGCTGGTTACTGTGCACTTGTGCAAAGATTCAAGGAGATGCATATTAACTTTTGAAGATCCCCATGTGGCTCTGGAGCTGCAGGTTGGCCACCCCTGCCCCAGTGCTTTCTGAATGGTCTTGAGAAGAATGGGGGAATGCGCTGGGTATGAGAAGCTTTGGGAATTTTTCTGGGCAGACCCAGCACCAATTCAGGATGCCCTAAGGTAGGATGTGGGAGCCTCTAAAAGGGAGGTACATTTAGTTTTTATCTCTTCAGCTGAAAAATTCTCTGTCTGCCTTGGGATGGCCAACCAGACCAAATTAATGCACAAAACACTTTCTGTAGTTCCCTCCTTATGTTTCCCCTTGGGTCTTAATTACTCAACTATATCTCCCCATTTGTTGTGGTCTCTGGCACAGTGGTTGTCCAGTTCTACTTCTCCTGAACCCCTACATCCAGAGGTTCAACTCCCACTGGGTCCCTTATGAGTGGGATTGGGCCCATTATCTCTGCCTTGGGATCAGACTAACAGCACCTTGGACACTGTCCTTCCCCTGGAGGTGGAGCTTTATTTCTGCCATTTATTTCTGAGGGGGTGGGAGGAAAGAACCTTCCCAGCTGGAGAAGGACCAAGGCACAAGGAAATTCAGGGAAGAAAAGAAACAAAAATAAGCAATCAACAGAAAGGAGCAAGCAGGTGTCAAGACCATGTTGTAAAAGAGTAATACCAATGTGGCCAACTCTTGTGTGCTATAAAGCAAGGCATTGAAGGGGAGAGGAAGGCAAGACTAGGAATCACTCTCAAACAGCAGCTGTCCTGGGGGTCTCTTCCACAACAAGAATTTGCTTTACTTTTGATTTACTAAGCTCTGTTGCTCCTAGTGGTAGTTTCATGCCACCTACCCATGGATCCATGTTTTACAACTGGGTCCCCAGTCTTGTGCCATGTGGAAGTGCCCCTTATGGAAGGTAAGAGGTGAGACTTGGCTGTTATTGGTAGAGAGAAGAGTCAAGATGATCCATGTAGGGTCTCTAAGCCCAGTTATGGACAGAATAGTGAGGAAGAAGCTGATGTCACTACAGCATAAAGGGGCTGATGTCATAGGCACCGTGCTTTCATTATCAGGTTTCAGTGGACTTGAAGGAATAGGTTGGACAAAGGCTTGGGTGGTTTGGAGAGGAATGATCCTGCTTCAAGAAGGGGATTGGAGCAGATGACCCATGGAGGTCCCTTCCAGACCTACTTTTCTATGATTCTAAGGGAAGAAGTTTGAACTGTTTTGTAGGTCATCTAGAGCTTTTGTGATATACATGTTGACTTTGAGGAAGGACGTGGTATTGTGGTATTTGAACCTCTCTTGGTCTGTAACCACTGGCTCATGTGTCCTCATCCCAGGGACAGGCTTCTGCCTCTAAGGGGAAAACAGGTCTAAATGTACAATTAGCATGGCTGAATAAGCTCCGGCACTGGAGTTTATTACTCCTGGGTGCAGCATTTACATGTGCACCTGGGACTGCAGCATGTTGAGCTGGGGTGCACCAGCCCCAGCTGGCAGGGTGTCCAGGGGATCCGCCTGCCCTCCCAGAGCTGCTCCACCCCAGCTCAGCGTGTTGTAGCGGGGCTGGCTGGGGCACAAGGATACTTCACTGCAGGGCTAGATGGCAGGCAGCCTCCGCACACTGTAGCACCCTTGAGCCCCAGCCAGCCCCGGTCACCATCTACATGTGCGTTGTGTTGTACTAAATAATTCTGCGGTAGGATAGTAATTGTGTTGGGTAGTACCAACCTACAGTAGAGTTCATTAGTTTACTCTGGCCTAGTAGCATACGTGTAGACAGTGATGCTTTACTGTGGACCTAATTAGTCAACTCTGCAGTATAGCGCACATTTGTGTAACCTCGTGCCATTTCAGGTGTCTTTCTTAAAGGCCCCATTACCTAGAACGGTGCTATTTCATAAAGACCTTTGCTTTTATTTGGAAACGAGTCATATTTCTAGTCCTCCCAGTACAACCTGAATGCATTCTGTCTCCAAAGGCACAGAAACTAGATGGGACATTAAAAGAATTTAAAAAATATATATTTTTCAAAAACTTCCAGATCATGTCAATTTTATGATGATTTTAGGAGAGCCTGATCATAATTTCTGAGGTTTGGGGGGCAGGAGCAATGCTGTAGCCACTTCCTTGGTCCTATATGCATAGACATGCTCCTTTTATAATCCTCCTATAATAATTTAAAGCCAGTCTATTCTCTCTAAGAGCTTGCAGAGTTTCAGTGAAGAGACGGGCGGGGGAGAGAATCTGAAAAAACAAGGGCCACCATCTGAAAATATAGGATCGAGGCATAAAGGAGCGTTCATGCTGAACTGTTTCACACAAAGGGCAATAAACATATGGAACAGGTTAGCAAGTGAGGCGACTGAAGCCCAGACTATAAATAAGTTCAAGGGGCCCATAGACTAGTTTCTGGAAAAAATGGAATGGATCAAGGGCTGTTGTGATGGTGGCGGCGGGCGGGGGTAGGGGGGTGAGGCAGGGAAGAAAACCCGAGGAGGTGAGCGTAAGATATAGCAAAATGTAGGAGCCAACACATAAGAGCCAGATGGCCTCTTCCTGGTCCAAATGTGCTTTGTGTTGTAATAGTCCTACTAAATTCATCTGACAGTCTCTGGGAAACAATGGCTTTGACCCCGTGCCTCTAAAGCAGAAGTGACCCTAGTCATTTTGGTAGAGAACCAAATGACAGTCGGGGGAGGGAGTTGGCCCCTCAGGTTTGAAGGGAGGGCATGCTCTGCCTTTCTCGTGTCTTAGCTGTAAAAGTGCACGTGCATGTGTGTAATCCTGATTGAATTTGCTCTGACTGAGCAGCAGATTCCTAGTCACAGGAGAGTATCCCTACAAAAACCACACTGAGGTCAGTGGCCGTTCTAGTAAAAGACGGGTGTAAATGAGATTAGACTCAGTCCCAAAAGCAACGTTTCTTTTCAAGCGATGTTTCCAGAGATACACTGTTAGTGGGTGTAGGGGGAAAGGAAGGAGTGAGGAGAGGCAGGTAGCTTTCGTACAGCGCTGAAGGTTTTTTGCCGTGTCTTGACAGACCAGATAATGAACTACTACAATGTGATTTAAAGCTCAGCAGGAAGGCTCCCAGGTCTCTCAGTAAGCTTTGGATCAGACCCCAGGAAAGCTTGCTTTCATTGCATGGAAGATTGATCTAAGAATAATATATCTCAGCTATAAAAACTCCAGCCACAAACTAAATGAGGAACAGGAACCCAAGCCTTGCAAAGAAAGATGTCAGCAAGGTGTTCAGGTGGGGGAGCATTTTACAGCTGAAGGCCCTTGGTGGACATAGTTGTACCATAAGACAAGCTGACTGAGCCATGCTCATCTCAGTTCCTAGGACAGCCACCATTTTATGTGTTGCATCAAAAGATGAGGTGGACATGCAGAGCTAGTCAAAAATGATGGGGTTTCCTGAGCCAGCCACCATTGACCAGTGGGTTACAATTATATAGACCGGTGTTATGTTATTTTATATCTTTAACCCTAAAAGCAAGACCTTGATGCATTTGCTGAATGCAAATAGATGTGATCCCAGGGGTGCTCATGCTTCCATGACCTTCTCACAGCAGAAACCTCTAAGTCTCTTGGAACCTAAGAGCCAGTTTAGGGCTTTGCCCATACTCCTTTAGGAAATACCACCATGGGCATGTCTGCACATTCATTAATACGCCCTAATTACAGTGCATTAAGGTTAATAACAGGTACTAACTTAATGTGCTGCAATCAGCGCTACTGTGCATTAGCACAGACAAATGCTTTTTCATAGATTCATAGATGTTAGGGGCTGGAAGGGACTTCTTGAGATCATCAGGTCCAGCCCTGTGTGCTTGGGCAGGAAAGACTGCTGGAGTCAGATGACCCCAGTAAGGTGAGCATCCAAGGTCACTTGCCCACACCCAGACTTGAACTACCAGCCTTTGGGTTTCCAAAGTGATGCATTAGTGCAGTTTTTGCCTGCTGCACTAATGCACAGTACAATTACCCTACTGCAACGTTAGTGTCTCATCTAGATGTCGTCCTAATGCAGTGTCAGGCTGTGTCCACACATGGTATAGACATTTTGTTCCCTGGGGACAACTCGCAGCACTGCACCTTACACTGCCTGTAGCTGTTCCCTGGGAACACCTGTGCCACGTGTGCTCAGCAAGTTACCCCAGGGGCAATAGAGAAGGCTGGGGTCAGCACTGGGATGGCCCCAGCAGTTTTACCTGGGGTCCTGGGGCCTCCTGGGGCTGCAGCAGCAGCAATTTTGCCGCTTGAAACCTGGCTGGCAGCCACAGCGCGGCTCCGGGTGGCTTGGCTCTGCTTCCGAGTGGTGTGCGCTGCCTGCGTGTGCACTGCTCAGTTTTTTTCTCCTTGAGTTTTTTTGACCCCTGGGTATCCAGGAGTCAAAAAAACCCTCTGTGCTGCTCCCCTGAAGTGCGGAGAACAACTGAACGTGTGGTATGTGGCACCGTAGATGTGTCTGCAGCGCCACATACTGCACTGCCGTGCTTGTCTGGATGCGGCCTCAGAGTCTAATTATTACAGCAGAGTGAAGTCATCATGAGACGGTTCCTAAGAGTTAATTCATACATCCATTATTAATGTGTGCCTGGAAATTCAATTTACTCTCATTAAAGTGTGATTGATAGTAAGGATAGAGCAGATTACAGTCATGCCATACCTGCTCTTTCAGTGCACTCAGTGTGACTAACTGGGTAGTATTTTACTAGCAAATTTTATATTAGGCGCTTTTGCTTTGGAAGCAAAATTGGGGCTCTCTTCTCTAATAATCTGGAAAGCCAATAGTAGGTCTCTTGTCCTTGAAAATATAAGTGGTGTCTCTTCTCCTTGGACCGTACTGAAGAGATGCTACTTGTTTGGAAAAATGAATCCATACACTCCCATCATAAAGGGCCTGCGTAGAAGGGACCTAATGGGCAAGATCTATGATGGGTTGTTATTTTGGGGTTTGCAGTTTGGATCTGTAAGGTCATGAATGACAGCATGCTCCAGTGAAAACCCAAGGGCTGGAGGAGATGATGCAGGTGTCCTGATGTCCCAGCATGTCATTGAGGAGTTTTGTACTCTTAATGACACCTTTTTTGTGTTAGTCTGAGTTCTGCCTATGGTCATGGAGCATCCTGTGGCACTTCTCAGAATGGTTGTAGTTATCCTCCTGAAACCTTGGCCAGAAACCAGCCTGTGCAGTTGTATCAAATGAAATCCTGGCCCATGTTTACATGGGAGGTAAGACCTTATTAGAACTTTTCTTCTGTGTGAACCGGATGCTCTGAACTGGCCTATTGATTCCAGGAGACGATCAGCTCAGTGTGTAATGTGGCCACTGACCGCCTGGAAGGTGGACAGGCCTGCAATAGACCATAAGGACATGGCTTCAATCTGCTACTCGTGATATGGGATTTCAGGTAGATGAGTTCCCAGACCTCTAGATAGCCTTACTCTGGTCTCTTCCTCCCCACCCACAAAGCACAGATAAAAACCGTTCCTAGTTTCTAAGGCCCATTGTGGGGTAGCCACATGGAATGGGATTCAGATACCCGGCACACACATGAAACAGAGGATGTGGGATGGTTTCATAGAATAGGAGAGAGAAACACCTCCCCCTAAATACTCGCCATACAGCTCCAATGGGCTTGGCACTGCTCTGCAATCAAGGCTTAATATTTGGGAAAAACTTAAGCCTCAACAGCCTTAGTGGTTTTCCGCTAGAGAAATGATTCCTCTTGTTAAATATTATAGCAATGAGGAACCATTCATCTTCATCATCCTCCTCATCAGGACCCATTGTGCTAGATGTCTAGAATCACAGAATCATAGAAAATGAGGGATCATCCCAGCCAAGGCTTTATCTACCCAGGTCTTAAAAACCTCCAAGGATGGAGATCCCACCACCTCTCTGGGTAACCGGTTCCTGTCCTTTACTACTCTCCAAGTCTTCTGCAGAGAGCTTATGACCTGAACATTTCTTCTTTTCCCCTTGCATGCCCTCCACAGTGCCTCTTCTTCAATATCAAAATGGCATGTATTTAAGACCTAGCTCAGGAAAACAGCTCTCTCCTTGCAGCAAGCCTCCCTCCTGGTCTGTGTATAGCTTATCCGACTTCATGCAAAGTTTTTTCACCCGCCACCTTGACATTCTTAACTAGCTGCCCGCTGCACTTAACTCTATCATTGCAATGTTATGACCTCTGGACAACTGGTGCCTGTGACTAATTCCACACTTGATGGGACTTCTGTGCCAAATATAACATGTGTAGGTCTTTCTTTTCATTTACATTAAGGATCCTTTTATAGTAGCAGGGCAGCTTTTCTGTAAATGAGGCCAGGCTCATTGTTGCAGCAATTTGTTTTGGGGAAAAACTTAACCATAAATTAAGTTGAAGAAACCTTGGGGACAGTTGTGCATGAAATGGCTGCTGTATTCCTTCCCCAGAAGTAGCTGTATTTGTATTGTGTGTGTGTGTGTATGTGATCCTTGTATATCTTCTTATAGCACTTCAAGCTCCTCCTAGATGAAAAATGAATTTAAATGCAGGCTTTTGTTGTGACAGATCTTTATTCCCAGATGGTTGGCATGGAAGAAAATTCCCTTTAAATGAATACCTGCCTGCTGGCGGCATTGAAAGCTCTTAGCTATACTATACAGGTTTTCATTTAATATGTTGGCAGATACCACTGAAATTCTTGACTAGCTAATGAAGATTACATGGCCTTTTTTCTCTAATGCAAATGTCTAAGAATTAAGTAGCTCTTTGCTGTTGAGTATTTGAAGTGTGTGGATAGCTTGCTTAACCTGGACTGAGGGAATGGGGATTTATGTCTCCTTCTGGTGGGGAACTATATACATTGTTTTGTGTCTCAGCTGTTGCCTTTGGATTAAAACCTGGTCATTTAGGTCAAGCAGCAATGACTCATGCTTTTAGATCCCCATATTCAAAGTTCTTCTCTTGATGGACCACCTGTCACCCACCCAGGGATGCTGTTGCAATTGTTGGCCCGCAAGGGATGAGAGTCATTGTGGATCTTACAGGCTCAGTGGTGCTATGCCAGCTAGCACCATATCCAAAAAGGACCTGGGGGTCATAATGGACCAGAAAATGAAGATAAGCCACCAGTGTGATGCTCCAGTTAGCAGACCAAACAACACGCTGGGATGCACCAACCAATGCATCTCAAGCAAAACTAAAGAAGTTATTCTCCTGCTCTACTCAGGATTGGTGAGGCTGCAGCTGGAGTATTGCATCCAGTTCTGGGCACCGCACTTCAAGAAAGATGTGAAAAAGCCTGAGAGAGTCCAGAGAAGAACCATTCATATGATTAGGGGCCTGAAGAGCAAGCCATATGAAGAAAGGCTGACAGATATGGGACTACTCAGCCTAGAAAAGAGAAGACTTCGGGGAGATTTGGTGGCGGCTTACAAATATGTCACGGGTGAGCATCAGGGGCTAGGCCAACAACTATTCACCAAAGCGCCTGAGGGGAAAACCAGGAGCAATGGTCATAAACTCCTAGAAGAAGGTTTCAGACTGGCCATATGGAAAAACTTCATGGTTTGTGTGACCAGACTCTGGAACAGACTCCCAGTGGGGCAGTGCAGGCACCTAACCTGGAGATCTTCAAAAGGAGACTGGACTGGTTATCTGACCCCAGCAGTCTTTCCTGCCCAGAGCAAGGGGGCTGGACCTACTGATTTCACAAGGTCCCTTCCAGCCCTGAACTTCTGTGAATCTGTGACGGTGGGAATGAGCTTCTTTAAAAGGATGTGGCACAGTGCAGATCTCTCCCCATCTTCAGCGGCTAGACAATGTGCAGGAGATCCATGGGAGAGCTACTGCAGCAAACAGGAGACAAAGTATGTTGGGACCTGCAGGGAGATACTGACTTTAAGCAACAGGATTGAATGAGCAGGAAAAATGAACATTTAGGTTGAACATCAGGAAAAACATCCTGGTAGTGACTGGTGTGTGGCTGTGTAATAGCCTGGATGGTGCATCAGCGAAGATGCAGTAGAGTAGAACCTGTACAGGTTGGGAAACAGGGTCCAATCCAGTTCAAAATCCTATGGTGAAAACCCAGCTGTGAGTGCAGTCTGAAGAACTGCCTCCCTATGAGGCACCGGGCACATGAAATAGTCACATGCTGTATTACCCATCTGGGACTGGGTTTTTAAGTCCAGGGCAGAAGTTGCATTGATTTCATGTTCTAGACCTAGGGGCTTTATCAGACAAGCGCGCGAAGTTTTTTGAGTTCAGCTGTGCACAGACACGTTCTGTGACGTGCAAGCTGTCTTTGTCCATCTGTCCTGCACTTCGGGGTTGGCTTCCCAGAGCAGGCAACTCTCATCCAACTGCGGGTCCCTGAGCTGGGCCCTCTCCCTGCTCCCACATAGGTCCTTCTTGGGTGCTTGCTTCCTCAGGTGGCTGCCTTCACCCTGTTTCTTAATCTGGTCTGGACTGTGGTGGCGTAGGATCCTTGCTTTGCGATCTCCTCTCTCTTTGGCTGATGCTCCATGGTTGGCCTTCTTATACCTGCCTGAGGCTTCTGCTTCTGCACTCAGTGTGTTCCTGGCACAAGTGGCCAGGGCACAAGGCTCTGCCATAGCCAACTATTGGGACGTGCCTACCCCTCTCCCTCGCTCATAAGATATCCATGGTGATTAAGACAGTTTTAAGAAATTGCCAGCTTTTGTCTACTGAGGTGAGCCCTCGATGACAGATAGGCTTTGGCAGGCTCTTCATCTGAGGGTGCTCAAGTCTTCTGCAAAAGTGCCCCAGCCCTCTGCAAGGAGCCATGCTTTCTGGTTGGGACTAGGAGGAGAAGCCCTTTTCCCCCTGGCAAGGTTTTTGCTTTAGTGAATGCAGATGTGGGAAACACCATTGCAAATCATGCTTAAAATTCAAGCTGACAGGAAAGTGCCGAAACTTCTTTGAAGGCGGCGGAGAGCTGAGCAAAACATTGATGTAAGCCCTTGCAGCCTGTCCCCAGAGTCAGAAAAGGCTGCTGGAGTCCCAGTATACTTTAGCCTGTTGGGTTTTCTCACCTGTTCCCTCTTGATCCTATTCATGCTTTGGTTACTGCTCTTAGATCTCCCTGCTAATAGGGTCCATATGTTTGTTATACTTCAAATGAAAAGGATACCAAAGTTCACATGACATACTCCTATTTTCTCTTCTTTTCCCCCAGTGTGCAGAGGTTAGGAGACATTTCAGCCCCTTTCATAATTTCCAAAAAACTGCAATTAGATCACTACCTCTAGACTGCCTCTTGCAGGGAAAATAAACGCTTATTTCCTTTATTTGCCCTAATGCTAATAGCCTGGAATTTTTGAAGCCTGGTGTCATTCTCCAGCGCTCTGTCCCTCAAGGGTAATTATAGAGTTTCTGAGACAAGGTCAGTAATCACTTATACAGTTCTCTAGGTGAGACTTAACTGTTCCCTTACATAGTAAAACCTCCCATTCCCTCTGATTTATGTGTTGCTCTTCTTGCAGTGCAACTCAGCATCCCAGTTGCTTTCTTTACTGCAACATTACAGGAGGTTTACTGCCCTAGAAAGTGAGCTTTGTTTGACACCCAGTCAAAATGGCTTCCCCATGGCTTTTTTTTCACCTTTTCTATTCCTTGTAATTAAACACGGTGTCGTCTGTATGTTCGGCTCCTAACGCAGAAGATGTATTTGGTCTCTCCTTCTAATAACAGCTGCACCAACAGGGGGCATTGAAGGATGCTTGGGCATCTTTATATAAAATAAAGAAAGCTGTGGAGGTGATGCAGTCTTTCAGGTTAGATGACAAGGATACACCAAAAGGACTGTGGTGGCGTAGGATCCTTGACGCCCACACAGTCAATTGGGTTGCTAACTGGCTGGAGGGCCGCACCCAGAGGGTGGTAGTGGATGGGTCCTTCTCAACCTGGAAGGACGTGGGCAGTGGGGTCCCCCAGGGCTCGGTCCTCAGGCCTGCACTGTTCAACATCTTCATCAGCGATTTGGATGAGGGGGTAAAAAGCACCCTGTTCAAATTTGCTGATGACACTAAGATGTGGGGGGACGTGGGCACACTTGAAGGATGCAACAGGCTACAATCAGACCTAGACAGGTTACAAGGGTGGGTTTCAACACAGACAAGTGCAAGGTGATGCACCTGGGGAGGAACAACTGGCACCATACCTACAGGTTAGGGAACTCCCCTCTTGTCAGCATGGAGGTAGAAAAGGATCTGGGGGTCATCACTGACTCCAAGATGAACAAGGGCTGGCAGTGTGGGGAGGCAGTCAGGAAGGCCAACCGCACCCTGTCATGCATCCACAGATGCATCTCGAGCAGGTCCAAGGAGGTGATCCTCCCCCTCTATGCGGCACTGGTCAGGCCACAGCTGGAGTACTGCGTCCAGTTCTGGGCACCGCACTTCAGGAGGGATGTGGACAGCATGGAGAGGGTCCAGAGGAGGCCACTCGTATGATCAGGGGACAGCAGGGCAGGCCCTACGAGGAGAGGCGACGGGACCTGAACCTGTTCAGCCTCCACAAGAGAAGGCTGAGGGGGGATCTTGTGGCCTGTTATAAACTAGTCAGAGGGGATCAGCAGGCATTGGGGGAGTCCCTGTTCCCCCGAGCACCGCCAGGAGTGACCAGGAATAACGGTCACAAGCTGGCAGAGGGAAGGTTTAGGTTAGATATCAGGAGGCGCGACTTCACGGTCAGGGCGGCTAGGGTCTGGAACCAGCTTCCAAGAGAAGTGGTGCTGGCTCCTACCCTGGGGGTGTTTAAGAGGAGGCTAGATGACCACCTTGCTGGGATCGTTTGACCCCAGTACTCTTTCCTGCCATGGCAGGGGGTCGGACTAGATGATCTGCTCAGGTCCCTTCCGACCCTAGAAACTATGAAACTGTGACTGAGGTGAGGTTGGTGTTCTCTTATGGACAGCCCACTGGATAACTCCCACTAATGGCCATTTGTACACACCACAAAATTGGCCCTTTTGCACCACTTTAATGGTGCAGCTGTTTGCACATGTTAGCGGCGTAATGCGCTTTAATGGCGCGGCTGTTTGCTTTTGTTGGCAGCGTAATGCACATTAAATGACTTTGGGACGCAGCAAAATGAAACATCTCTGAGGTGGTTTAGTTTGCCATGGAGGGAACCACTGGTGAGCCTGATTTTTTTTGTTTTTGTTTTCTCCCCGGAGCCTGCCTGAGATGCGCAGGGGCCTGGTGCTTCCCTCTACAGCTGCAGTGCCCCCCTGGGACCGCCTGGGCTGGGTGCCTGCGGGTGGGTGCTGCCTGGGGGGAGCTCCTGCTGCCAAAGAGGGATGTACTAGCTCCCACCCCGCAGCTCAGGGACCACAAAGCCTGCTGGCAGCTCACCCTCCCCTCCCTTCCCCACCACCAGAGAGGCAGGTAAGAATCAGACCTGACCCTTGTGTACACTCCATGGGGGTTTACTTCACCCAAAATTGAAGCGGTGTTTTTAAAGACCCACTGTTTCAATTTAGGAAGAATTAAACCAATGTCAACCCCCATGGCATGTACAAACACCCAATGTGATTTAAATCTATCAGAGTCAAGCAAAACACTTGCATGTTTTTCTGGTTTGGGCTTGCAAGGTCTGGCAACCGCTGACCAATAAGCCAGTCAAAATAACTAAGGAAGGTATTTCATTCAGAGTTGAAGTACTTCTAAAAGCAGCTGTTTACTCTTTTCCCCAGGGCTAGGGACAGAAGTTACACAAAAACTGGTTTAAGTGACCACAAACTGGTTTAAACCTGTAACAGAACAGAAGTTCAGTGCACATAAACCAGTTCCAAAATGGCTGACACTGGTTTAAGATAAACCTGGTTGAATGTAGTATCAGACTTAACTGATTTGGGTCAAACTGGTTTATGAAACTTCTGTCCCAGATCCCTTCCTGGTTCAAGTTAAATCACAGCCCCCCAGCATGCTTTGCAGCCCGAGTTGGGCTGTGCTATCTGCTCCAGAGAGCAGGGCTGGCCCTGCTCCTCTGCTCCCTAGCTGTAGCAGTGAGGGCTAGTTAACAAGGAGTGGGGCAGGGAGGTCTATCCAGCAGGCCTTCACCTTCCCTTCCTCACATCAGTATTGTGATTTGGGCCCAAAGGATATAGGCGAGGAGGAAGCTACCCCACTTTGTTAAAAGCATATCTGGAGAAGTGATTGAAAAGTCTACTTCTACCTTCACGCTAGACAGGCAGACATTTATCTAATCACATGCCAGTTCCTGTGGGACTTTGACAAACACATTAGAGAAGGATGTATTCTTCGCCTCCTGAAAGGAATAACCGAGGAATGGAGGAACACGCAGTTAAGCAAAGAAGCAGGAGACACTGTGATGCCAAAGTGGTGTAACTCTATTATTTATTGCTCTTATAAGAGTTAACTGGAGAAAAAGATAAACTTTTGGGACAAACTGAATCTAGGCTTAATAAAAAGAAGATACTGTCTTGCATGATGCCAAAAGTTTCAAAGTTGAAGTGATCAAGAATAATTCATCTTCAGCATAGGTGGCAGAAGCCTGGGGCTAATGGGGCTTAGTCCCCTCAAATGCAGGCAGCCCAGATGTGGGCTCTGGGTGACTGCAGCAGGGCAGGAGAATGGGCGCATACAGAGATGAGCAGCCGGCAGGTGACTGGGAGTTCAGCCGAGCCCAGCTGTGTGTGGAGCAGAGCCCAGCAGGTAAATGTGTGGATGGGAAGGGCGGGGGGCAGATCAAAGCCCCCGTGGGGGGTGTTGAATATGGCCTCTGGGTGCATCGTGTGATGCTTGGAGCCCGGGCGGCTTGTCCAGAGGTGTAGGCAGCTCCCACCACTGCATGCACTCCCGGGGCAGGCACAGGGGGCATGTGCCCCCCCAGATCTGTGTGTGGGGCGGAGGCAGCTGCCACTGTGGGCTGGGCTCTGCACCCCGCTGCCAGTGCTCAGCCCCTGCAAATAATATTTTCTTCCTCGACCTATGATCTTCAGTACAGGAAACCTGGCCACATTGTAGCAGCAAGCAGAGATATCAACAATCTCTCCCGATTCTCCACTGTACACTAATGCTAATTACTTGGCCCCAAGTAAGAGAATTCAACGTCTTCACCACCTGAGATTGCTACTCGTTTTCTCCAGACATAGGCAGCCCAGGTCCAGTCTGAGGCACTTGGAGGTATAAAATTTAAGGAAAACTCCTGGACCTTCATAATCGCTTGCCTGTGAAGCTGCCAAAAAAGTCAGAATTCAAATCCCCCCCTCCTATGTCTTCCTCATAGGCATGTTGTTAAATATGTTCTGATGTCTTCAGGAGAGATTTCATCGGCTATCTTCTAAGATCTTTTGCATTAGACATCCAATATGTGAAAGCTACTGTATTCACTTTTATTCTTGCAGAAATATCAGAACTATAGGATGTGTGTACATGTGTCCCGGGAGGGTGTGTGGGGGGCCATTAATTAGAGCACCCAGAGCGTCTCGTGTATCCATGTCCCTGTGCTGAAAAATGGCGGCAGGGGTGCTCTAACTAAGGTTCGGCAAACGAGCTTTAGTTAAAGTGCCCCTGCCACCATTTTTCAGCACAGGGACACTGATATACAAGACTCTGGAGTCTGTTGGAGCACAGAAATGACCATGCGCTGACGTGCTGTAATTATATTTCCCCTCCCTCTTTTTTCTGGTAGAGTTGGAAACTTGGTGAAGCGTAGTAGGAACATTGCCAATCTGTGCGCTACTTGGGTATTACTTGGGTCATGGACTCCAATCCAACGCACTTTGCAGCTAGATAATAAATGTGTGGCTTTCTGGCCTATTTTCATGTTGAAGACAGGAGTCCAGAGATCAAGGCTACTTCAGGATATAATGATTTCTCTTGCATGTGAAATCAAATATCCTTGATTCAGGGGAGAGGAGCGATCAACAGTACAAGATGGATTTCTTTCTTCTAACATTGGACACAAATTATATACCAGACTGTAGAGAGGAGGAGTAACATACCCGGAAGAGCCTGTCATTGGGATGGATGGATTGTTCATGTTTAGTAGCACTTGTGGGGAGCAAAAAGGGGGTTTTGTCTGAGTTGGTTTAAAATGGATCATTTTCTCCTTTTGTCTCTGTACTGTCCAGTAGTATCTCATCTACACCGCTTCAATATAAATTGGGATTAAGTCAGAATTGCTTTCCCCCTTTCTTTTCCTCATATCTGTTGGCCAAATAGCAGAGTAGATGGCAAGTGGGATAATGAGGGATCCTGCCACATCACCTACTTCATTCCTGTGTCAGACTCATACAGTATCAGATACTTATCTGAACCGTCACATAAACTGGTGCTCTAACTCGCTGGTGTCTCTAGAGACACAAGTCCTTTATACCTGTGCTTGATCTGCCAACCAATCCTCATATAAGTAGTCTTATGATTTTCGGTGAGGTCCTTTGTCAACGTGTATTACTTTTGTGAGCAATGATAGCAGACTGTGGCTTGCTCCCGTTCTGTGTTTGGAAGAAGCACGTTAATAAAAAAGATGTGCCAACACGAGCAAAACAGAGCTCTTAAATTTCAATAACATCAGTAGGCAAATAGCAAAGGAGGTGGGAAGATGTGGCAGGCACTGTCACTGTGCAGCCCAAGCAGAATCACCAAAATAAATATAAGCTTCGGGATTACCCATTTATTAAAAATGCTTTCCCTGAAGAGTCAGTTCCTCTTTCACTTGCACAAACAGATATTTCTGAAGTTGGTCTGTGAGGGAACAAAATACATGCTTCCTCAAGTGAGCTCTGAAAACATCCAGTTCTCCAAAGGTCCTGGTGAGCCTTCTGGGTCCCTTTCTGAGTGCAGGGTGGTTTTACACTTGCAGAGAATGTCTGTATCAACACAGAGTTGTTTTTAGCATTGGATGTCTCTTCCCACCTTGGATGTTTTACCTACACCCCTGAGGAAGGATGCTCTGCTTGATGTAGGGAGAGCTGAAGGGGGTCTGCCTTGCTTCAGTCTATGCAGGGCTTTCACTTTTCTGCTACTGCAGAGTGTGGGCAGGGCACTGTATTGTGACTGGAGAGGGAAAGCTGGGGCCTGATAAGTGCTGAACTAGTAGTGCAGTAGTAGAAGTGGTGCCAAACACTTGGTGGTGTAAAAATGTCTGTGTTATAGCTTGCTTTTTTTCCCCCTGTCCCTTCCCGTTAGCAGAACCTACCTTTCTGGCTGTAGAGACAATGGCCATTTTGTGTTCGGAGGCAACCTGGCTGCAAAGTAACGACCTGTACCTGCGTGTGTGCAAAGCTCGTGTCTTCAGACACATTCACACCCCTTGGGGTGTTTTTGCTTCCTCACTACATTTTCTTCTGACTTCATACATGAAGTTGCTCTTTGTATGGAGGGCAGGGATGCAATCGGTAACATAAGAGCAGTTTCCACCTTGATACAGAAGGTTTTGTCCTTGTGACACATCAGCTGTGAGTAAGCTGGTGGTGATGCTGTCTGGCTGCTGTCCCCAAAACAGAACAGGGTCACTCTTACTATTGGTTAAAGAAGCTGGAATACCCTGTTAATATGAGGGCTAATGGGCTATGAAAGATGGAGCTAAAGAGCTGGGATGCTAATCTTGCTTCCCTTGAATGTGTCTGATTCATAATGTAAAGTAGGAGTGCCTGCGGGTATGGATTGGTAAATCCCTACAGTGGAAATTGGGAATGCCTCCTGTTCGCTATGAAAGAGCTACTGGGAAAAGTTTACTGTAAAATTAGAATCTGCTGCTTTGCCCAAATTTCACCTGAGCCACGCAAAAATTTAGCTATTTCACAGACTGCCTGGGAGCCTTTCTAGTGTCTAGCAGCAGTGCGACTACCTTTATAGGGGGCATACTGGGCCATTCAGGAACTGGACTTTTTTATTAATCTCAGATAATGTTACTTGTTCTGTAATCCATGAATGATAGCATCAATTTTAATTTACAGGAAAAATGACCTGCCTCATAGTAATTCATCTGGAAGACCGTATGAAAGGATTCTGATGTCTCACTTAGCTGCGTCTTATTAGTAGGTAGGCATTAGTCACAAAATTCATCTGGGTCTCCTTGCTGCTCATGTTGTCACAAGCACAAGTTTGAAGATGTTGAAGAACTGCATCATTTGGGGCTGCTGATTGTCTTAGGGATCAATAGCTGTCAGTGGGTTATAGATAATCTTTGTCTTATTCTGTTTTGTGCGCAGGAGGTACATCTAGCTATTCAGCCCATGCAATAAATAAATGAGCGTGGAGTTATTTATTAGGCTCTGCATTGACATCCAGCTGAGCCAGAGATCATGTCGGTTTGCTTTGTCCTTAGAAATGTTGCACAAAAATGGGACGCAAGTAATGGGCCCGGAGTAAGTCGTGGCCTGCAGAATCAACCGGGTATTTCTCCTGAGGTGGCTTGCACCAGAACAGCATCGAAAGAGCAAAGAACCCACCCCAGCTGCATTGCAGCAGCCTAGTCTCATCACCTGCTGGCGCAGCTGCTGGAGCTACCCTGAGGCTCTCCTTGTACTTAAGGGGAGCGTCTACATGAGACACTTAATGTCCATTGGACTAATTCCACTGTACATTAGCTTGACTGGCAAAAAACATGCTAATGTGTCCAGTGGGAATTAAGCATCACCTAAAAATGTTCATCTGAGCTAATGCGCAGCAGCACTGATTATGGCACATTAAGTTTTAGTACCAGTTATTGCAGGTACTAAACTTAATGCACTGTAATTATGGTGTATTAGTGAACATGTAGACACACCCAAGGAATACGAGGACTGTGGCTGGCCAGTCTCTGTGCAGGGGAAGCTTTCGAAAGGAGTCTGCAGAGGAGCTGGCTGTGGAAGGCCTCCTCAGGGCTGGACCTAGCAGAGCATGCTAGTCTCTGCATCCCTTGACCAGAGGTGCCCCGTAGCTGCCCCACACTTGCAGTGGTCCGTCTCTTCTCATGACTCAGCCTTCCAGCCTGGTCGCTTTCCCATCCAGTCCCTGCATGGGTAAGCGTCTCACAAGCATAGCCCGGGTGTACTCAGATAAGTACTCCCTCCTCTGTTTGAAGGGGGATTGTTAGCTGACAGGCGTGTTGTTGGTGAAACCACTTACAGTTCCCCTCTGTCCATATAGAGCCAGGCCAGGCCAGTTATAAAATTTAACCACGTACAAATTTATTAAAATATTTACAACGTACAGGAAGAAAAAAATAAAATTAATCACTCTCTATATATTCAACACTCTATTTAGACATATATAAAAATTGCTTTACATCTATAATTGACTTCTAGGGGATTGCTCTGAAGGGCCCTGAACTCACACAGTTAAATAGGAAATCTGGAACAGGTAAATACAGGTGAGTTCAGGTCATCAGTAAACACACTTAGGCACACCCAAATAAATACTGGCAATCAGAGGGAGCTGTCAATGGGGGTGGGCGGGTGGTGTTCAACAAGATATGTACATATACACATCCACATATATAACAAATAAGCAACAAATAGTTATTAATGAGGAGCTGGATGCAAAATATAAGGTGCATAGCCTCCTTCACAGCATCAATATTACTGTGATTACTAGAATTTCCTTTAGGGGAAAAGAACCCGGGACCAGCTCCTGAAAGGGGAAAAAGGGCTGGCTCCCAATATTTCCCCCGTCCTCTGGGGCATGGCCAGGACCCTTATCCTTCAGGGCCCTTTCACAGGTCCCCAGCCCACCCCTTCCAAGGGGTCTCCTCCCCTGTGGGAAACCCTTGCTTGATAACTCACAACTGGCCCCATGCCAGGGGTTAGAGACCCGAGCTGCTGCTATCGGCTTCAGGGTCTGGGTTCTGCCGCGTGCCGTTCCTGTGCACCGAGGCCCCGGCCACTTGCCAGGGGTTGCAACCCCTTGCTGCCTTTCACGGCTCCCAGGATGCAACTCCATGCAGCGGTGCCTGCACCACCAGGGGTTACAGACCTGAGCCCTTTGCTCCTAGGGTCTGGCTCTGTGCAGCGCTGCCTGCGCCAAATCCCTGTGCGCCACTCATCGCACCGTGTACTGGAGCCGGAGCCGACCTCTGCCCCTCTGCTGCCGTGGCCAGTCGTCTTCTGGAGCTCTTCAGGGGCAACAGGAACTGCCCCGCTGGGCAGCTCTTCCTAGCTCTGCTCCATTTTGTCCCTTGGTGCATCTCACTCATGTGTGCTGGGCTGTTCTGGTAAGTTTGCCACAGAAACAATAAGCCAAGTAACTGCAGAGCAGGCCTTCAGCCGTCGACTGTGAGATGCGTGGAAGCCTTAGCGAGTTTCTTGAGAGCTTTTACACCACAGACCAGGGGTTGCATATGGCCTGCTCCGTGATGAAGGGGAGAATCCAGACCTTCCCTGCATTGAGTTCCAGTCTAGTGAGCCACAGGTAGCTGAGGTCCATCCCCCAGCTCCATTTCCCCTGCCCCCTTATTCCCTGTTTTCACCTGGGCCTCTCCTGAGACGTCTCACCATAAGAGCTGGCTCGGACGAGGTTCTCAAAGCATGCTGCATCCTGAAGCCTTTCCTTCATTTCACTCGCACCTTGGACTCCTCTTTAGTGGCCCATCCTCTGGATTTTAGTAGGTGCAATAATTGTTTTCTGGCTCCAGGTAAGTCTTTCAAGGTAGGTGTAGGGTTATGGCTTCCATCAGGCTTGGCCATCTCATGATTTTGCCCCGTGCATGGCTTGTCACGGGCAGGTGAGGCAACTTCTTTGCACAGCTAAGCTTGTAAAGCACTGCTTGATCACTGGCAATAGCACACGGCCCAGCAATTCCTAAAGGTTGGGGACAAAAACTTTGAAGAACCTGTTACACCCATTGCATTTAGGGCTTCCCTCGAGTCCGTCTGAGCTGTGCACCAACCATTGTCAGCTCCAGGAATTTAGGTGGAAAGCAAATTAGATAAAGGCCTTTGGAGCTCCACAAGTTAGTGTCCATTAATGGGATGGATTTGGAAGGAGTATATTTTTATGTTTCAAAATATGACTCTCCTGGCTGCTGGCCTTGCTAGTTAGCTGGCAGGAGAGGATCAAGCTGTGTTGTCTCTGCTTACACTTCATCATTGACAGGGATGATCCTGGAAGTTATTTAGCAAGTAATCTGGAAGGTGATGCATGAGGCAGACTGGAACATCACGGATGGCTCTGCATCTGCCTGGTATCCCCAGGGATGCCAGAAACTTGAGTAGAAATGGTTGGCTGGATGCTAAGCAGATCTGCCTCAAAGCTAGGATAATGCAGAAATGCAGAGTCCTTAGTACACAATTGCTCTTCTGATCATAACCATCAAGTGACTGGAGCACTAGGCTGGGTGTCTGAGCAGCTGGACACTTCACTTTGGGCTCTGCTGCTCATTTGATGCATGAGTTGGGCCAGTCATGCAAGCCGAGATCCTTCAAGGAGCCGAACTTGAGGATCTGTGTCTGAACCCCTCTTTCCTGTTGATAAAACGTAGGTGATGGTCTTGAGTTACCCCACAGGGATGTAGAACAGCCTCTAAGTAAGGTGCCAGGAGATTGTTTGGGGAAATGGGTCCTAGAAAAGTCAATGGGCTGTTATAACCCATGTTTAAGCTCAGCAGGAAAAATCCTGCTGAATTGTTGTTCTACCCTTGTTTTCTCTTGAATGCTAGGGTTACTATTTGTGTTGAATTGTGCCGAACAGCATGGTGGAAACTCTTTTCTTCAATTCCCTCAGCAGACAAATGTCTCCTAAGAGAGTTTTGGATGCGCTGAATTTCTGATATGGATTAAATGCGACAATCACAGCTCCTCCAAGGCACAAAGCTGCCATCTTATGGCTCCCTCCATACCAGGCTCTGAGCAGCATGTAGTCTGGAGATGCTGCACAGTGTCAGGCATATGCCTGTAGCTGCACCCGTTCTGAAACAGGGCTGCTGTCTCTTTGCTGCTTATACCTGGCAGCAGAAGGTTAGTGCAAAGGTAGTTTGAACCCAGAACCAACAGATCTCCAAGGCAGGAGTCTCTATTACTTTGGCTACAAGAGCCAGCTACCAGTTAACCCTTCAGTAGGCTTCTCAACCTCTGTGTCAGAGGGGCTTAACTCATGGGGCACTAAGTACATGTTTTATTTGAGATGTAGTACACATTGTTGTGCTGTATTAAAAGGCAGAATGGATTCTGAGCAGTTGCATGGGAATGTTTACTATGTCCATGACCATGTACAGCTCTCTGATTGTGGGCCCTGGCCCCAGTGCTGCACCAGAGTTTTGTCCGGTGCAATTCCAGGGCTGGAACTAGCAATCAGCTTGACTGTATTGAATGCTTCTAGTTTGTTTTATCAAAAATTAGAAAGGAATGCTGAGATTCTTCAATAGGTACAAGAAATACTCTGAAATATGCCCTTACACAGGGAAATCTACCTAAGTTTACTGAAGTGCTTATTCTGGTGCGGTCTGGTGTGGGGGCTGGGGCTGACAATCAGCTGATTGTTGGTCCTCGCTCTGGCACTGGAGCCCCTGCAGTGAGAAAAAGTAGGATCAGGCCTCAGGTGAGCTGCAGTGCTGTGATGCCTTCAGAGCATGCTGATTGTAAAGCCTGGAAGGGGACTGGGGGCTGTTTGCTAGTGTCACAACTTGAATAAATGCCTAGGGGAACTGCAAATTGCTTTTGTTATCTCCGTGGAGTGGTCTGATCATAGCTGAACATGTGCTACTTAATACAATCAGGAGACTCTCCTCCCATGAAAAATCATAACCTTGCTATGATTCAATCACACTTAGCACATGTTTTATGGCTTGAATGCATGGACACTTGCATTCTAAATGTGGTTAATGTGCTGAGTGTAACGTGCAATGTGGCCCTGAGTCAGTACTAGACAGAGGTGTGTTTTCACTTTGAGTGGATGGTGGGTTACACAGGCATCAGAAGCATGCCAGCCATTTTCCCCGAAAGCTACTACAACTTTTTCCTTGCAGATGTGCGTTATTGGGGCTTCTGCCCAGCAGTGGGAATCTAGAGAGGTCCTGCTACACATGAGCAAAATCAAAGGCAGGGACCAGAAGCTGGAGACACTAGAATATTTTTCTAGATAGGTGTGAACTTCAGAGTTGCAATTCTTGTCCCAGGGTTGCTGCCACATTCAGTGCTATTCCCATGGGGGTAGAGGGCACCCAGGCTGAGTGGTGGCGCTGGGATAGGTCCTGCATGCTGCATGCTCAGCAGGTATCTTGCTCTTTTGCTTTAAATCACGCCTGCCATGACTTGATGTAGTTGAAAAGAGATATAAGGAGGTAGTACCAGCTTAGAGAGAGAGTACGCCAAGGTTAGCATGTATCATTATTGAGGTGTTCGGTGGGGCTCCTCCCCCCCCTACACTCCACCACTTTCCACTCAGGGTGCCAGTAGGTGCTGGATACACATGTTCAGCCGGCCTGAGAAATTGCTCTGTAGCTCAGGCATAGAGGGAAACAGTTGAGTGGTCTGAAGCCGGTGCATTTCAGCTACGATTGCTTAGGTTTGCTGCAAGTTCTGTGCTCACCTGGGCTCGGCCTGTGCAAAGAAGCAAATAAACTAAATCATAACTCAAATGACCATGCTCTAGGCCTTTCTCTAGCCCTACGGGTGCTTTGGTAGCCTTCCATCAGGCAATCTCAGTCCTCTAGGGGTACCCTGTACTGGCTGAGTCTGTATGGGATACGACTGTTGCTTATTACACTAAACACGACCACTTCTTTGCTCCCTTGTGACCTTCCTGCCTGCTGTTACTACCTTTTGTCTCTATGCTGAAGATTTGTGACCTGACTGGCTTGGCTATTTGAGGTAGGATGGGGATGTAATGTGTCTCCATTGCACTGGCTACTTGCACTACCAATTGCATTGGGAGGGGGCAGGGGGAGGGAGGGATATAGCCTGCAGAGAAATAACATGGGGAGGGGAAGGGAATCAGGAGCACATAGATTCCTCCCTAACCCCCTCACAGATCAGCACAGCCAGGGGTACACATTGTGTTGGGTATAGACTTGGCACAGTTGGCTCCACTGGGAAGGAGGCTGTCAAGAATATTGCATGGGCCTAGTCATAGCTTAGCTCTGGGACCACAGGCAATTTGGGGCAAGGCATAGGTGACTGGTAGGGGATGCATGGGGGTGTACATGCCACCCCGATGGGGCTGGTGCCCCACCGATGGCCGACACTGATGCTGTTGGTTGGGCTGGTGCTCCCCCTGACGGGGTCAGCAGCTTCTGTGGGTGCCCCCAGATTCAGAAGGCACCAGTCACTCATGGGGCAAAGACCATCTTCTCATGTGAGTATAGGATGTAGCTCAAAGAGGCCCCAATTCAAGGGAAGCCAACTTCTAGGTGCTACCACAGTACAATCATTATAGTTAAGTTACCAGTCAGCACAGTCCTACTGCCTTCATTGTCACTAGATAGATAGCCTTTGTCAAAATGGGCTGTTTCTTTGTTCAGCCATATCATCTTATATCAGGGTCCCAAAGCCTCTTCCAGCTCCAGTCAAACTCCAGCAGGCCCATATTTTTGGAGAACATATAGACCCTTGTACTATCTTTTTATTGTTTGAGGCTGTCTCCAGGCATGGAGAGAATGTGTGCAGTTGTGAAAGCACATCCATTTTCACCCTTTGTGCTCTTAGATCCATGTTGCCCTGAATTTGTGTTTATTACTGTCAAACTCAGGTTCTCCTTAGAAGCCTCCAGCTTTCCTCCGGTCCCTGGTTTAAATAATAATACAGACCTTTCCACAACCTTGTTGGCTGGTATTCTTCTCCATTTCACTCTCCCTCTCCCTGCTCTGCACTGGCTCATCCAGTGACTAAGTATAGAGCTAATTCTTGCTTCAGATAGACCAGCACCCTTTTTTGAAATCTGTGATGAGCAAACAGAAGAAAGCTGATTGCTATCTGTGCTGCTGCTTAATCCCCAGGCTCCAATTCCTACTATCAGCACGTCCATGACACTTCCATCATGTTGCAGAGAAGAAGATAACATAATCCTAAATCCCAGGTAAAATTCTGACCCTTCTGCAGCACTGACACTATTTTTTAAAGCAAAGTATATTGCATCTAATGAATCACAGCTGGTAATGCTCCTTGTTGGCCTATATTTCCTTAGCATCAAATCAAGCCCCATGAGTTTTCTGCTGTCCTATTTTTTTCTGAAACTTTTTTCAATTTTCTTTTTAAAATGCTCTTTAATGTGGCCACATGTGTAAGTCTTGCTGGTAAGAGAAATCAAAAAATACTATGATATATCTTTCCCCCTACTATATAGTTCTGATTTATGATTAAAAAGAATTACTCTTGCTTCCCAAAAAATAATGGTTCCAGTATGTTGGTTACACAGAGTGTAAAATTGCTTCCAAATCTAGATAGCTGAGGATTTATCAAACCATCTACAATGCATGCATGTGCTGGCACACACGCACCATTTAGTGGGCCAATTTTCCTCTGTTACACAAAGTAACTCAGCTGAGTTCAGTTAAGTTACCTTGACTCCATAACAGTGGAACTGACAGTGGATTCTAGCCCTATGGCTACTCTCCTATATAAGTAGGCATGACTTCCCTCTTTGTACATAAAACCCCTACCAATGAATAGATTTTATGTAGTTTACTTTAAAAAATCTTCATAACGGTCATGGCTGGCTTCAGAGGGAGGAAGGCTTTGTGATCATGGCACTAGGGTAGGCCTCAGGAATTCTGAGTTGAATTCTTAGGATCTGCCATTGACTTCCTAAGTGATTTCAGGCAGATCACCAAGGCCTTGTACAGACATTCATTTTCTCCTGGGAGAGTTGCTGCTCTCTCAGGAGAAGCCATGAGTGTACAGTTGTTCAGGCTTTTTCTTCCAGAGTAAAAATGGCTCCTCCAGGAGAAAAATAAGGAGGGAAAAACCAGGATTAAATCACTTCCAGGAAAGTTTCTCCTGTGACAGCAAATGTCTGTATCTGCTGCCAACACAGGTTGACCATGGGCAGTATGGGTTAGCCAGCCAGGGCTGCCCTATGCCCCACTGCCATCTGTTGTTAGGCAGATTAGGGGAGACTGCAGAGCATACTGACATGACAGGGCCCCTCACCTGGCATGGAAAGCTCTCCACTCTTCTGGGCCTCAACATTAAAATGTTTGTACATGTAGCTCTGTAAGTTTTTTTTACCATGAAAACAAACCTGAGAAAATTATCCCAGATTATTTGAATGTATGTACATAACCTTTGTCTCTCATCCTCTAAATGTTCTCACCCTCAAAGTACGAATAGATGCTTGAAGGATTAACTCATTAATGTTTCCTAGGGGTTCCATTACTACCAAGATGGGGACCATAAATGTAGATGAATTTTAGATGAGATGAATCCTGCTCTAAAATAGCAATAACCACAATACAGCCTCCTAAGGTGTGCACAGTAGTTGCTTTTTCTTCCATTTAAAGCACTTTATTACCATGATTTAACAGAAGTGCATGGCTTTACAGCACTTTAAAAATGGGTACAGAGCTTTAAATTAACCCTTGTCAAATGAGGTATTAAATTTGAAGTGCTGTATTTTACAGCACTATCGCAACCTACAGTGCTTTAAATAACTTTTGTGTGCTGGTCACATTTCTTACAATTCTGTCAGTATCCCATGGACTATCCCATGTGGCAGACACGGTGCCCAGTCCCAGCAAAAAGGGGCTGAGGGGAGGTGAAAAGGACATGCTGCAGGTGAAAGGACCACACACACATGCACACATGTGCATATGCATATGCATACATCTGCAGCCCCCCAACCCCACATATGCACATGCATACATGTGCATGCACACACACACACCCTGAGACCTTGCATGGCTGGGGGGACCAGATGCTTGGACATGCCATGGCTGGGACACACACACACATGCATGCATGCATGCATGCACCCCCCCACCAAGACCCTGCATGGCCTGTGGGGAGGGGGACACTAGACACTTGGACATGCTGTGGGTGGGATGTACACACATGCATACCCTGAGACCCTGCATGACTGGGGGGGGCAGATGCTTGGACATGCTGTGGGTGACACACACACACACACACACACACACACACACACACACACACTCTCCCATTCCTCCTGAGATCCTGCATGGTTGGGGACCAGACTCCCCCCGGCCCACCACACCAAGTGCTGCACTTCTGTTAAGTTTAAGAGTGCTGTAACTTTATAGTGCTATAAAAAGTGCTGTAAACTAGTTATGTGTTTCAAGAAAGTGCACTTAAAAGGAGTCTATTTGCTATGGGAATCTGCCTCTTTCTCCAGGTTAGAGTCAAACAAAAAATTTTTCGTTTGAACTGGAGGAAAAAAATGAACGCAACTTTCAGTCTTTCAGCCTCTCTGTCTGCAAGCAGATGCACCCCTGAATCCAGATGGTAAAACCCCTTATTGAGACACTGTCTCAGCATTTCAGTGAGAGATGATAAACATGGCCCTCCTGTGATGGTGTCTTTACAGAACAGGACTGTACTTGAAGGATGCAGTGCCTAACCCTAGAGTAGGCCTGCTGGAATATATGGGGCTACATAGATTGTAAATCACAGCATAATTACATTTACCATAGCAATTATATGGGTGGCATTCTGCTTTTGCTTTTGCTTGCTGCTCCACCCTGTAAAGAAGGGGTGTTGGGAATATGGTCTCTCCTGGACAATGTCAACTAAAGATCAAAGAGGTTATATGATGATAGAAATTGCTTTGTGAAAGCTTGAGGTCTTCCAAGTCTAAGGCAGCAATAGCCTTTGTAACTTAGTGGAGACAGTTCAGCACAAAACGTTCACTTCTTCTGACTTCCCAGTGGCAAGTTCCCAGCAAGACACTTTGAGAGGAGATATGTGGAGAATAGATAAAAAACATAATATGCCAAAGAAGAAAATCTGAAAGTTTTCTTGTGTGTGTCTATCTATAGAGACGTATTTATTATCTGTTTCCTACATATAACTTTATACTTTCCAGCATATTTCAGTTATATAGGCTGATATAAAAATATATACTTTCACTGCACTGTTATAAATGATTGGAAATTACCAGCTGGAAGATTTGTCATGTGCAATATATAACACAATGGAACTACCTCATATTTAAAAAAAAAATCCATATTTCAAAAATAAAATAAAAAGAAGCAGAAACCCTTGTCAGAAGCAATGTGTTTTCCAGGAATATTCTGGATGTAAAAAAGTACATTTATCAGTGCTGTGCTGTTTGCACAGAAAAAGGATGAACATGTGGGCCTGAAAATGTACTCTAAAGGAGTAAAGGAGCTGCAAAAGGAGTCCAGGGGCTTCATGCATCAGAGCTGTGTGAGCAGGGTGGAGTCCACTCGGGTCAGCAGGTTTCATTGCTTTTTTTTGAAGACTACAGTTCCTTGATGGGGCAGAAATAGCAATGTCCTGGTTTGTCTGGGACACTCCCAGTTTCCATAGGCCTGTCCTGGTCAGCTGGCCAGAAGTCCGGCATGGGCATCTGGCAGTGAGGCGAAGTGGCATGGTGTGCCAGGCAGGCCGTCAGGCAGGCACCACTGCTGGTGTGCGGGAGCAAGGATGTGCCATGTGTGGGTGGGGTAATGCCGACTCCAGTCCCCTACCTTCCCCCACACAGGAGCAGCAGTGCCTGCCCAGCACACCATGCCGCTCTGCCTCCCAGCTGTGCTCTGGCCCAGGCAGTGCCGTACCTAGACTCCTGGCAGCCCCGGGCAAACTATTAGTATCGGGCCCCACCTTTGCCAGACATAATGACTTCTTTGATGCAAAAGTCTTTATCACATCTGTGGTATCAATGTCTTTAAATAGTTCGTTCTCAATTGGTAACATTGCCAGTCCCACATCTGTGCAATATTAGAACATGTTTTGCAATTTTAATTTTTTCTTTTCCCATTTTCAGGCCCCCTTTCTATCTAGGCCCCAGGCAGCTGCCTGGTTCGCTCATGCCTGTGTCCGGGTCTGGGCCCAGGATTTCTAATCAACCAGCCAGAGCTGACATATGGAGTCCAGGAATGTCCCTGCCATACTGGGACACAGGGTCACCCTAGGAAGAAAACACTTGGAAGGGGGTTCATTACTTACTGATCAGTTTTGCCAAGCTGGTCACTGAATAGACTAACAGTGGGGTGTGAGTCCTCTGTCACAAGAGATGAGCAATTAGCATAATTCTCTAATTCAGCTGATTACTGATATCATGAAATCTGAAGGCCTTGAGATCTTGTGTAATATTCAAGCATTATCCTGTGTTCCTTGATACCCCTGAGCAGGGTCCATGGTTGAACAACTCTTCCAGATGCCTGAATGGTTTCCTCCCAGTCAAGCCAATGACTCTTCTCAAAGTGCTGCTCTCCAGCAGTCATCTTCCAGCGGTGGGGGCAAAAAACCCTGCAGGCCCCTTCACACGTTGGCATTTTCCATAGCGGTTCATAGCACTTGTTTTTTGGGTTCATAACTTCTAATGGAGATGAATGAGGGTTGGGGGTTTCTGGTAGAATTGGAAAGGATTATCTAAGGCTCTTGAGTCAACTGAATGTGAAGTTACCATAATTACTCTATTCCAAGATGAGGTTTTCTCCCCATTCGACCTGGGGAAAACTGCTTTCCATCTTCACACTGATTCTCTCACTGGTCCTTGGCTTCTTGCTGGGTCCTACACTGCTCCCTGGTTCTGTGCTGAGCCAGGTAATGGGGAGGGAATCAGCACAGAGCCAAGGAGCCCAGGACCTGGCATGTAGGTAGAGA
This sequence comes from Crocodylus siamensis, assembly GCF_052110815.1. Taxonomy (NCBI): domain Eukaryota; kingdom Metazoa; phylum Chordata; order Crocodylia; family Crocodylidae; genus Crocodylus; species Crocodylus siamensis. The sequence continues at coordinate 412,261,878 of NC_143395.1, read as the reverse complement.
GCAGGGAGGGACTCAGTCATAGGTGACTGGTAGGGAGGCACGGGGGGGGCATGTGCCCCCCCTGACAGGGCCGTCTCTGCCACCAATGCTGATGCCAGCTTCTGTGGGTGGTCACCAGCCCAGCCCTCACTGCCGCCGGCTTCTGCGGGTGCTCACCAGCCCTGTTCCTGCTGCCGATGCCACCACCGGCTTCTGCGGATGCTCTCCAGCCCTGTTCCTGCCAGCGCCACTGCTGCTGGCTTCTGCAGGTGGCTCCCAGACTCAGGAGGCACTAGTCACCCAAGGACTCAGTGCAAGTGCAGTATGTTGTGGGGGCGGAGGGGCAAGTGGCTGGGAGGGCAGACATAGTAGGGGCAAACACTGGAAGGGAAGGTACAGAGAGAGGGCAAGGTGCAGGGAGGAGCCAGGCATGGGTTGGAGAGCAAAGTGCAGGGCGGGCAAGAGGCCATGTGCTCCCCCACCGCTTGCCCCCATGCTGCTGCTTCTCTCCCACAGCATTGGGGGGACATAAAGTTTAGACGGCCCTCCAATAATTAGGTCCTATACATGGACTATGAGAAGAGAGGTTTTATTTTCTATGTATAGAATTCAATTTTTGGGAGGCTGTCTTCAATCAGGAGTCGTCTTGGATTCAGACAAATACAGTACAGGCAACCACCGCTTAACGCTGTTTTGCTTTGTGCTATTTTGCTATAACGCTCATTTTACATTCATCCCTGATTCCACTTAGCGCTCAGCGAGTTTCGTCAGACCGCTCATGGTTGCCATCTTGGTTCATCAAAAACTTTTGATTTCGCTTAATGCTATTTCTGCTTAATACTCAGTTTTTCAGGAACCAATGAAGAGTGCTAAGTGGGGGTTGCTTGTATTGGAGCCCCTGGGTGGGGAAGAAGTCTTTAGCACACGGTGACATGGTCTAATGCCAGTGTCCTTAATGCATGTCTTTCACCTTGTCCACCTGTAGAACAGCGGTTGGCTTTGAAGCTTGGTGCAAGACAGATATTTAAGAAGAAAGAGAGCGGTCCTTAAGAAGCTGATTGGGGGAGGAGGGTTGATTGATTTGAGGGGCACAGTCTGTTCCCCATTAAAAAAAGAAAATCATGAAAAATAAATTGGTGCACTGGGCAGACTATTAGCTGAACTGTGAAGGGAACAATGATGACAAACGTCATAATGAACTTGTATCATTCATCCATATTCTCTTCGTCTCTCTGGTATGGAGCCAAGGCTGACTGCATGGCCTGGCTTAGCTCTGAGTGGCACAGGAGGCAGCAAGTGGGCATCCCTTCCAGAGGATTTCAAATGAGGGATGCAGAACTTTTACTAGGACCTGGAAGTCAGAAGCAGAAGGATTTGTCAGACGTAGAGAAATTGTGCTGCTCCAGCTTAGGCCGCATGGCAGTTTATTTGTATTTAGACTCTTGCAGTCGTTCCTTTACAGACTGTCCGTCAGGTCAGGGGCTGGGGGATACATTTCTTGTAAGAGCAAGATGCTGTTTTTCGATCCTGAGCAAACTCACCACCTCTGTGTTTGCAGCCTTATTTGCACTATATTATCATTTCATTTATGGCCACCAAGGAGCCCTCCGCCACTTTGGGGAGCTCTCTAAATTTGCCTTTCATCACATATTAATGAAGTATTAATAGCTCAACCAAGCCATTTTTGAGCAAATACCATGTGATCGGTTTGTTGTGAGCAAACAGCCCATGTGCTGCCCCAATATGTGACCTGGAGGGACACAGTGTATGCCATTATCCTCCTACTATTTATTTTTCTTGCATGTAGTAGAATAGACACCGAAAGGCTGAGCTGCTGCAGCTTTCAGGCTGATCAGAGACCTAATATCAGGGTGTTTTATGGGAACAACTATTGACAGGCCATCTTGGGAGGTACAACAAGGCGGCATCTCTGGGGCTGAAGGGAGCATTAACCCAGCCCAGGATAGACACCCATCTGAATTTTGACCCTGTTTTCTCAGGAGAGGAGGAGTCTTGATTCTTTCCCTAAGGACCTGAGGTAGATGTTTCAGTCCTAGAGCTTGAAAATCTCTGGGTGAGAGAAACTATGTCCCAGGATGAGCGTTTTACAGAACTGCCCAGGAACTCGGGTTCATCAACCCTGTTCATTTGTGGCCTCATTTGTCTTTTGTATAGAAGTGGGAGAAAAAACTATTTTCTAGTTTGTTGATACTTTTAGAAAATTAAAAAAAAAAAAAGTGCCCCCACATTTTTTCATACTGATTTGCTAGGATTCTGGTGAACTGAAAAAAAAAAAAAAGCTCATTTCTAGATTTGATGGTGTTGCGGGAAGGATTGAGCCAGTTCATTTTCACAAGATGGAAACGGTTTGTTTTAATTTTGGAAGGCCCTAAAATAAAAAATCCAAAGGAAAATTTTGAAGTGAAAAAGTCAATTTTAGCAGGGTAGAAATGTCAACATCGGGCCATTCTGAATTTCTGTGAAAGAAATATATTATCCGTAACATGAATCATTTGGTGAAATACACGTACATTCCCTAAACATTTGCTGTCTGGGACATCCGCAACTTTTTGCCAGAAAAAAAAGTTTGCATTGAAAAATGTCACCCTGTTGTGTGTATGATTGCAACCACGCCGTGCACCAGGCCTGACTTCAAGAGTGGAAGCACCGCCGTTCCTTGCCTCTGGGGTTTGTGGTGTGGTGCTTATGGCAATGGAGCAACTTTCTTTCTTTCTCTGAACTGCTACAGCTTTGGGACTGATGAGAGACCTGACACTTTGATATCAGTCCCATTTAGGGGAAGACTAGTGACGGAGTTGGGACTAAAGTGCAGTGACAGCGGGGCTTAGCATTGTCTGTAGACTGAGTCGGAGAAACAGCCGCGTTTTGAATTCTTTTAGTGAAGATTTTTCCTTGCCATTGCAATTTCTCCAAATTTGCACCATATTTTCCACCATATTTTATACCATAGTTCCCCAACAGACATGTTCCCCATGAAAAATAAGAAAGCCTCCGCCTTGTTGTGCTTGCCAGGGTGAAGCTCACCTGCGGGGCAGTGTGCATGGGAGAGGATGGGCAGGGGCAGAAGATTTGAAGGCTGGTGCTTATTTCAATTAAGTTCTTTCCATCCCCGAAGCCCTTAGTAGGAGACAAGCTGAGACCTCTGCTCAGGGTATACTTTGCTCACTTTATGCTTCCTCTCCCTGTTTTCCCTTGTTTGCATCAGCTGCCTGATGATGTCTCTTCCCTGACTTAGAGGCAGGTACTGACTCTTGCTTTATGTGTCTGTGCTGCTTTCCAGTGCAATGCATCTGGTCCTTGATTGGTTCTACTGCAGCACAAGTAATTAAGATGGGGATTCACTGGACTTTCTCACCAGGAGAAAGTTAATCACGTACTGCATCCCTTCAAAAATAAATTGAAGAAAATGAAAGCCTCTTGAATTTAAGATGCATCAGCATGTTCCACCTTTCAATTTAAGGGGAGGAAAACAAACATCAGATATCTAAAGGCACATTTAAAAGGATACAGCTGCTATCTTGTGTATATTAGATGCTTTTTTGACTTAAATTGCTGCTATCTGGTGTATGTAAGATGCCTTTTAAACTTAAATTTAAGACGGGCTGCTTTTGGAAGAAATAGTTTGCTTTAAATAGTTTATTGTATATTTGAAGGAATGTGGTTTATAAGTTGTTACAGACTCGGGGCCTTTGTGGCAAAGCAAGTGATTGGAAAATGAGCCACTTTATATTAAAGGCACACTTATACATAGCTGCCGAATCAATAGATAGTTAATAAATGTTAGAAGCAAGCTGCAGACATGGGTAGTAGGTGTTAGAGGTGGTTATAAAACCTGCGATAGAAGATGTTGTTAAGCGGTTGGACTCCCTCACAATTGATTAACCACTTATGAAGGCTGCTCATCACTTGTTAACTCTGTATGGGGTGCTTCTGAATGTCCCCATATGTAAAATACTGCTGGAAAAGATGTACTGACGTTGGATCTTTTGTGATTTCTGTAACGTTGTGGAAAGAGCTGCCGGTCAGCATTCAAGCCTGGCGTGTGCTTTTTTGGCAAGGGGTTGAGCACCCTCCACGGGCACTGTGGTACTCACATCTTTGCAGAAGCCCATCGGGGGGGTTGGCTATGCTGCAGGAGGCTCGCGTGTAGGGAACGCCGTCCTAATAAACTGCCGGGGGATTCTTTATGAATTCAACCGCACGGTGTGCCACTGCGTCGAATTTGAAACAAGTCCCTTACAAAAGTGCCGAGGCGCGCCGCTAAATATTTACAACCGGTAAATGGAGCTGGGCCGGCTGCCTGTGCCAAGGCCACCTCTCTAACGCTGGTCGCAACATTCATCACAGACCCTGGCTGTAGACATTTCATAGCACTTAAATGTATTCAAGAAGCGCCGTGTCTCCTTTTTTTACACACCTCCCATGAATTCCTCAGGAAATGTGACTGGATGCAGCACTCTTACAGCTGACCTTTTAATAACAATAAAATCACTCCGAGGTGCACTTTATTTTGATTTATCGTTGCACAACATAAAGGGATTATATATCAAAGAAGGCACTAAAAATGATAAGACTAATAAGAGGAGACCAAAGGAGGATGGGGAAATGTACAGGGAAAGGCTTCACTGGTATCTTCAGTGCAAAGAGATAGGGAACCATGACTTATCTCAAATGGCTCTGGGAAGGTGGGTTTTTTTTTTTAATTATATTTTTCAATGTCTGAAAATGCAGGGCTCGCAATAAACTGGTTGTAAAAAAATCATAGGCAGAGATTCCAGCTCCCATTAAGAGGAAGCAGGTAAGGTCTCCAGCATTTGTGTGTATGTGTCTGGGGGAGGAGTATGCATGTGTGCATGCATGCACACACACTTTCACACCCTTTCTATCTCTCTCCCCCACTCTGTCCCTCTCCCACACCCGAGTTAGAAAGCTAAGCAGGAAGGATGAAAAATGAAGGGTAAATTTTCTGGAAGGAGTATGGCTCCCAGTAGAGTAACCCATCATTGCCAGCAGTCACTCACTAGGCAGATGATTGTCTGCCAATGCAGTAGTAAAGTCACTGCTGAGATCTGCATGTTCTTGGGGCAGGCACTTGCAGGAGGAAGGAGTGGATGCTGGTGATATTGAGTCACAGCTCTCTCCGTTTGTCTGTCTGGTCTATCCGCCCCTGTAGTAACTCGGGGTAGGGGACTGGGCACCAGCCCTGCGTGCCTATTTAGAGAGGGGCACAAAACTGGCAGCTGCCCCCGCCCCTGTGGCTGTCCTGGGTGCAGAACTGGGTGGGTACGCCTCTGGTGATTGCTCATGACTCGATTATGTCAACTTCTGGCAGGGGCTCTAAGACGCAGCCCAGCCTGGGCTAATTGCCATGGGGCCACACCTGCCTGGGGCATTGACCAGCAGCACTAGCCTGGCTAATGACTAGCCAGTTGTGCAGTTTCCCATGGATCTGGTAACTTGGCACCTGGTTCCTGGCCCCTGACCTTGCCTGTGTTTTGGACTCGGCCCCTGGATTCCCCCTGGACCTGGAAACTTGGCCTCAAGCCTCCTGAATGCTGACCCAATCTTTGTTTTGGACTCTGCCCCAGGATTTCCCCTTGGATCTGGTAACTTGGCTCTCAAGCCCTGACACAGCCTGTTGTAGACGGTGTCCTGGCTCCTACCTTCCCTCAGGGGCCTAACCACTAAGCCTGGCCCCCCATGACCCCGTCCGTTCCAACGTCCACCAGCCTCGGCGGTGGAGTTCCCTTGAAACATTTAGGACTGGCCATTTTCCCAAGTAAGGTAGGCTGACTTCTATCACAGCAATGTCTAGAGGCCTCACTGTGATTGCTACTGTGTGTGTTTGTGTACGAGGGTTGCCAACCCTCCAGGATTGCCCCGGAGTTAGATAGAAATCTTCAGGAGACTGCTGAGAGTCACCTGGGAGATAAATGATAGGGCATTCATTAAAATAAATAGTAAATGTTGAATCTGACTCATACAGGAATCCAGAGGGTTTTTAAAATGTAATAGTCATGTGCATTTGTCTTCTCGATGTAAAGTCTGAGCATCATACTCCATAACGCATATACGCAAGCACGCGGGCAGGGTGGCCTTCCAGAAACCTCCCAAATAGATTCAAACAGAGTTGGCAAGCCTATTGTGTACACACATGCATGCACATGTGCGTGCACTCTCTGTCTGTCTGTCTCTCTTTCTCGCTCCCTGTCTTAAAGAGCTTGCTATGGGAGAGATCACAGACAGCTTGGGGAGCAGTACAAGGCACCAGGGAAACCACCACATCTGATACGAAGGCAACACAGGACAATTGCACACTGCTTAGGGCCCTAAGTGTGAAGCATCAGATTTGGATTGGTTTTCAGCCTTGTGAGGTATTCTTTAACATTTATATAAAGAGCTCTTTTGTGCAGGGTATTTTGTATAGAGAAGAAAGACACCAGGCCAGACCCTTCAGTTGGTCAGACAAATACAGCTCCATTGGCCTGAGTGCATTTACTGGTCAAATTACACTTGCCTAAGTGAGAGCCAGGAGATGTGTCTCCATTTACGAGTATTTGAGCCTCACAACCATTAGCGTAGTTATTTTCACAACACCCTGATAAGGTAATGTATCATTCTCATTTTAGACAAGAGGGAACTGAATTGAAGAGTAGCACAGGATGAAATTCTGAGTATATTAACCAGACTGGAATTGCAGGGGGGACTAGACCTCCTCTGGAAATTAGGCTGAATTCAGTGAATTGTTTTGGCATGGGGAAAAAACCTCAGGGCATGCTGACAGATTTCATTTCAATATTTTTAAATGAAAACTTAGGAATGATTCTGTGTCAATAATTTTGAAATTTTCCGTTGAAATTAAAGTTTTGGAGTTTTCAACTCTTTTTGCTCTGAAACGGAAAAACAGAAAGAATACAAAATATTTTATTTTGAATGGAAAGAAGTCAAAATAGATGTGTGTGTGTGTGCGCGCGCGCACGCACATGTGTATTTTGGCTGTTGTCATTGCTAAGCCAGAAGACCCAAAATTTGCTGTGTCATTTTGACCTAAATCAATTATTTTTCCCCTCTGATTTTTTTGGCTCTGCAACTTAAGTGAAATCCATTACTCACCCAACTCTGGTAAAGACAGGGCACAACTGAAATCCTCAGAGGTGTAGGTAATGATCACTAAGTTCAATAAACACAGGCATACAATGAGTGAGAACTAATGATACATTTTATTGTGGAGCAGTAGACCACCCCTGCAGACCCATTGGACAATCTCTTACCTGATTCAGAGATCATCTCCCATTTCCCTACCTCTGTAGTCTAAGTAAGGCAGCATCTCTAAATTATAGCTTCTACCATTTCAGTATCTGGGCGTCTAACTCTCAAATTTGAACAAGAGTTAAATTCCCCACTACCCTTTGAGGACTTGGGGCTAAAGGACTTGCATGCAGTCACACAGGAGGTTGCTGTGGAAAGGAATAGAGCCCATGTTTCCCAGGCTCATTACCAGTGCCTTAGCCAGCTGCATCGGCTCTCCTCTCAGGTGCATTGTTCCTGCCCCAGAGGGACTTAACCACTTGTACCACTGACATTTTGTCAGGATTACTCACTGGTGTAGGGGTTTGCAGTGTCAGATCCAAGTTTAGATAGGACACGACACAGAGAGAAGGGAAAAGCTGAAGGCTTACTACTGGTTCACATCCCTGTATATCACCACTCTTTCCACACGTTCATTGCCTCTCCTGTTCAGCGTTATATTCCTGCATCGCTTAGCTCATTGCCTCTCTCTGACACTGAAGAGAAATTAGAGTAAATCTCCTGACGTGGGCTAATATGCCCTAAACTCTTAAATTCATGGTCTTGTACCATGCTCAGTTGAATACAAGTGCGTAATTAAAAATAAAACCAGCCACATAACTGAATGCAAATAGAGACAGTGAGTCTTGTGGATAAAGCATGGGACTTATTCAGCTCCCCAGTCTACCACAGACTTCCTGTGTGGCCTTTGCTAAATCACTTAAACCCAATATCTGTTTCATGGCTCTGAAATGGGGATTACAATATTTTCCTTTCCTTTTAAAGGCAGGGACTAACTTATATGTATGTATACACATTCACGCACATGTAAGTGGGTGGACCTATGTATATTGTACAGCGTGAAGGAAACTGCAGTCCTGATTTCAGCTGTGGCCTTCATTAGTTGCATTAAGTTTATTTTGGGGATGTGAGGAATGACTAGTTAAGCTTTATATCCAAGTTCAACCCAGAGACACTTTTTGGGGTAGTTTCTATGGATTTAATGAAGCCTGATTTCAGCTGTGGCCTTCATTAGTTGCATTAGTTTATTTTGGGGATGTGAGGAATGACTAGTTAAGCTTTATATCCAAGTTCAACCCAGAGACACTTTTTGGGGTAGTTTCTATGGATTTAATGAAGAGCCTGCAATGCTGAGCAGTGACTGCTGCACTTCCTTCTGCTGTCATGAGCATCAGAAATTACCAAACTTGAACGTTTCAGCAGTTGCGGGATTTGGAAGATGGCTTATGTAGTAGCTGTCTAAGAGCAACACTAGCCGCATTTGAAATAACATCTTTTCTGGCGATGTTTTAAATCTAACTCCTGTGCTACATTAGAGAGCTATTTAATTCAAGCTTGGGTTTATCTAGTCCTTACTGTGATTGTTTTAATCAGTGCAGTCCTCAAGTGCCTCTGCAATGTCCGTGTCTGGCATACACGAGCGAGAGAGCGGTGAGACTGAAGCTGATTATTAATAGTTATTTAAATCTTACTATATCTCCACCGCCAGAATTGTAAGCAGCACTGAACAAACAAATGAGGCAAAGCATGGCTTGGCTCCCCTGTTAGTGTGAATCCGGAGCATCCCTACTGAAAATACAGGAGACATACTGGGTTCACTCCAGTTTAACAGGTCACTACCTAGTCTGTAGTTTCTGCTTTGCCAAATTTACAGTCCATCAGAAGACAAGACCTAATGTGACAATAAATGGTTATAAATATGAGGGGAAGGAAAAGTGTAGGTGTGTGTGTGGGGAGGGGGGAAGTCAGATTAATAGCCAATGTGATCATAGGACTCTTGTTTCTAATGTACATGTTGTTGAGGTTTTGAGACCGTATTGGTGCATCTGTGATACCATTTTTATAGCACAGCCCTAAGCATGTGGTTAAGCCTATTGAGGTTTATTCAAGGGTATGAATAGGGTCTATATTGTCATCGGTTCTTCTGTGTGGCTCACTAAATGTGCAACTTAGATCCTCAAAGACTGAGTCTTGCTCATGTCCTTGCCACGAAGTGGGGAAGAATCATTACAGGAGAGACAGAAAAGCTCAGTGACTTTCCCAAAGCCACGAAGAAAGTTTGGGGCCGAGCTGGGGAAAGACTCCAGAAGTCTGTGCTCAACGTGAAGAAGTGGCACAGACTGTGCTGACTGTTAAAATAATGTGAAACATTCGCAGAATACAAAGATAAGTAGATTCATCAGTGCTTGGGTAGTTGGGTAGTCAAAAAGTTTCTTTGGGTCAGGGTTTAAATTTCACTGTGTGATTTACAGCCCCTAGCACAGTGGACCCTCCGCCCTGCTGAGGACATATAGGCATGGACATATAAATGTTAATAATAATAAAGAAACACTGAAATCATGAGCACCATTGTGCCATTTCTGCACTGGTAAGAAGATGATGGATTAGAGAACTTAATAGGTTTAAATAAGTTTAAATTTGCCCAAATTGAATATTTAAATTGAAAATAATAAGGGTTGAGCTAAATTTCACAGGATTGGGAGGGGATTTCAGAATATAAATCCTTCCACCTTTCCCCTTCCAAGCCCCCCTCCTACGGAAAGACCTCTTCTTTGCCTTTGTTCATTGCTGGATTCAAAACCCCAACAGACCAAAGGGCACTGATATTTTAAAAAGGAAAGAAATACTCTGCCAGATGGTGGCCTGCACCAGCTTTGAAGTGTCAGGGCAAGTTTGCTATATGTTATTTTTTGGGATCCTTGCAGAATAGCCAGAAGGAAGAGGACAGGGTTTAGAAAAGCAACTGCTGGATGCCGAGAGCTTGGTATGTAGGGCACCAGCCAGCCCCGTGCTGTGTTGTTGTCTCCCCAGAGCACCGGTGGGATTGTGCAGGAGTGGGAGGAAGAGGACAGTCCTCCAAGGGGTTGTTAAATTCTTAAAATACCCTCGAATACCCAACAGCTGCGCTAATTGGGACCGATCCCTGGGTGGACATGAAAACATAGTTCATCTGTAACTGTAGTGTAAGCATTGTGGCTCCTTGCTCTTGTAGCTAGACAAGCGCAGCAAAATCTTTGCATCTTTAACTCTGTCTCATCCAGGATCAAAGGTATGGTATTGAACCCATCCATATCACCACAGGAGCCTGCAGACGTCGCAGCTCCGGCACATCCGCGGAGACAGCTCCAGCTTGCCTTTGGAAGAGGTGAAAAGTTACCTCTGTCCATAACCAGTGGTTGTAGTTTTAAAACACTGTGTTAACATACAAGGAAATTGAGACAGGTATCTTTTTCAGGTGATTGCGATTAATGAGAGGTGTCCTGATCCAAAAAAAGGATCACAAAATATCTCAAGAACTTTGGGCTCTGCAGTTTCTTTCCTTCTCAGTGTGCAGCACCGTGGGGTTGGTTGAACATGCAGTTTATTTAGAGGGTGGTTATTTCATAGATTTCATAGATTTCATGGACATTAGGGCTGGAAGGGAACTCGGGAGATCATTGAGTCCAGCCCCCCGCCCGAAGGGCAGGAAGTCAGCTGGGGTCGTAGGATCCCAGCAAGATAAGCATCCAGTTTGCTTCTGCTGTACAGAGATCATAGTCAGTCACACTAAATAATTATCCTTTTGTCTTACTCAGCTCCTTTCATCCAAAGTTTGATTTCTAAAGAAAGATTAAAAGAGTGGGTCTTATGGTTAAGGTCCTAGGTTGGGAATGAGGAAATCTGGGTTACTTGCTTGGCTCTAGCACTGACTTACGGGATGACTTAGGGCTAAGTCCACAAAGGAACTCATAGCAGCTACTTCATCCCCCCAAATCCAACACTTATATGCCACTTATGTGCTAAGAACCCCTGCTCAACCCTGATGTTGCCCAAGTAGCTGATCCCCTGTAGCCCAGAGTAAGGCACCAATGTCTTGTAGCGGGACATACCCCTTATGTTAATATTTCCTATTGGCTGCTGCAGGCTTTTCCCTTCTTAGCACATCGGCTTCTGCAAATCCTGCTAGCAAGTCCCTGAACCAGCCCATGCACTGTGCTGGAAACTTGCGTTCCTAGCATTGATGATGTGCATCTCTCATAAATGTTAGGGCTTGCAGTGCTAGGTATTGTAGCATTAAAGCCCCCCTTGTGAGTCTAGTCCTGGAGCTTACAGGACTGATACTTGCAGGGACCTTGAACCCAATGATAGTTGTAGCAAAAGGTCATGTTAGCAGGTAACCGCTAGAGTGGTAAGGGAACCTATTATAGCCAGTCTCTAGATTTGAAGTAACAGTGTGTAGTGTTCCCAGAAATGGTGGACTCATTTTGTTAGGCTACTTTATTGGAGTCAGCTCCTGAACTAGTCCTCAGGGCAGGGTACTATAACAGACATTGTGAGCCTAGGGGCTCCTGAGGAGACAAAGATAGTGAACAAGAAGATACTGGTTGTGCTACTTTTTTCCTACTCGTAAAGAGTCGAGGGTGTGATCCAAGGTGCAGGCTTTGTAGGAGCAACAGAACGATTGGTTTTCGAGGCCACTTTTAGACAGAACAGGCCTCTGAGGAGAGCGGTTTGAGGATGATTTCTGTTGGGCAGGAGAGGCCAAAGGTCTTTGGGTGTCCTGTGTGCTCCAAAAGGGGGATCTGAAAGAGAAGCTAAGAAGGCAGCTCTTTGAGTTAGTCATGACATGAATGTTGTGCCATTTGAGAATACAGAGCGGGGAGAATGGGGAAGAGACTTGAGCAGCATTTTTTCATCCAGACCTTATAACATGGACAGACAAATACCTGGTCCTTTATCAGTTCTTCGTAAAGAGAAGGTTCATCATAGCATCATTTCTTGTTTCTAGCAATTGGTAGAAAGCAATGTGTAGCAGTGGATCTGTATGAATCATCAACCTGATCTGCCCTTTGGGGTTTTCACTGGACTGCCCACTGACTTACTTGCCCACCATGACTTGATGTTATTGTGGTAGTCAGGAGAAGTGTTCACCCAGTTAGAGAAACTTTCTGCTGCATGTCTATGCAAAGACCTATCCAGGGCTCCTTCTCCCCTACACCCTGGGCAATCACTCACCCAAATGTTGGTCTTAGTATGGCTGGCCAAGTATAAATGTAACCCTTGGCATGCGATGCTACCTACAGCTGTGTCCAGAAGTTTGGGACCTTGGGTGCCAGGTAGCTTTACCCCTGTTCTGCTCACCTAGAAGTGGCCAGAGGCTCCCTGGGAGGGGGGGCTCTCTTTTACAATGGAGAGACCTTGCAGCCTCAGGAACAACTATTCACAATATTTAATTATATACAGGGAATAGTTATAGTATGCAAACAAATATTAAATGATATCAAAAGTTTGAAATACTCTATTTACAATACAACAAGGGTGAGTATATACAGAAATAGCAGTTAATAACTGTTTACACATAAGAGATGATCACGTTGACAGATAGAAAGCTAATAACTTAAACACTAGGAAAAATACTCATTATATTAAATCTCCTAATTAATTATTCACAACCAATAACCATTTACCCCAACTTATGCTCAAAGGATGGAGGGAGGGGCAGTCCCTTACTCCTCTCATCATGCTCTTTGAGGGCTCCAGCTGTCTTGGGCTATCCCACCTAGGCCCAGGCAGCTCGAAGCATGCAGAGGCTGTTCTCACTCCAGACCCCTGCAAAACACAGATTCGTCTGCACACACCTCTGTACACACTTCTCTGCCTGTGCGCTGCCTCTCCAAGCCCAACGGGCTATTTCTGCAGTTAAGCATGCAGAGAAAGAGCTCACTGCTACAGGCAAGCCAGGCAGCACCTCTCGTCTCACTCCCCCTTTAGGCACTTAGGTTTCCCCTCAAGTCGTGCCTCCCTGGGTCTCAGCCCACACAGGCATCCTGGGAACTTTTCCTTGCTCTTTCCCCCAAGCTGAGACGATTTCACCACAGTCCTTTCCCCAGCCATGCACACAGGTGGTTTTTCCCACTCTTTTACTGACCCCAAGTTTCCAAACCCAGAAGGGAATTAGCACCCCACGCTCTAGGGGTATGTCCACACCCAAAAGGATGAATGAAGCTGGCTCGGGAACTCCGTGCACCCGTTCTAGGGGTCCGCTCTCTCCTGCTCGACCCCCCAGATGCTGCATTGGCCTCCGGCCCGCTGACAAAGGGTTCAGCATCCGTGGGGAGGGACCACGCTGCAGGCGCTTCCCAATTCAGCATGCGTCTCTTACTCCCACCCCTGGGAGTGGGGAAGCTCCCGGGTGTAAGGGGAGCCACCCAGTCAGTCCCTGGGCTGGAATTTTCCCGGGCTCCCAAATTGACTTTTGAATCTTGAATCCCCTGCTGGGGGTAATCCCGGACCACACGTATGGCATCCCCATTGCTACAAAATGGATGGTAGTTCCTGGTAAGGTGTCCCTGCTGGGATACTCTTCAAGCATCCAGGCAGAGCCTGATGTAGGATGCTCCTTAAACTGCCTGTTACGTAAGTAATTTTCTTCAGAGGGTCTCTCTGCAAATCCGTCTCCTGATTAGGTCTGCCTTAATAAGACTGTGCTCCAGCCACAACTTAAACTCTTAAATAAAGGTATTGGTAACCCCTTTGTTCCTCTCTTTATATTAGTCCACCTTGTGTCTTATCACCTAACTCAGACCATTCCTTCCCAGCCTCTCTTTGCAATCTCCAGCCTGCTCGATATTCTGGGCTAGGAGTACTGCTAATCCCCCTTTCTTGAATGGTCAATTAGTTCTTTAATTTACAAGGGTTGGCATCAAATGGCCCACAAATCCAGAAATCAGCCACTCTATTCACTCTGATTGGATTAGCACTGAACATGGAGCCGGCTTTATCCTTGTTCTGACGCTGGTTGATCAATCTTCCTCCCTTGCTTTGTCCTGGATTTCAGTGCTCACAAACCATTTTGGCCCAGTCTGTACTGGGCACAGTTTGATCCTCTCTCGGTTTGGCAACCGCTCGATAACCCCCTGGGACCTCTGTCCCAGTCAAAACTCTGGCCGCTTAATCTCCCATCTACAGGCTCTAATTAGTGGCAAACACTCGTTTCACACAGTTCAGGCCACATACCAGTTTTCTATTGGTTCACTAATGTCTGTGATTTCTCTTGTTTCCCCTTTTTTCAGAGCCTGTCTATACCCTACGGCAGAGGGACCAGCACTCCCAAACCCCTCCAGTTGTGGGACCTCTTCCCTACTGGTTTGTGGTAGTGATCTACATGGTGGCAGCCCTGGCGTTCATCTCCCTGCTGTTCTGGCAGGTGAGGTCCTCCTGGCTCTGCAGCAGCAGTCAGCCCATGTCTCCACATGGGTCCAAGGTAAGGCTCCCTGTTTTTCCCCTTTCCAGGGAACAAAACCTGCCCAGGTGCCCTCGGTGGTCCCCCTCTCACGGACAACTAGAGGTGGTCCCTAGGTCTGCTGGGCTGAGAGGCGCATGTTGTAACTGCTGTGTATTCGGCTCGGTATTCCTCCGGAGCTAGACTTCTGGGTCAAGCTCATCTGGAGAGGTGAGTGTAGCAGGGCCTGGAATAGGCTCCATGCTACAGAGCCTTAGGGGGAGTTATTTCACAGATTTCATAGACATTGCGGCTGGAAGGGACCCCAGAGGATCATCGAGTTGAGCCCCCTGCCCCAGGGGCAGGAAGTCAGCTGGGGTCATAGGATCCCAGCAAGATAAGCATCCAAATGTGTCTTGAAAGCATTCAAAGTGGGTGCTTGAACAGCCTCCGGCGGCAGTCTATTCCAGACCTTGGGGGCTCGGATAGTGAGGACGTTTTTCCTTGCGTCCAGACTGAATTGGTTGCGGCAGAGTCTGTGACCGTTCGTTCTTGTCATCCGTTGGGGGGCTCTGGTGCACAGACGTTCCCCCAGATCCTGATGAGCACCCCAAGAGAGAGAGAGAGTCTGGGCAGGTCTATAACGTGAATGTCAACAAAGAAGCCCAAACCGTGATGAAAATGGCTGTTTAAGAACCCGCTCTAACAAGAGAAGCGTGAGATTTCAGGACAGCAGAAGATGTGATCCATCCTTCCACGTTAGTGAGACCTCAGGTCATGCCAAAGAGCCCTGGGGCTTCAATTTTTGAAGCCCTGGCGAGAAAATGCTGAATGCCTGGACCAAACCTCACAGCTGGAGATGGGAATATATCGTGTCCCTGTATTGTCATAGGCGGAGCTTCTTATGAGCAGTTCCCACTCCCGCATTAGCATGCTCAAAACTTAGGTGCATCAAGTGGGGATTTCAGGCCAAATTCTTCCTTGGTGTGACCTTGTCTAAGTCAGGAGAGTTTCTCAGAGCTGAGATCTTCCTCTGTCATGATTAACCCCTGTCATAAGCATCAGGAGGCTGGATTTGGACATCTTGAAAACCAGGGCCCTGGAGCCTTCTCCAGGGGGCCTCCAGATGACTTGAGATGAAAAATGGTCTCTCTGTTTCTAAGGGAGAGTCTTCCACAAAGATGCTGAGAAGTAGAAAATACAAGTTTGCTTCACAAACTCAAAGGGAAATTCCCCCAGGTAGCTGAAACTCATGATTCAGTTCAGATCTGGCACCAGTAGGGATATTTCCATTGGAGTTGCTGCAGCTCATGAGCAGGACATTCACTTGGCTTTGGTCTGAAGTGAAGTCTCCTGCCTTCCTGGTTCATTCTATGGATAAAAACAACTACTAGCCAAACCGCCTTTGGCTACATGGATGCTATCAGGAATGCTGTGTCTGAGGATCTTGCACAGGGATGTCATGAAGAGATAAGTTGAAAACAAGTCTCAACCCAAAGAAGCAGTATTGTGTGCAGCTGAAGGCAGGAGCTGAGGAGTCGCATCCTGCTCAGTACTGTCCCGGAAATTAATGGTGTGATCTTAGGTCAGGTCTCAGAACCAGGGATCCTGGTTTTCTCTGACTTAAAAAAAATCCCCAATTTTTGGTTAAAAAAAAAAGGAAACCCAAATCCACCGGTTTCCATGATTTAAATGAAACACCACTAATCTCTATATTCGTGGTGTTTCATTTAAATCATGGAAATCTGTGGATTTAGGGTTAAAATGAAACACCACTAATCTGTATATTGCTGGTGTTTCATTTAAATCATGGAAAAACATGGATTTGGGGTTATGCTTTTTTAAACAAAAATTGGGGATTTTTTTTAAGTCAGCGAAAAACCAGGATCCCTGCTCGTAGCCTTGCTATGTGTCAGTCATCCCAGCTGTAAAATGAGGGTAATAATTTTTATACCTCCCCTACAATTAATAAGTATAGGGTGAATGGAACATAGAATACAGGGACTGTATTGTCCCTGTTTCCATGATTTTGTCAGATGTATCTGGAGCTTGTTTGAATTCCCTTTCCTTTTGTAAGGCCCTCTTCAGTTCATACGGATATATATCAATAAATGTGTAGCTTTATAAAGGAAATACCAAGCACCTTGAAACACAGCCTCTCTAAAATTCCCATCACCCTTTGCATGGCTATGACCTCCATGGGATATTAACCTGGTACTAGATTATCTGCATGCAGCTGATGCACAGAATTGCTTGTTAGGGAGGCTTTGCTGTCAAACCTGTCACACTCCGGGCTTCATTTTAGGTCTTGAGGGTTTCAGAGCTCAGCCTGATTGGGGCTGACGAGGTATGGTTATGTAAAACTCCTAGAGGATATAAGCATTGCCTGATAGACAGCAACATAGTTATGAACTAGCGATGAACCCTCTTGTTTGGTACGGTTAAAGGCATAAATCAAAGGCGTTGTGTAGCCCTGCTTGTTTACAACATTTCACTTAGGGACTCGTTTCTCTCAGGATGTTCACGTTGATGATACGACCTCAGAAATGTTCTCATCAAAGAAGCCCCTTAGGTAACAAAACCTTTTCTGAACTCAGGGTTATAACTAAGTGGCAGGCTCCAACGGACCCACGCCGGCTGAGTGTTGTGGTGTGTGCACAGGCCACGCACAGACCTGTACTTGCAAATGGTCACTTCTTCAAATAAAGACATCAGTAAATAATGGGATGAGTGCATTGCTCATCCCCCAGCACATTTCTCTGTGAATGGTGGGTTGGGGGAAATGACCACTGGAACAAGCTTCCAATGGATGTCCTGGATTTATAGGACCACAGACTCACCATCCTTTAGGCCTATGCTAAAAGCTAGGGCTGCGCGAAACGGCACCATTTCATTTTGCCTTGAGTTTTGAGGTTTGGCCGGAACAGCATTTTGTATTGAATTTCATTTCAATTCAAAATGGCTGTTCTATTTTGCTTTGTCGAAACAGTAAGGCTGTTTCGATGTTTCACTAGATTGGCAGGGAATGGGGTCAGCTGGGCGGACTTCCCAGCCACAGCGCTATGGTCAAAACATTTTGACTTTCGAAACGTTTCAACTAGCTTCATTTTGTTTTGGGGCTGTTTCAATGCCCCTGGGCTCACTCTAGTGCTGGGGATGGGAAGTCAGCCCAGCTGGGCTGACTTCCTATCCCCAGTGCTACGGTCGACTAGCCTTGTTTTGTTTCGAGGCTGTTTTGACAACCTGTGTTTAGTTTTGATTTTGCTGTTTTGACCTCAAAATGAGTTGAAAGAGTGTTGAAATGAAATGGCCGGTGAACTTTCGCACAGCCCTACTAAAAGCTTAGATTCAAAAAGTCACTTTGATGCTGTGAGGTCTCAAGTAAAATGTAGCTGCACGTACTTTTGAGAGGAATTAAAAAAAAAAAAAAGCTTGAGTCATGTTCTGGGTCTCCAGACCTTGAACTCAGTGGTGTTGGGTACAGGAGAGGGATGCACAAACCAGCTACAAAGAAATGTGGAAAAGGGGACATGTGTCTGGCTTCCTAGCCCTGAACTAGCTGGTTGAGTTCATCAGGAGTTCAGTGACACAAATACCTTTTCAAATACCTCCTGAGGGTCACACAAAGGGTCTTTGAAGGACTAATGAGTTTGACCCACCTCTCTGGCATTGCATTTAGTCCCTGGGCTGCCCTTCTTATCTGGGCTTTCCACTTCACATTGGAGTTTGCAAGGCTTCCTTCCTTCTCATGTCCTTGTCCCTGTGCACAGGTATTAAGCAGAATTCACAGATTCATTGGAATCTGACATGGATGTGCCATGAGCAATTCTGTTATGGCCTCAAACTTGCAACCTCTGGGCTATTAATCTTAGCATCCATGCCACTCCAGCCCTTTTGCAAGGCTGAGGGCTGCTTATTAAAAAAGCAATGATCTTTGTGTTGCAAAACAATTAGCACTGACATGGTAATGGTGAGAAAAAGTACTGTTGAAATCTCATTATGTTTTACAGCATTACTTTTCCAAGTGAGACTAAAGCAAGGTCAACAACACCAATGACAAAAATCACTCTTTAAAGCTTTCTTGAAAATGGTCGATGGCTGTGAGAGCTGGAGCTAGCATGTGTCTTTGCCACCCATAAGTCATTGATATTACAATGCCGTCTCATTATAAGCTGTTCTTTGGCAACTTCAGAAAATGTGGATGCTATGTTTACTACTTTAAGATCCTTTTCTCTCATCCTATCACCATTTAAATAATAGCCTGGATTTGTAAAAGACAGCCTAGTCTTTATAGGTGATTTTTTTTAATACAAGTGAAGGCCAGCACAAACTAGTTGGCTTCCCAAGGCCTTGAGAGTGGTTGCTGTCAGCTGCTTCAAAGGGTTTTCTATGTGTCACTGCCAACTTCGAACATGATGCCCTTGTTCCTGGCTACTTATTTTGTTGTCTAAATGAATGTTGGAAACCCACCATAGTCCACCTGTATCCAGTGGGGGGAAAGATGTGGTCAAGTGGGGTTGAAGTGTTAGATAGATTTTGCCATGGCCTTCCTGCGTATGTCTACATGAGATGCTTTACTGTGTAGTAGACTAATCTACTAATCATCACTGTCTACGTGTTCAAATTATTTGCAGTGCAGGAAATCAGTCTACCGTGCAGTTAGCTACTATCTGTAAATATTGTGCAGTAGTGCATGTGTAGATGCTGACTGGGAGCAAATTTGCTCCTAGTCAGCCCCAACACTAGCGGGGTACAGGGGACAGGGAATGCCCTGGTACAGGCACTGTTTAGCTCCCAGCTCCCCAGCAGGGCCAGGACGGGGTAGTTCTCTGCCCAATACTGTCCCAGTGCTGCTCAGCTTCTGGCTCCCCACAGGAGCTGGGAGTTGAGCAGTGCTGGGACTGGGGAGCTCTCCACTTCCCCACACAGCCAGGGGCTGCTCAGGGAAATCCCTGTCCAGCCCAGATCTGATTGTGAGCTGCTCCAGGAGTGGGACAGCTCTGGGCCAGCTCCTGGAAGCGTGGAGAAGCCATGGTGGGCAAGGAGCTCTGCAGCAGCAGCTGTCTCCCAGTCCTGTGCATAGCAGGAGCCCTCCAGATGTGTAAGGGGAAAGGAGAGATCTGCTGCTGCAGCCGGCAGAGCTCTCCTGGCCCTTTGCACATGGGGACTGGCCCTGTGCTACCTGCCAGCCCCTGGGCTAGCACCCTGGGGGGAGCCTGGAGCTGCCCTTGGTTACTGCCAGGGACCAGAGCCTGTACCCGTCTGCTCCCGTTGGGAGCAGATTTTCTCTCAACAGGAAGCATATGTAGCCATGCTCCCAGGGAAGGCTTACTGCAAACTTTGTGCGGTGCAGTAAGCCTTTATAACATTAATAGCATGTATAGATGCACCCCCCCCCGAGTAACACAAGCATCTTATTAAATTCTTTGATTGTCTGTTTCCTCCATCCATATAATACTCAGTCCCTTCTTTTTCTCCCCTGATGCTTTCATATCTTCATTGGAAACATGCTGGCTAAGTACAGGGTCTGGTTTACTTCTCTAACTTCACAAAGCTTCAGCACGGGATGGAAAGAAGACACTTTACTTCCTGCCGCCAAAAGGAGAGGGCAGAGGATTTCTCCCAAGGCAGTGATACCCCCTCCTCTTTGATCAGCATTTCTTGGAGATAATGGACAGGGATATGAGTTGTGCATCTCATCCAGGCGAGGCTATGTATTGTTGCCAAGGCCTAAAATCTGCCATAGAAGCCGTGGAGGAAGCTGTAACACTTTTATCCACATTGGCGATCACTGAAGCTGCATGACAGAGTGATACTTGGGCAGATGCTAGTTTTGGCTAATGTGGCATTGGACAGCGTGGAGATATTGTGGTGCCATAGATGAAGCTGAATCTCAAGGAAATATGCTCCTACAACCAAAAGGGCTTCTAGCCCAAGTAGATGGATAGTCCCTTGTGAGCTTGGAAGGCAAGATCCTTGCCCAGGATCCTTCTAGGTGCCTCATTTTCCCAAGGAAAATGTTATTTAGGAACATGAAGTTCTGCTACTGTATCTGCCTTGAAGCATGACCCTCTTGCCTCAGTTCGGTGCCTAGACACCTGTACCACCTAACGGTGTTTGGGACGTGCAAACGTGGTGCCTCTGGCTAAAAAGTAACCCAAAGGGCTTACTCCTCAGAGCATGCCTGCTACCATGGTTCAGCAACCATGCCCGCTTCCACTGGCAGTGACAATGGTAGTAGGGAGGATGGTGTGCAAGAGCCCAGTGTTTTGAACACAACCCAAAAAGTGAGAAACACATGCTGTAGGCCCTCAGCCTGAGGTAGTTCAACCAGTAAGCCACATATTCTGGCAGCATTGTTTGGGACACTTACCAGCCCTGCTCCTGAAGCCTGGCTGAGGGAGAGCCTGTTTTATTGTTTGAGCTCTCCCCTGGCGGAGAGGAGCCCTGTGTTTTATACCCTCACTCAATGGCATGCTGTGTCTATTAGTGACTCCAGTGCAAAATGCGTTGGACCTCTTGCTGGTCCAATGACCTGCGTACTGTACTGCACAGCTTCAGCAGATAGTGGGGAGCGGTCCAAGTGAACTTGTCTGCATATAGCCTGGTGGTTGACTGAGCAGGGACTGTATGTCTCTCCCCCGCCAAGTGCCCTAACCACTTAGCTTTTCTAGAATAGACGGGCATCAGCATCACCATGACTTCTGTTTCCATGGCTGGTGCTTTAAAAGAAGGTGGAGGAAACTGTTTTGTGAGGACACAGATTCTGCCAGTGGGCGTGAGATGGTCTCAGGGCGCAGCTATTGTCTTGTGGCCCTGGATGGAAGAACTGAGCTCTGGATCCACGTGGGGTTTAGACCCGAGATTGGGGCCAAGCAGCTCAAACTGGGAGAGGTAAAGGCAGGCCTCGAGCAGACCTGAAGGCCAAAGAGGAAGGCATTTACTGCGTGTAGGCATCTCCAACACTGGGCTGTGGCTGAGCAGGGGTTTTGGAGCACAGTTTTGGACTTGGGAGAAACTTGGCTTTGGCCCTGAGAGAGAGAGGGAGACTCATTTCGAGAGGAAGGCAGAGTGCAGTTAGGTCACTTGCTTAAATTTGCAGAATCAGTCACTGACAAGAGCTAAGGATGAAACCGGGTTTGGCTGCTTGAGAGAGCTGAATGGGTTTGACTTAAAGAGCCGTTTTTAAATGGATTTTGCTGCTACAGAAAGCTCCGTGGAGGTCTTTCCTTGAACACAAGCTGACTTTAAATTGAGTGGGCATGTGCTTTCGAGCTAAATTGGAAAACACCAGGCTTAAATCAAAATAAGCAGGGTTTAAATTCTGAGTAAGTGGAACCACGTCAGCTGATAGGGCTGGATATACATCTAAATAATGGAATAAATAACCTTTCTCCTGCAGGCAAGGCCGCATGGGCTAGTGCCACAAAGCCGGCTTGAGCAAGGCAAGGCTGAACGCAGAGCCACATGGTGAGATTCACAGCTGGTGGTAGACATCAGGCTCCCTGTACAATATTTGGGGACACATCTCCATGGAGGAATGGGGCTCTCAGAAACCATCAGGCTGACTGGGGGGACTGCCAAAATTAGCCAGTAGACAGTACTTAACTCTGGCCTGGAGATTCAGCTCCATGAACCGTATCATGGATCTAGTTAGGTACCTGAGCCAGGTCAGCTTATCTTTTTTGCTAGAAGCGCCCTGCTCAGTGGGCAGGACAAGACCCAGCTCCAAGGCCTCTTCTGCCTGGTTTGGAGCAGGGAGTTGAATGCACTTCAAGTGATTTATCACGGGGCTAGGTAGAGTATGCTGAGGGTGGGTGTTTGCCTTTCTTATTACTCCTGTTGAAGCTCTTCTTTGCATAAAATACTTAAATATTCATTAGGCTTGAGAGCAGCTCAGCCTGCCTCTGTAGCCTGCTGATTAGCAATTAGTCCTGGGAGGGGGGAAAAGTCGGGTTCCTGTCCCTATTGCCATGAATATTTAAATATTTTATTTTAGAGAACATAAAACTGGAGGTGGCCTGCTCAGTTTCCTGGGGCTCACAGAATAGACATTAACAAAACCACTCAAACAAGAAGCCAGTTCTTGAGATACGATATTCAAGCTCTGGAAGGAAGACCTCATCCGCGCCGTAGTTTTAAATGTACTGGCTCATTAGCCAGGTGGATTAGAGCTAATCATCTGTGTTAACCATTAAACAAAGCCGAATCAAACCCCAGTTTAAACACAAAATATTCTTTTATTTGTCACCGAAGGCTACACACGGTCACTTCTGTTTTTGATTTTTCTAGAAGGTATCTACATCTGCCTTATTTACAGCTTCGGAGTATTTACACAGTCAAGAATACAGTGTTAGAAACACAAAGTGTTGAGAAAAAAAAATTTCTCAGAAAATTAGTTCCAGACTTCAGGAAAATTATTACACATGGTAATGACAAGAGTCTCCAGTGTTGCTCTGTAGACGCAGCCTTGACAGAGTCCTCCTCATTGACTGGAGCTGCCTTCGGAAATCTTCCCGCAAAACAAGCAGATTGGTTTGCTTTACTAGAAAATGTGATTCTTTGTTACTTCAATAACATCAGTGAAACTGTCCTACGGTTTAACCTAGTCTTTGCCAGAACAGTTTTGAGCTCTGAAAAAAAATATCGTATTTCTTTATAGTTGGTGTTCACTTGGATTTTTCTGGGCTCCTTTGACTGCACAGAATTGACCTCTGGGATGGAGGCTGTTAAGTCACGTTTTCTCAGTTGCACAAAGTTTCATAGTAATTAAAGAAAAAGAGATGAGCATTTCCCCCCCCTCCCTCTTGACTTTCAGACTTTGTTCACTTCAAATAACACAGCGTGATATATCATTGCAGGAAGTCTGGACTGCCCCCATATAGCAGGACCTGATCCAGTCTTCCCTGGGTCAAGGTACATTTGAGGCCGTTCTGAACCGATGGCTCTGTTTGCTTCCAGCAGCGCATCTATGCAGATCGCTTTGCAGTCACTTCATTGAAGCGTACCTCCGCTGTAGAAGTTCGTTGACTTTATTTCTTTTAAACTCAGTAAACTCTTTATTGTAACTTTGGAAACTAATAAAGCTAAATATTTACTGTGGGCTATAATAGAAAAGAAATGGCAACCAATCTTTTGTAGTCGTAACACGGACAGCAATAGCAGGGATAAAAATAAACAGGCCAAGTCACTAACTCACAACATTTCTGCCAGGTTTGCTGTGCTAAGTACAGTAGGTGAATTCTGTGTTTCAGTAGAAGGGCCAAAGCTTTTTCCCCACCCCCATCAAAGATCCTGCTACTATGCATGCCATCCTCAGTGTAATTAATGGGTACTTCCCAGGCTCAGCAGTGCTGAGAGACAGCCCTTTGCAGTCGGACAAGACGCTAAAACAAATAACACTTAACAAGGCAAGCAATCCTTAGCTCCATTATTACTATTAAATCCAGTTATTTTACCTCCCTATTTAAGGAGTGCCTGCATGGCTAAGGGAGATCCATGGCCCTGGTTTCAATTATGCCTCGATTGAATCAAAACAGACGGCTGTGCTGTAAATATGGGGGGCGAGGTGGGTGGGTGGGTGGGGGGGCTGCAATAAATTGTGAACAGGAATTCTAAAATATCATGTTAAGAGCCTTGTCTTTGCATAATGGATTGTGCTGCCATCTATCATGGTGACACTTACAAGTCACAGCTGAAAAAGTACTTTATTAGATTTTTTTTTTTTAACAATTTTGATTTATTCTTGTTACAGTGTCTGTGTAATAGACTGAGCCGAATCTTACCCTGGTCCTGGAGCTCAATAAAGCAACTCCAGATATATTACAGAAATCCCTCACTGTTCCCAAGCTCCAGCCAAATGGCGTCTCGGGGACTGCTCCCAATCATCTCTCTTTTAAACCCAAATCAAGCACCAGGTCTCTTAACGGCCTTCATCTAATCTGTTCTCGCCTGGTATTTTTTTTTAGATTTGTTGGCCCATTTTCACTGTGCCTCTGATCAATAGCAGGGATGACAAAGATATGATGCATTGTATGATTCCCTCCGGTCACTGGGGCTTAATGATTTTTCCAAGCTCTAGGTACAGAACATTTCTGTCCAAAAAAAAAAAAAAGGAAAAAAAAGCTTGGAAGAAACAAACATTTTAGGACTTCTCGTTGTGCTAAATTAGTTCAGCAGGGGCTGGAATTGCTGCACAAACGTGCTGCCTTCAGAATAAATGAGAATAAGCGAGAAGCCAAGTGTGTTAGGGACAAAACATTTATGACGAGCCCTGGCCACGGCGGGTAAACAAGGCGGTGGGGCCGGGGAATCTATGGGAATCCTTCCCTGAGCCTGAGCTCCCTTCAGGTAGGGTTGAATGGTCCATTGTCTGGATTATTAATGGACCAGTCAAATTTATTTGTGCTGGGCTCCAGGGCTCTGACTCTGGTCCAGGTCACTGCCTGCTCTGCTTTTGCTTCCAGATAAACTCATTTCATCACCAGTAATTATTACTTATGGTGGGGCAGGGGGAGGGGGAGTTGAGCCTGCAGGATCTCTATGAATAGAGGCCAGGTCAGAAGGGGAATTCTGTGGGACATAGTGCTGCGTTGGAGGTCGGCTAGGAGACCTTAGGACACCTTGGCTAAAGGTCAACCACAGCAGATCAAAAGTGATCACTTTTAGCTAGAATCCCTTGGTTCAAGCTGCTGGAGGTCCCCTGCAGAGCCTGGCAGGACTCCTTTTGGGGCTGTAAGGAGCATTGGCAGTGCCAAAAGCTGAAGTCAGCTCCATACGACGGCATGGGCTGGCAGGCTAATGGGTGTTCGAAGCCAGGATGCTAGAGGGGGTGACCAGTCATCAGGACTGCACCTGCCACCCCTGGGCCAAAAGGCACAAGCATCTACTGCCCATGATGAAAAAGCAGCTGCTTGCCTCCACAGACCTTGCAGCATATACATCAGTCTGTCTGCTCCAGGGAGTAGCGTCAAAACTGCCACTAGCCCATCATATTGCCATGCCCCGACAATAAGATGAAACCCACCCCCTACACCCTCAGCTGCTTCTTCATGCCTTTGTGTCTAGCTGCAGACCCACATCATCAGCTGTCTCATTAGGACAGTATAGGTTTGGCCCAGCTAGAATGAGAGCGATGTCCCTTGGTTTTAAAGGGCTTTTTAAGCGTGTAGAGTAGGACCAGTGATTCAGAACAACCCTTGTATTTCTGGCGTGCTACACAGAGCTTCTGCCACAGGCCTCCCTGGATTTCAGTGGGAAGCCAGGCACCTCTACACCCTGCTTGCACATGCAGAGTTAAAGCCAACTTGTGTGGCTCTGGCCACCTCCTGCCTACAGGCATGATGAGTGCAGTGGGTAGGTGAGACTCAGGAATAGCTGGAAGCTGATTCCAGGGCATTAACTTGTCTAATAATCTTGACAGACTGTAGAAAGATATGCAAGTGGCCTCACAGTCCAGCAGGGTTTGCAATGAGGTATTTTATAGAGTCATAGAAAATGGGGGCTGGAAGGGACCTCAGGAGGTCACATCTAGTCCAACCCCCTGCTCAAAGCAGGACCAGCCCCAACTAGATCATGCCAGCCATGACTTTGTCTATCTGGGTCTTAAAAAAAAAAATCTCACATGAATGTCCCTCCTCCTCCATGTCAGTGTAGCCCACTGACCCTCATAACACTTCCATTCTCCTTGTAACAAGCCGATGGGACTAGATCCTGGTGCATCCCCTCTCTTCTCATTCATCTACGCACACAGAGAAATGTAAACAGGACCAAAGGAGCTACCTGTTTTGCAGTACGCTGTCCTTGAATTTGGGCCATGCCTCATTTCCCCTGGCTTTGGCTGTGTGCACTGCTGCCTATCTTCCTCCATGCGGTAGCAAAAGTGCTCAGACACAATGGCCTGCCATTTTAAGACCTCCACCCAGCTTCTGGCTATTCCCTTGCAAAGGCTGCTTCCCAGTAGCCAGTTCTCCCACTCTGCAAGGGGAGTTTAACTAATAACACTGGGTTACACCTTCTCACAGACACACCTTCCTTCCAGGAAGGTAGGAGGGCTCAGGAAAGGCCATGACTGTGGAGGAGGATTAGTGACAGGGTGAACCGTGCAAGCATCTGGGTTTGAATCACAGACAAATAAAGATGGAGGGTCCCTCAGGAGGTCTCTCCCTCTCTGGGTAATCTGCTGGCCCTCAGTTACAAAGTTCATCCTAATATCTCCAACCTTAATGCCTACTGTTGCAGTTGAACCCCTCTTGGTGTCATTCGCCCCCATAAACACAGGGAATAGTGGAGTGCCATCCTCTTTGTCACATCCCTCGGGCTCAGTGAAAGTCAGCACCTGGCACTTATGGTGGGTTTGGGTTTGAAGCACTGGGTTGGAAATTTTAGGGAGCCAAGTCTCTTGGGAGATGTCCAGCAGCCTCCTGGGCAATGCCAGGTTAGGACTGAGATTGCCACCATTTTCTCTACTCATTGGTCCAGCTCCCTCAAGCTTGCATTGCTGGTGTAGGCCTGAGCAGAAAAAAAGACGCCTTTTTTTGGAGTAAGGCAGGACCGATGGGGCTGGGCTGTAGTGGGAGCAGTGGGTGAGGGAGCGATCTCAGCGGCTTGTAGGACTCCACGTGCCAAAGGAGAGCTCGGAAAACTCTCCCTTGTTGGGCTCAGACAAGCCAGAGTCTGTCTCTGTTTTGAGCCTGGGAGCAAAGGAACTGAAACATTTCATGACCTGCATAAAGGCTACGAGCAAGGGTGAAAGTCCAAGAAGTCACAGGGAGAATGTGAGACATCGGTCTGTTCTGGAGCACCTTTACCCAGAGGTCTGGACGTTGTGATGCTTCATTTTCTCTTAGCACAGAGATGTCCCACATCCCCACACAACTCTGATAGAAAGGTTCAGATCAGTCTCCTCGTTCACTCGAATCACAAGGCCTCTTGCAGAAATCAGAGCGAGGGGGTCACGTGAATACAAATTACATTAGCATGCCGAGCAATTTTGTCAGCAGTTTCTTATTAAACTGCTTGGTCTCCTCTGCAGTGGGCCTTTCTGTTATGACCCCTTCTTGTCACAACTAGCACTCACCTGGGCCATTCCTTTAATTCAAACGCCTTTGTATCCCAGAGGGATGACAGGGACTAGGAACAGTTAGACGATGGGGTCTGATATTCTCCTTCTTATCCTACCAGTTGCATGCTGTTGCTGCTTATTAAACATTTTAAAATGCCCACTGCCAAAATCCCAGAGAGACCGTTATCTATTTGCCATAGTCATGATCGAATGACTTACCAGAGTGTCGCCTAATTTCCAGGCCAATTAAAAACAACCCCCAAAAGCAGGAATGACAGAGTTTGACTTTTCAATGGTCTGTCACTTGGATACAAAATTCAAATTAGTTTCCTAAATATTAACTTCCTTTATCAGACACAGGACAGCAGGCTGCTGACCATGTAACCTGGTGTCCTGAAATACTATACATTTAATGAGGTTAACAAATGTACAACTTCGGTGTATTCAATCCACCTCTTAACAGCCCTGTGCAAGACAGAGAGGTTTGCTTTTTTTGTTTTTTGTAGTAAAGCAGGAACATCTTTCTTGGCCTTTACTGGATTTTAGCTAAAAACAGGATTTGCGCACGCACCAAAAAATAAAATAAAATAAAATGAAAAAAATCTACTCTCATAATGAAAAAAGACTGATTTTTTTTTGTTTTTTATTCCAGTTCAGGAAGGAAGAGAATCATCTTGCAAGTTAATATAATCAGCTCCTTTGCCTCTATAATCTACTTCTGCACAGCAGGAGCCCAAAAATACTTTGTCCCAAGTGAAACGTGAAAACTACTGGTCAGTTCTCTTTTGAGGCACACGATTCAGACAGTCGCGTGAAGAAGTTCGGACTCAGCGTCATCTTCCGCTTCGGCCCCCGTCCTTGTTCCTTGGGCGAGAGGCTTCTCTCTCCCTGTCCCAAATCGGCAACGGTTAGGATGAAACGAGTTAGCACAGACACCCATTTCTCACTTCACATCGAGTAACCTACGGACGTACGTTGACGACTCCCCACTTCAAATTCCTCACAAGGTTGCGGGGTGGGGTGGGGGGGGAAGGACAAAAGACAGCAAATTTCACTGTGATCACGCAACGGCAAAACATACCTTCTGTTCATTGCAAAAAAACCGCGTGAAGGCCAAATTTGAAAGAAAAGAAAAGGAAAGAAAAAGGTATGTTGCATGAGTTACAGTGCAACCGTATTATCATCTCTCGCTCTCTCTTTTCCTCCCCCTGCCTTGCTTGTTTTTAGAAAAAGGTTCGAGTACAACACAGTCATGTAAGTGGCCACAAAAGAGTAGCTGTCTTTGGCAAGAAGTCAGCGTCTGGACCCTCTATGTCACCTTCTGCCCATTTCGCTCTGTCTCATAAAATGGATGTTGTTGGCGCTGTCTGACAGTTCTGGGTACTGCTCCACTGAGATCACAAAGTAGCCATCGTAGGCCTGTACCCGACCTGTGTTAAGCACCTGCTGCTTCTCCCCTTCTGTCCACGAGCGAATGCCCTCCTCCCCATCCCGCAGTCTCTGCTGCTCCCTGGCCCAGGCCTGGGTGACAGCGCGCTGCCTGGCCAGCTCCAGGACGCGGGCCTTCTCTTCATCCAAGGTGGTCCCATAGCGGGTGTTTAGACACAGCGCACCGTACTGGAGCTGGATGTCTGTGTAGCGTCTAGTCCTTCCACTAAGCACTGTGTTGATTTGGGACACCGTCACATTCACGCCGTTCTCCAGGGTTCGCCGCCCGCCACTGAGGCCCAGGATGGACAGGTCACTTTCCGATGGCCCTTGCTTTATGAAATAGTGCGTGTCCACTCCGTCTATGGTGAAGTGCAAGTTCTCCAGGTAGTGGGCATTGTTCAGGATGGCTGCGATTCTCCGCCCGTCCTCGTTGGCCATGCTGATGATGTCGGTGGCCACCCGCCCATCCTTCATGGCAAACTTCACTCCCTTCCCGAAGATAGACCCTCCCGAGGCAAACCTGTTGTTCTCCTTGACTTGTCGGCACCCAGCAATGCTGGAGCTGTAGATTTGTTCGAAGCGTTCCAGCGTGACGAAGGCCTTCAGCTGTTTCTGCACTTCGCACTGCACCCCCAAGATTGACTGGGCAAGGAGAAAGTGAGAAAAAAAACATGTTAGGAGAAGCTGTGCAGTGAACAAAGTATCCGGGAGAACAAGCGAATAACATGGTACAATCTCATGCGAAATGCCAGACGGGGTCTGCTCACCCATTCTTCTTTCTAGCTTTTACAATTAATTTGTTATTCTTAACCCAATGATTGACATTCACATGTTTGAAGGGTGCTCTTCCTAATAGCCATTGTTTCAAGGAGCTGAACTGATTTAATGTCGCTTCCTTCAACAGAGTGGAAAGCTGGACTGGATGGGAACCAGCGTGGAGGGGAATTATGGGCAATGTTGAGTTCTAGCTCGTACTTGACCACTCGTTTGCTCTTTAAGCTCATGAAAAGTTGATTGTTTGATTCAGCGGTGCTCAACTTACAGCCTGAGGCCTGGATCTGGTATGCGAAGCCCATGTGAACGGCCCGTACCTTGCCTGAGCTCCCTGAGCTCACTGGCATATCAGTGTGGGCTCTGGCCAGAGTCACTGCTTTCATGAGGCCCTGAAGCCTGATGGGGTGAATGCCAAAAGAGGCCCCCCGGGCTCTGGAGCTCAGAGCGACAACTGATAAGCTCTGAGAGCTCATTGAGTGTCAGGGAATGCTTTTCTACGTGGCCCTCGGCCCCTTTCTGATGTTACAGCTTGGCCAGAAAAGGTTGAGCACCACTGATTTGGTGCATGTATCCTCCTCTGGACTCCAAAAGCACAGGGGGATTACAATTTGAGGGCCTGCAGGGAAGGTACTGTGCGAGATCAAACTATTTGATGTCTTTTTCTCGCAGCCCACCACCATGCTGCTCCCAGTTTCCCTGTGGGGTCAGATCACCAATGATCGGGGCTCCGTCACGTATTGAGACAAAACTGAATAGGGGCAGAAGACTTTGATCAATTAGTCAGTCACCACGCAAAGTAACGTTTGCTGTTAGTGTAAATGTACCAAGTGATTCAAAAGCTTTTTCATTACTGCAAAATGTCTTTGGCACCGTGCTCATCAGTTCCTGGGGGTACGGTCTTTTTTCAAGCCCCTGTCCATGAACAATCATTTACTCAAATTGCACCAAAGCAAGCGGATTCCATAACACAAGTCTCCTTTCCCTGCCAAGGACTTAGTTCAATAACGCAATGACAGCCAGCATTAAAAATTGAGCGCACACAGAAGTATGTGCTGTGCTCCTATTTTTTTTTTATAGGGCAGTTAATATTGGTGAAAGGGCCTGGATTACCAGCATGGAGGCAGAGGACCTACGATCTCCCGCTGTGCCTCAGCCCCTTCTGGGAACAGTGAAGAAAATGCACTGCACAGGTTTGAATGCTCAGCTGATGCTTGCAGACAGAGTGCTCATTAATGCTAATGTATGTGGCGGCTTTTGTGAACACCTGTCTACCAGGAAGAGAATAGAGATGCTCACCCACTGCAGACCAGATTTATCATTAGGGGTCTACCCACCTTGAGGAGGCAGCTGGCTGATTTCACGGGCAGATGACAGGGCTGACTGCCATTTTTGAGGGCTTAACATGGCCCCTCCCCACACTGGCCAGGCCTTTGATTGGCTGAGGGACCCTGGTGGCTCTGCCCCTTGATGATGATTGGCTGCAAGGGCTGTCACCATATGGCCCCACCCCTTGCCCTCCCTCGGTGGAGCCAGCATTTTATTTTCAGTCATTTTTATTTTTGTTATTGTTTTATTTTTTGAGGACATTGCCCGCTTTTGTGGGCAATGCTGGATTTTATGTTTTTCCATGAAATCTAAAAAAATCGCCATTTTTGGAGGTCCCTATTTTTAATATTAGAATAGTAGCAAGACTTTGAATTAACGACAGCATCTTCTGGTGGAAAATCTCCAATCATTTTACATGAATGCATGAACCCACTAACAGCCATAGCAATTTCTTCTTGATCCCAAAAGTGACAATCAGCCTGTCCCTGAGCAGGCAAAGCCCCTTTAGACAGAAACCTCTGGGTTTTAGTTCCAGGCACCTATAGCCAACACCTATTACTCCTGAGGAAGGTAAAATCCCCCTGGGCCCCAAGACCTGTAGCAACAGAAGGTGTGAGGAACAGTCCTTCCTGGCACCATGTAGTCACCAGCAAAGCCCCACGTTATATGTGAGAAAACTGGCATGGCAGACTGAATGACTCACTAGGGTTGTTGCTAAAGGTGAATTTATGCAGTGACTCACACCCTGAGCAAACCAGCTTAAAAGCAATGGGATGGGGCCGAGGAGCCCATTACTATATTTTCTTGTGCGCAAGCTCCCAAATAAGATGCGCACCTTGTTCTGGGAATGCAGAACGAGGTATAAAAGATTTTTCCTAATCATGGCTCAGCCCCTGCACAGCCCAAGCTGCTGCCAAGTCAGCAAGAACTTTGCAGGATTACAGCTTGAGCTGCAGAATTTCCACGGAAAGAGCGAGTGACACAGTGACGTCTGCTGCAAGCGTCACTCACTCTTTTCCTTGCAAAGGGTGGCCCAGGACAAAGCCAGCCCCTGGGAGTGGTAATAGCATCCCCATCCCTCTATTTCAGTCTGCACATCAGCTTCAAACATGTGCTCCAATCTTGGATGACTATTTTTTGGAGAAGAGGGCATGTGGTATGCGTGTAAATATGGTAATGCTGGATGTCAGGTCCTCCCAAAAACTCTCATCCGGGCTGGTGTTGCTCCCATGGATCTCCCATTTACTTTGCCATCCTAGATATCTTGCTAAAAGAGCAAAGCCTCCAACTTGGCAGATGCTTCAGCCAGATTCGTGAGAAACACATTTGGAGCTTGCTCCAAGTTGAATCTCCAGTAGGAGACTTTGCTACTGACACCAGCAGGTTGCCACAGTTTGTACAGAGACCAAAACCAAGAGACGACTTGGAGAAGCTCATCTTACTGCTGTGGTTTGGGAGAAGGGATTCTCTTAGAACAGGTGCCTCCTGGCTCTGGGAGGGCACCAGCAACCGATCGCTACCCCTGCCAACCACAGAGCTGGTGCTCCCCATTTCCTGGCTGGTGAGGGCCAATTTCAAGGGGGGCATGTGCCCCCCCGCTACGCATCGCCTATGACATGGGACAATCTAGCTTATCTCTTATGTTTTTAGATTGATCGCAAGCAGAGGAAGAACATAGAACAGGAAGTGGCCCCCTGGGCTATTCAGTCCAGCTCCTGCAGTCACAGGCAGCCATTCCTCTATCCATTCCCACAGGATCAGGGGAGGGATGAGGCAAAGGAAAGTCCACCACTGCTGATGGCAAAGCTGGGATTCCCTCAGGGTCCTGCACAATTTCCACATGAATCTGGGGAATACAAACCTGCATCTGCTCTGTTAACCCCCTAGCTGCAGGACACAAAGCCCACCCAGCTCAAGAAGCAGGCCTGAGCAGTTCAGCGCCAGCAGGATCGGGCACTCAGCTGATGTCGCCGGCTGAGCCGAATTGCCCGGTTCCATTTCTCCAGCTGGGTGGATCCTTGGCAGGCCCTGCTGGCGCTCAACCTGGCTCAACGAGGGGCCAGGCCATTCTGCTCCTGAAGGATCAGGCCCTCTGCTCCCTGCATTTCCTTATTATCAGCAGCTAAGTTTATGGGGGCAAGGTGCGTTTCATACAACAAACTGGGTGTTCTGACTCCTTGTCTTGTGCCCAGCTACCAGACAAAGCGTAATGCTATAGCAATCCTAGCTGAGGGACTGTTATGGAGCAACACCCAGAAACGTGGGTTGTCTCCCAGAGCCTCACAGCTTCAGTATTGCTCCTAGCAATTGTCACCCAGAGAAGCAAGAACAGAAACGAAAGTCCTCCACATGGTAGTGCAGTGTGTTATCCCTGTAGCCCCATAATAATTAAATGCTTCTCTGATAATCTTACAGGTGAGTCTGATAATATAGGCTGACTTTGAAAGCTGCTAAATTTTAAGATCTAATGACCCTGAGTATATTTCTGTAATAAACGACTGTATTTTTTAAAACATCTAATGGGTGGGTGGGTGGGGGGGGAACGACACCCAGCCTGTATGTTTTTCTCTGACAGTGAAAGTGGGAGATGCAAACAGATAATGTAGCGTTCAAAGAGACAGCATATCCATCTTTGAGACGTATCGTTTCCTTTTTCCTCTTGCAAACCATTTTAATGAACTAGCAAGGAAGAGCAACAGAGACTTACCAGAAGAGCTGAAGAGGGCATATAGCAAATATCTATAAAAATTCTGTAGCTTTTGGCAGCTATAAACCAGAGTTACATATAAAAGAGCAGAAGGAAGGGATTTAATGGTTGTTTTATTTCAATATATGTCACTGGATGCAAGAGACATATGTATTCTGGGTTGGTTTTCCCTGACTATCTTTTTAAATCAGATGTCCTTTCACTTTATCTTACCAAGTGAAGAAAAGAGAGTGACCTTCACCATTTGTTTGCTACTGTGCAAAGCTCAAGAGAATAGCACATCACAGCACTTTTGGAATAGCCTCTTGAATTTTGTTTGCATCTCTTGGGGACTCAAAATACCAGGGCTAGTTTCTTTCATTCACTGGTTTATGCAGTGCCTTACCCTGTGTGATGCCTAAAGCTTTTGTTTTCTGTCATATATCCAAAATGTAAGAAGTCTGAGCAGGTTTCCTGGTCTATCCTGGAGCGTGTATACTGTGTCACAGACAGAGATTTCTCTTGGATGGGCTTATCGCAGTCAGCAGGCCATTTCTAATGGGGTGATCTCCCGGGTAGGACTTCTGGAAACTCTGGCGTGACAAGTGATATTGCTGGCTATGATAGTGTTGTCTTTCTTGACATCCATAAAAGTGGCCATTTGGGAAAAGGAAGGAACTTTGTTAGAAGCCCACAGGAAAGAGCATTGCTTGGTTTTAATATGTAAAGTCATCCAGATGGGGAGGGGTGGGAGGTGGGGGGAGCAACAGAGTGCTTTATACTAAGACTGCAATTGCACTGGTCCTCACGGATGAGACTGGTCAAATAGCAGTAATAAAGAAAGATCAGTAATAATAGCAATGGTTTTCTATCACCTTCTAAACCCTCAACATTATTATCCACATTACCATATTCAACGGTGGTTAATCAATATTTAGGAAGCGGCCTAACTGCTTTTTTCTGGTCCCACCCTTTAGATGGGATGACTACAAATTGGAAAGTGTTTGGAAAAGAGAAGACAGGTGAATTGATCATGGTTCCCAAAAGTGGTTCTCAATGTTTTTTTAGATTTGAAGCACCCCTCATTAGACTCCAGGCACCTCTTGGTACTTGCTAACTCTTAGCTTTCACTTGTTTTTTGGCTGGGAAAATACTAGTGCAATTTTTCTGTTGCAATGAACTCAGAAAGATCCTGACAGGTCAGAATTTTTTTACGCCGGGGAGTCCTATTTGAAATATCCGGGTTGGTCTTGTGAATCATGTTTGCACATCTGACGGTGCTAGCATTGTATGGTATCCCATGGCACCTCTGAAAGGATCTCAAAGCACCCCAGGGTACTGTGGCATCCTGGCTGAGAATCACTCATCTAGAAATACTTGCAAAGGGAGGAGATTTGGGAAAGCAGGGACCTTTTTAATACCTCAGGCAAAAGCATAATGAGACCTAATAACTGGATTAAAGAGGTTAATTCAGACTTGAAATAAGGCATTTATTTGGAAGTGAGGGCAGTGAACCACTGGAGCAAGTTATTTGTGGACTGGTGGCTCCTCCAACATTTGCCTTCCGTAAAGACCAAGTATTTCTTTAAAAGAGACGCTACTGTTCAAACAAGTATGGGCTGGAATTTGCAGGCAGGTGGAAGACCAGGATGGCTCCTAATAATGGTCTCCAGCTTTGAACCCTATTTGTGTGATCTTTGGAGAGGCTGATACCCTATTTGGAGAGGTTACTGATCTTTGGAGAGGCGCTCATCTGGGTCAAGGCTGCTCTGCAAATCAGGCCAGTTACTCAGATGCAGAAGTGCTAGGACCACAGGGGACCTGTAGTGGCTTCTGCAGAGATTCCCAGTGGGCAGCCTGGGCACTGGGGTGAGGATGTGACCCTAAGTGACACCAGACAACCTGGGGAAGAGGCCCTGATCTCTAAGGCTGGCTATATACATGCTTAGGGGTAGGGGGAGGGTGTTTTAATTAGAGCGGTTCCCGGAGAGCCATGCTAATTAAAACACTTCACTGTCATGCGTATTAAGCCCCTGCACATTTAAAAATGGGTGCGGGAAGCATTAACTAAAGCTCATTTGATGAGTTACAGGTAAACACACCCATGGCCATTTTAAAACACAGGGGGCTTAATACAAGTGATGCTGTGGTGATGCTGGAGCTCTATAGTTAGAATGCAAACGAGCATGTCTATAGGCAGCCAAAAACCCGAAACCTGTGTTTTAAATGCCAGACTGAGTGAACAACCATAGGCGACTGGTAGGGGGTGCATGGGGCCAGTGTCCCCCTGATGGTGGACACCCCTCTTGGGGGTGTCCCCCCAGATTCAGGAGGCACCAGTCACTCATGTGAACAACCTCAATGAGTGATCAAATGCAGCAGGCAGGCTGTATGCATCCTGGAGGATTTCCCTTGGGGAAGATAACATGTGCAACATTCACACACTTGGACTGTGTATGGTAAAGTGTGTGCTTTAAAGTGTGCATGTGTGTGTGTCCTGGCCATGTGCTCAGCACATGGCAAGCTGGGGCCTGTACTGGGAGCCAGAAAACCTGCTCCCCATGGGGGGATGGTCTCCCCTTTTCACTGGAGAGGTGAGCAAAAGGTATGTGATGGGAAAGCCTCAGGTACAGGGAGAGAAAGTCTGTCTTGGAGTTTGAGACTCCTATTTCCTCCATCTTTCCCTTTTTTTCCCCCCTTGAGTGGGGGTGCTGATTCCTGGAAAAAACTGATCAACAGGGATCCGGGTTTACCATTTCCCATGGAAAACCATAAAAAAACACAGATTTCCCCCTTTACTAGAGGAAAATGTGGATTTCTCATTTTAATGGAGAAACTCGCAGATTTTGCAAGTTTTACAAAGAGTAAAAGACCCAGTGCTGCCGGGCGCAGCGGGGCTGTGCGGGAAGCTGCTTGCTACAGTGAGCTCCGCGCTGCCCTGATGAGACATCCCTGCACGCGCGGCGGCAGGGGTGGTGGCGTGGGGTTGTGCCCCTCACTGCCAGGGGGGAGCCAGGCTCTGCTCCGCTGCAGCAGCCACCACCTCCTGGCAGCTAGGGTCCCCCTGCGGCAGGGTTTGGGGAGTC
Organism: Crocodylus siamensis; assembly: GCF_052110815.1. NCBI lineage: Eukaryota > Metazoa > Chordata > Crocodylia > Crocodylidae > Crocodylus > Crocodylus siamensis. The sequence continues at coordinate 412,225,003 of NC_143395.1, read as the reverse complement.
AGGGAGCTGTGGGGGGTGAGTGGTACCAGCAGGACTGGGGAGGCTGTGGGAATTGGCGGGGGGGGGGAGTGAGGGATCTTTCATTTCAATAATGGATTTTGTGGTTTTTAACAGAGAATCTGCAAATGTTTATCAGGGAAAACCAGGATCCTGCTCATCAGGAGCAGGTCCTGGCAGTTACTGGCCACATGGGCTCAGCCCCTCTTCTTTGCAACTGTATTGTCTCAGCACAGTGGCACAGCTGGGCCTGGATGTCCAAGCTGCAGCCATTATGGCCTGGGCCCTTTTTGCTGTTTCACAGCTATAGCATTCAGCCTAGGTGTGTGGCTGACCCCAGCCATATGTCTGGCTGACAGATTTGGGCTAGGGTGAAGCCTGGCATGGTTTGAGCCAGGGTGAGACCTGGCACTTCTTGTTGATCCAGGCCTCAGTGCAGTATGGATCTGGCTGCCTTCTGCTGCCCAGTTCAGGCCCAGTGAGATAGCCCGGACCTCCTTTTAGCCCTTTTGTAATTTATGTCTCAACCAAGTGGTGTGCTTGGGCGCTAGCTGTAGGTCAGGCGCAAGCCAAGCTATCCCTGACCTTTCCTTCGCGCTCTTTTGCAGTTTTCTGCCCAGCAGAGCTGGGATTGGGACTAGGAGTTTTGGGGTGCAGTGTGCTAATGAAAGCTGCAGTTAACCCCTCAGAGCCATCATGCAGAAGTGGAGGTCAGTGCTCTACCACATTTCCAGGAGCAACAGAGCCCCTTGCAACCAGAAGGACCCATGCTCTTGAGCAGCTCCCCATGGCGCGGCGAACCCAGGGAGCAGCTCAGGACTCTCCGGCATGGGCCTCCCTCTCCAGCCCATTGCTGAAGGGCTGGCATAGGGGTGCAGGGCCCCAGAGCTACCCTCTAGGGAGCCCCAAGTCTCAGACTGCCTGGGTACAGGTGAAGTCTCTCCAAGAGGATGCCACCTATAGACTTCGCTTTGCAGTTAAGAGTGTTTTAATATTATAGTTAGTGTTTTCTTTTGTTTATTTGTTTAATTCCCTGTAATAAATTTGGGTTTTTGTGTCTCTATTGGTGGAAGGAGAGGGCGTTGTTTATACGGGACACCCCAGCAAATCTAATGTTCCCAGATTTCTGGGTGGGGGCTCGAGCCACTGGTATAATTTATGGGGTATTCCAAAATGTGAACCCAGCCCTTTTGACCGGTGCCTGGCAGAAGGGTTACACATGCAAATGCCCCCCCTCAATCCCATTTCACAGGCAAAAACAATGCAGCTTAGTCCCTGACCGCTACAGGTCAACTCAGCCCAGGTACAGAGGAGGAATACCACCAGCTGGCCTGGGTTCCTCTCGCCCGCTCCCATAGCTAGCATTGCAGAAAACAAGCCCGTCATCAGAGCCCAGCGCTCACACGGCCAAGAGCAGTACAGTTAATGAAATGATGACTGATTCCAAAACACCCCTCCCCACAGACAGAGCTGTACGCGTTCCAGCAATTACTTGGTAGTTCAACAAGACAAAAGGGAAAAAGGAGCGAAATTGGATTCAGGTGCTGCAGCTTTGCAATATGCCAGAGGTCACCAGGAGTCCCCTGCTGGCCAATAACATTGAACTTGTTCAACAAACAATTTAGTGACAGCCTCACAGTCGCATGGAAAAAAGTGCTGCCCAGCAGAGTATTGGATTTTAAATGTCACTCTGGAGCTGCAGGGGGATAGCTAAGCTAAGCCGAGCTGAGCACGGCATTTATGACACGCTGGATATTTCTGGGCTGAAAGATGCTCAAGTTCAGAATGAACCCCTCCCCTCCCTGCCAGACTCCCGGGTATGTACTCAGAGGGGATAAAACTGCAGTCGTGGATGAGGAGCTTGCTTGCTTTGTGCTTACTCTCTGCTCTTTTTCATACGAGGACAGGGCACGATGAGTTGAGTCATTACATTGATGTGAACTAGAAGCCACTTCACTCAAGTCGATGGAGTAACTGCTGAGACTTGAGAGTGGAGAGAGTTAAATGGAGAAACCTGTGACCTCCTCAAGCCGTCCCCACTGGAGTGCATGCAAAATTGTCCTTCACTGTATTTCCAGGTGTTTTGTCCAGGCTACTTTTAAATGCTGGGACTTCTTCCATACTCCTTGGAAGGCCACTCCATCACTTAACCAGGTTTTCTCACAGGGAATATGCCCTGAACTTCTATTTAACTTGGCTTAATTTCCTTCTTTGGTTTTAACACGTGTATGTTCCTCTCCATGTTTTAATCAAGGCATCAATATATAGAGCCCTACTCTTCCCTCATGGCAACCCCCTAATCACTTAGATGTTTTTCTGGCAATGGGCTCCCTCCTAGTTGAACATACCCTCTTAGTTGTGCCCTGCCCCACAAACAGAGCTAACAACCTCTTTGCTCTAGGAAGGCAGTCTACACAGGCCAAAAGTGCATCAGCCATTTTTTTTTCTTTCTGCTACCATGAGATATTGCAAGAATCATAGGAAACAACCAGCCACATGTCTGATTCTTATCTGTTTCATGTTGAAATAATTCAAAGCAATACACCCATGTTGCCTACTGCAGGAGCCCCTTTTACATCACATTTTCCTGTGCACTTCATAGTTTCATAGTTTGTAGGGCTGGAAGGGACCTAAGCAGATCATTGAGTCCAACCCCCTGCCATGGCAGGAAAGAGTACTGGGGTCAAACGACCCCAGCAAGGTGTTCATCACTTCTGCCTATGGGGGTCTTTATGTGACATGAAAGGAAGGAAAACGTGAAAGGTGTTCCTGAGTTAGAGGAATTATCTCAATTAGCCTACTGGTTTTATCCATGAAGGTGAAAACAAAGCAGCCTAGAGGTTTTTTTTTAAACTTGGGAAAGTAGGAAATTGCATTTTTTCTGCTGTAGCATGTTTGAAGGATTGGTTCTAGTAACATCTGCCTATGGGATTTCTATTATAAGGAAATCTTGAAGATCCATATAGAATAATGGCTCCAGGAAGACTGCTTTGACTGCATTCATGTGCTAACATATTTTATTGTTACTCATATTCTGATAATATACCAAAGTCCTTTGGTTGGGACCCTTTGCACTATGTACCCTGCAAGACACACAGGGAGAGGCAGGCCATGTACTGAAAGGGCTACAAATGAGACAAGCAAGCTATGGTTTCAAAGGGAAACAGGAGTTGGAAAGTAAAGTGACTTGCTTAGGGTCATGCAGTTGATAAGTAGTAGAGTTGGGAACAGAACTTGAATCTTGAGTCCTGCCCCAGTGTCCTGCCCCCTGAACAATGCCATCCCCTGTGTTCTTGCAAGGGTTCCCAGGAAGAAGAAAGGAGGCAGATGGAGATGTGAGTTATAAATGTTTTGGTTCAAGAAGCACTGCCTGCTAAAATGAGTTAAAGGCATTGTGATATGGGCCTAAATCTTTTAAAGCAGTATGCAGCGATTTGGGGAAAAATTAAACCAAGCAAAAGTTAGGCCAACTGTTGTAAAACCTTTTTGCTGGTGCAGTCTACCACAGGGCAGTATAGCCTCCCAAGGGAAGCAGTGGGAGTGCTGCTACCTGAAGTCACTTCAAATCAGCTTGGACAAATGTTAGGAAGTGTGCCATAGGAAACAATTCACTCTCAGGGGATGTGTGGAAGGACCAAAAGGACCAAAATGTGTCCTCTATCACCTCTGATGCCTTGCTTTAGGGGGCTGGCATGTGGCCTAGGGTAACACAGCATTCTGCAGGAAAGAAAACCACTGATTAGTTTTGCTAAAACACCAGAAAGGACCCACTAGTGGTAAAGAGCTCTGGATGTGGTTATCTAGTAGTCGCATTTCATTGCTACAATGAGAGGCACTGCAGCTACTTCCAGGCTGACTTCTGGGAGAGTCTGCCAGAGGAGACTGATACTTGTTTTTACAGTGAGCATTGCACCCAGATGCTATGGAAAGAAGGGTCACACATGTGTCTGCAATATAAAATGAAGTTGCATGGATCACCTTGCTGTTGTCCCACTCTTGGGTCTTCATCTGTGTGTGAATAAGCTCATATGATGGCTCCATTGCATCCATATCTGGCTTGGGATATCCAGGGATAACATTGTGGAGTTGGAACCCAAAGGTGAGCAGCCAGCTGTTGACATCTGGAATGGGATAAACAGATGAAAGATTAATATATTGTTATATGCACTGTTACATGTGTTGCAGTAGGGTCTAGGAGGCCCAGTCATAGACCCAGACCCCCCATGCTAGGTGCCATGGAAACAGCCTCGAACTGCTTATTATAGTTCATCCCCGTGAAGTACCATCACCCAAAAGGATTCTTGAAAAACTGCATCCCAAAGCAATGAAAGATGAAGGAGATTACACTAAACCAGTGGTTCTCCACCTTCTTAGACTCAGTGCACCCCTCGGAAAATGCCAGCTCTTTGCTTCCACTTGATTTTTGCCTACAGAAAAATAATAGCGCAATCCTTCTGTTGCCAAGAACTCAGAAAGCCCACAACAGGGCACTGTGGATTCATCTTTGAAATCTCTGTGTTTAGCTCCCAAATGATGAGTAGGTTTTTGCACACCTGACAGTGCTAATATTTTGTGCCACCCCTAAAAGGATCTTGCTGCATCCCAGTGTGACATCCAGGTTCGGACACTGATCTGAACCAACCAGTGCCGGTCCCAAGATCCCCAATGTCTTGCATGGCCAAAGTGTAAACTCTTGTTCATAAAACTGGACAAATGTCAAAGACTTAAGCCATCTTTTCTGTTCCAGAGCTCCCCTAAGGCTCGTAGGGCCCTGAGCATGGGTATGCTGCAACCAAAAAGAATAAGCAAGGTATAAAAACATATTAATAAAGGCTGGTAAGTGCCAGCTCATCTACAGGTCAGGTTAATAAGAAATGAATGTCCAACTTTGGTGAACAGGGGCACACAAGGAGAGAACAGCACTTTAAGGGTGACATGGGAGGACATGACTGGGTGTGTGAGAGAGAAGTGCTAACCTGTGACTCTTAGACTGTAGATAGATGTAACTTTGAGCTGCGTTAAAAGGGGAGAGGGAGCTGCAGCCAGAGCTGGTATCACCTGTGACAGTGTAGCCATTATTTCTGTGTGCTCCAGCAGAGATGTAGAAGCATTCATAATCACTGCAACTTTAATCCGGAATGACACAGAAATAACATTATAGTGGCTCTGGCACCCCTGTAGAAGAAAGCAGAGGTAACAGTGGGCACATCTACATGTGCATTAATGTGCCATAATTATGGCACATTAAGTTTGGTATCTGTAATAACAGGTATTAACTTAACGTGCCATAAACAGTAGCACCAGACCACATCTTTTAGGTGACACTAATGCACAGACTAATTCTACCCTGCATTAGCACAGCTTTTGCCGTGACACACTAATGCACGGTAGAGTTAGTCTACTGTGCATGTAGCGTATCGTGTAGACATGCCCAGTTACCTGGTAATAGCTTATATCCATATAATTTATACTAGGGTTGAGTATTTATACTGGTCAAACAAAGTTTGGTCAATTGACCATTCAAATATTAGTCAAAAATTGTAAAAAATTACCAATAGGTCTAAATAATACACAGAAAAAGCATAATTTTTTCCCTTAAGAAATGTGTCAAAAAAAAATAAACCATCATATTTCTATCAAGAAAACTACCAAAAAATGCAGTTTTTAAATAAAATGACCACAATCTTTGACCAGTCAAAAACACTCAGTCAATTGACAATATTTGACTGGTCAATCGACTGGCTTGCCAAACCTAATTTATATATAGGTGACCATTATGTCTATCCGCCCTGCTGACATATAGTGTGAAGGTGTATCCACACCTTCTTTCCCTGTAGTCCGCACTTCCTGGCATTTGTCGGCAGAAGTCACACACATTATTATTTTAGTGTAGTTTCTTATTGCTACGTGTCACTTTTTTTCTCCTAAACCTCTTCAGCAAGACTCTGTGTTATCATGCCAGGTTATACACACAGAACCAGCCACAGTCAAAGCGGTGATGATTGTGCATGCCCTTCCACTGGAGGTGGTGCCTGCATCTGTGACAGTCAAACGAGTCAAGAAGTCTCCTGATTTCACATGGAGCAAGAAGAGAAATAGTAAGAAACTCCAGTACCTGGGACACTGCTGTTTATGAGTAGATTAGGGGACAGGAACATTCCTGCATGGACTGCAAGATACACTAGATACCCGAGTAACATCTAACATCTCTGATTTCATTGCCATTAGGAATGACAGCTGAGTGAGCAGCTAGCTGGGAAAAATAACTAATCAGGCTAATTCCTGGATCTGTCTGAGAGTGGCAGGTGAATGACTTTGCCCTCTTTATCTACTTCAGAGTGTGTGATGATCCTAACCTTGCCTGTCTACACTGAGTCCAGGAGGAAGGTACAACATAACCTGCTCATTATTTATCCAGGCTGTGAATAACCACCCTGGCTGGGAAAAGCTGAGGTCAAAGTTTAATTAACTATCAGGTCCTGGGGCTCTCTGGAGTTCTACATGGTAATTAGCATTGTGTTGGTGATTCATTTGTTTTGGGCTCTCTCAACAAGAGGTTTGTTTTTCATCTGAGCAAATTAAGCTTACACCCCTGGGATGATTTGGGGATGGGGTTGGGGAAAGGGGGGGAAATCTGTTAAAAACCAAAACCAAAAAACCCAATGAAGTAACAGGCCACTATTCTTTTTTGCCCCCTTGCATGAGCTTAATTGTGCTTTATTTTGAAGGGACTGTTGGAAAAGTATTTTGGATGCGAATTACAAATAACGCACGTCCAGCTAACTGGAGAATTAGAGGCCAAACATGTGCACACACTTCCTGCAATCCAAAATTTGGAGTTTGGGCTTGAGTCCAGAAAGCACTTGCCCTGATCCATGTGGAAGGAGGAGGGTTTCTGTAATAAATACCCTTCTGTTCCCTCACTGGGCAGGCTGTTTTTGGAGGGCCTTTGAAGGGAGGTGGGGAGAGATAAAAGCCTCGCTTAATTATTTTTTTTGCTTGGTGCTCCTCCAGCCTGTTTCCAAATATGCCTAATGCAAAATTAAGAGCTTTGATATGCATATTGTAGGCCAGGTGGCCAAGAGAACAAAGCAAATCCACAAAGGGCAGCGGGGATACAGAAGACATTCACCAGGCGCATTCAAAATAATGTTTGAAAGGGCACAGAAGGGGCTGCTGAACAGGAGGACAAATATGTAATGTGTCTGAAAAGGTTGGAACCAGGCTTCGTTTGCTGCTTCTCACCAATTTGACTTGGAAAACATCTGTTTGCTCTTTTGGAGAAGAGGGGTTTGCAAAGAACAAGAGGAAAAAAAAAATCACATGGGGAGGACAGAGCTAAGAGAACAGGGGGGAAAAATAGGAATTTGCCAAAATCCAATGACAACATTTTTTTGACAGAAAAGTATATTTCGTATCGTGTAGGTTTTTTTTCCCCCCAGCTACAGTAACCCTGCTAACACTTTTCACAGTAAATTCATTTGAGGGCACCGGAAAACAGTGCTTAATGCAGACACATGTAATGGAAATGTCAGTTCAATCCATCAGGTTTGCTGAGGCTGGCAGCAAAGCACTGCACCGTGAAGTGTACAATTGCTAAAATATTCATGTTTAACAATGGGCCTCTCAGAACGTAAATACCTGCTTCTCCCGCTCGCCCCCTCTGCGTGCTTCCAATTTGTATACATGAGCGCGGAAGTCTTTTACTTTGGGACGGAGGTGGGTCTCATTAGTCTGTGAACTGGCAGCCGCTTTGCCAAGGGAAGCAACGGCACGCTGCGGGGCACGAGGTGATGGCAGCTCCCTACCTGAGCTCGCTGGTAGAGCTGAGCACGCTGGCTAGGGATGCTCCTTGCCTGAGATGCCCAGTGTAGACATCCAGCAACATTAATACGAGCTCAGGAGGTGGCAGCGAGCAGGGCAGAATGGGGCCTCTTAATACTGTCAAATCCTTCCCTTGCGGTCTCTGTGCTGCTTGCCATAGTGCCTGCCTTGCTGGGCTTCTGTGTTTTTCTGAGGCTGGGCTGCCGGCCTATCAGACATCCTGGATGATCACTGGGTTGCTTTTTGTCTAATCCCTCCTGTCTGGCTTGGGTTTGAACCACTGAAACCATTCAAGACCACTGGAACACACAGGTCTTCTGACCACAGCAAAGGCCATTAATAATGCTCAGAGTTTACACAGGACCTCTCATTTTCAAAGAGCTTTGCAGGCCACGTCTGTATCCAGAGCTGAATCTCTTTAGCTATACTGACATAGTTAATGCAATACAATGGCCCAGTGGGGATATCATTATATGGGTAAACACAGATGAATAATTAGCATAGCTATTCTTATATGGGAAAAGGAATGAGCCCTGTCAGCATAAAGGACCTTCAAATTAATATCACTGCATCAGTACAACAGGTGTACAAATATGTTTGTGTTAAAGAAAGCACACTCCTAACTGAAATAATTACACTCTTACAAAAATGGTGTACAGACCATAGACACTGATCATAGACACGGGTTCATGACCAGCACTGCCAAAACTCAGCTCTGCACTGTCATACACTGAAATATGGGAGCATATTATTTCTGCATCTGGAAAGCTGTTGAGATGTTAAAAATGAATTTTCTGTCTCAAACTGAGCTGAAAAATGAAAAATTCAACAGTTGTCACAAATCGACAATTGGAAAGAAGCTTCCATTTGGTGCCGTCATTTCAAAGGTTTCATTTTTATTTCTGACCTTTTAATTTTTCTTGCTTTTTTTTGGTTAACATCAGCTTAAATTGGAATTGAAAAGATATTTCAAGGAGAAAAACAGACGTGTCCTATTTTGAAATGCACCACTGAAACCTTTCCAAAATGTTTCGAAACATGTTTTTAAATGAGAAATTTAACAAAACAGACCATGTCCCACAAAAAGGCACCCTTTGATGATACATATTTTGTTTATCAATTCCCTGCTTGCTTTAACTGCCATAGTGATGCCAACTCGTGTGATTTTAGGGAGAGTTCCTGGTGTTTTCCTTAAAGCAATGGTTCTCAACCTTTTTGGACCTGAGGCACCCTCCTCCGTAACTTTTATGAACCGCGTGGCGCCCAGTTTAAAAAACTAATATATAAATTATAGTGCTTACCTCCCTATTAAAGGGGCCGGGTAATGGGGGTGGGGGATGGCCCAGACAGGGACCAGCCTGAGCATACGTTTAGCTGCTTATCTTCTCACACCTCACTTATGTCCTCACACCTCGTTAGGATCCTTCAAAGGATCTAGCATTGCTTCGGTTGAGAAGCACTGCCTTAAAGCTGTATCTGAGCATGTCTGCCTCAATGTAACCGAGTCAAGGTAGTATTGCAGGTCAGGGATGTGTAATAGGGTACAAATCTGATTTTTAAAAACATGTCTAACGTGACTTTCTTTTCTCTTGTAAAATATGTGACAGAGGTGTGGCTCATACACACATTTTATAAGTGCTTGATGGCCTGCATCCTGTTTGCCTGGATGCACACATGTAGAGAAGGAACCTAGGACGGGGCAATGAGTTTGTTTTATCTGATGTGAGCACTACCATCAAGTGAGGCAGGTCTCCTGGCTCCTTTTCTACTGATACACTTCAGGTCCCACTTATTCTTTGTTTTAAACAACCCCTTTGTAGACCTTGTTAGTTGTTGACATTAGGGAAGGCCCGGACCTTTCCCTGTTTAAATCTAACTCGAAGACACACAATAGCTGTTGGTACTGGCTTTTAACCACTAATTGTTACCTCTACAGGATGGATTAACTTTGAAACCCATTGTTATTTTAAGGGCCTCAGAGATGCCCAGCTGTGCAAAAGGTTTAGGTTGCTCCTGCCATTCTGGTGAAACAAGCCCATATTTGGGCTCCTTCCTTGCAGCTCACTGGAAGTGATGCAAACAAAATTACCAGCAAACGGGAGGGATTATTGGGATGTCCATCAGCAACGAAACAGGGAAATTTGAAGAAATGGGCCCTGGGGAAGAGAATGAAGGGAAGGAGATGGTCCTGCTTTGAGCAGGGGGGTTGGATTAGATCAGTGGTTCTCAACTTCTTTGGTACCAGGACCCATTTGTAAACATCAATGGCCAGTCCTGACCCAGTGGCTCTCACTCCTGACCCCCTGCCCAGGGCCCCAGCCCCTCAGTGTGTGGGGCAGGTGGTGGGTATGTGGGGCAAAGGGGGATCCCAAGCAGCCCCTTGCAGGCTGGGACTTTGACAGCCTGCAAGGGAAAAGCCATGGTTTCCTATGTTTTTATCCTATAAAAGAGAATCCATTTTTAAAGTCTATTCATGACTCTTTCATATATTCTTGTAACCCACTTTTGGGTCGCGACCCATGGGTTGAGAAACACTGGACTAGATGACCTCCTGAGGTCCCTTCCAACCTTAATTGTCTATGATTCGATGAGATCACAGAAGAAAAGACACCTGCTATACTGGACCTTTTTATGCATCCCATATCTGGAACTGGAGCTTGACTCTGTTACTGTGAGTCACACATACTCAGATGTGTGAGTACACATACACCACTTCACTTGGAACCAACTTCCAAGTGAAGTGGTGCTGGCTCCTACCCTGGGGGGTCTTTAAGAAGAGGGTGGATGAACACCTTGCTGGGGTCATTTGACCCCAGTACCTTTTCCTGCCAAGGCAGGGGGGCGGACTTGATGATCAGCTCAGGTCTCTTCTGACCCTACAAACTACGAAACTATGAAACTATGAAGATGAGGCTTTAAGGCAGTGATTCTCACCCAGGGTAATGCTAGATCCTGTAAAGGGCTCCTAATGAGGTGGGGATAGGTAGCTAAGCCCATACTCAGCACAAGTGATGTAGAACTCACCTCTGCTGCTGAGCTCCATTGCAAAGAGGTGGCCTTGGAGGTCCTAACAGAGGGAAGCAACCTCAAAACTTGAATGGTTGTACAAGTGGGTGACCTTGGTGTGGTTGGCTAGGGTTCTTTTCTAGGAAAACTAATTGGGGAGGCATGGGGATCTTGTCTTAAATATGTCATGAAGTCTATGGATGCAAATAAGTGTCTGCTGAAGAAGGGTTAAAAGTGTCATTCAAGAGAAAAACATATTAAGTGCCCTTTTTTTACTTGTGTGTAATGGATAAAGAAGGACTGACACGTTTTTTGGGGTTTTTTTAAAGATTTTTTTTACGTTATAATTTCAGTCTCCATCTATACTAAAAAACCCCCTGTGACTAGGTTGCTGAAGGAGGAGGAACCTATCTACCAACCGTGGGCTCGTTTGAACAAAACCAGCATGAGTAGAAATTAATTAAAAAGATAAAGAGAAGTATTACCTGTCATGTAACATTTGATATCCTGAGAATTGCTAATAGGGTTGTTGTTTTTGAACATATAAAGGTTGAAAGGCATTATGTTGTTGCTGCTCAGATGTTTCCACATGTTGTGGTCTGGACTCGTCCACCGCCCAGCTAGCACGTCATAGTCTCTTCGGCCCATGTGGATGAGCTTAGTGAGAGGGTCATACAGGCCTCCATGGTAGCCAATGATGATTTGGAAATTGGGATTGGTGTCCATGTAGATTTCTCCATATGCTGTGTATAAGATCTGCTTGATCATTAAGCCTGTCCCACTGAAGACAGCCAGAGGGGTCCCAATGTTATCACAAGCGATGTAGAACTCATCTCCACTGCTGAGCTCCATTGCAAAGAGGTGGCCTTGGAGGTCGTAGTAGAGGGAGGTGATCTCAGAACTTGAATGGTTGTACAAGTGGGTGACTTTGGTGGGGTTGGTTAGGTCTGCATAGAAGAACTGTAAATGATGGCCATGGCTTGTTTTGCTAGAGACTCTCCTTCCAAGGCCATCATAACGATACTTCACACTCCATCCACTTGCCTTATTGTAGGCTTTGATGAGCAAGCCAGCTGAGCTGTACTCAAAAATGTCATTCCCTCTTTGTTTTAGGAAACCGTCTTCATCCATTTTGTACTGCACATCCCCTAGTCTTGTAATCCTGTCCCTGAGATCGTACCTGAGCGGGGTAAGGCGGGCACTGTTCCCAGGGCTAAGCAAATGGAGGTTTCCATTTAGATCGTAACTGTAACGCCAAAGCGGTTTGTCATTGATAGACACAGTCTGCAGCTGGCCATCAGCATCATACTCATAAGAGTACCTTGTTGTGTTGGCATATGGGCCAACTTTCAACTCCTTTTTCACCACTCTTCCCATGTTGTCATACTGCACAGTCATCCAGTACATGAGTGACCTGAATATCTCATACTGAACCTCCTTCATTCTGCCATAGGCATCAAAGTGTTTGGTGTGAGTCATAACGGCGGTAGTGATGATCTGATTGATGTCATAGTAGATGACCCCAAATTTACCAAACTGCTCTGTTTTGCCTGACACATCATCATATCTGTAGAGATCGATGGGTAATGGTGTTTCGTTGATCACTGCTTGCATGCTGGTCACCCTAAAGCTGTTGTCATAATTGTAGTCAAAGCGGGCATTCACCATACCTTCCTCAGTGAAGCGGAAGATCTGGCGGTCTATGAGTGGGCCAATCTGCCTGTATCTGATTGTGCAGGTGAACCCCTCATTTTGCAGGTTGATTGTTTTCAACATGCCTGCAGTCTCGTCATAAGTGAAGCTGATCTTTGTGGTGTCGTACAGCATTTCAGCTAGCTTGGATAACTTCCCATACTTGTAGATGACTCGCCTCCCTGTCCCCATGTACAAGGTATGAAGGAGTTGCCCTTCCTCAGTGAAATCCTGAATGACTGAGGCATTGCCCTCCGGAGGCTTATAGATGTTCCTGTAGTATCCGATAGAGCGGATGGTTTCCAAGGTCTGTCGGGCAACGTTGGGCATTGTCACAGATGACAATCGATCATTCTTATCAAACTCAAAGATATACTGCCTCTGGCTGTGAAGAAGCAGCACCATGGACTGGAATAGGGAAAACAATGAATTAATTATTTTCTTCATTCTGAACTTTTACAAAAATTTTACAAAAAAGACAGTTTCTCAGGACAAGGGATCTCTAAACTCTACCCCAAGAAGCACTTGTGGTCTGCATAACTCAAGTAGTCTTTGTAGATTGCAGAGAAACTAAAATGCAGCCAATCATCATATGGCCACCTAACTTGCTCGCTCTTCTCCTTTCCTATGAAGCATCTGGAATAAGCTTTTGCAGAAGACAGGAAGCTGGACTCTATGGATTGTTTGGTCCTATATTATATAGAAAAATCTTTCAGTCACTACTGTGTGCTTACCTTTATCAGAACGCACTGTATCTTTTTAATGAATGCAATCTGATTAATGTGATCACCCCAACGTGATCTGTCTTAATCTAAAAATGTATGTGTGGTATCTAACTCAACGTGAGACTGTTCTGTTTAAGTAACCAAAGATTTGCAGGTTAATCCACATGCATAGGGAATGGGGCAGGAGCAGAGGGACAGTCTTGTTTTTTGGGGAATACTCAGTGCTAGCTTTTTTTGTTGTCTGAGAGTTGGATACCAGGGTTACACATGAATGTGTATTAAACTCTAAAGGGGAGATTCTCAGCTGAAACAAAGTCAAAGGAGTTAAGGCAATCTACCCTGGCTGTGTATCTACAATGAATGAATCTAGAGTGGGTGTCGCACATGAAAAACGAATGAGCTGCAGTCGGTAAGAGGACACACCTTCTCTAAGTAAGTGTAGCTCCATGATTTTCCATCAGCAAAGATTCTGGATATAATTCTGCCTGACTGATCATACTCCATCCTCTCTGACATCGTTCCTCTTTGGATGCCTGCAATGTGTCCCCCGGAGGAATATGTCACATTCACGCCATTCAGTCTGCTGCTAGGAGACCAGAGGCTGGGTCTCCCTGCTTGGTCATACAGGATCCGCAGTGTGAACTTGCGATGGTCATCATAGATTTTTTCTGTTCTGGTCACACGATCGAAATCCAGGGATAGCAAGTTCCTGTTGTGCACCTAGGGGATTGAAAGACAAATTAGCATGTCAGAAATCACAAGAACTAGCTTCATCCCACCAAATGCCCCTCTGAATCAGTCTTGACGCTACAGATGCCTATATATTAACAGTCTTAGGGTGAGACAGCCACAGCACTTGTCGCTTTGCCTCTACTTCTACTGATGTCAGTGTGAGTTTTACCAATGATTTCACTGGCCTCAGGACTCAGACAACACCTAGTGTGTCTGAAAGCCCACCTTAGTTTTAGTCTAGCTTCAGTACCAGAAAACCATCAGACAGCCTTTGTGAAGAGTAGCTTTTCCTATTGCAGCAGTGAAGGCCTAAGTCTGAAAGAAGTACACTGGCAAGACTTTGGAGGGGTAGTTTGCAAGGTACTTGCAATATGCCTGGGATGCTTAAGTCCTCTCACTTTCACAGACACCCAAGTTCATAAATCCGAAAAAAGGACATGGCATTAGGTCAGTGTGTTTGTGAATACTGCAAGGAATAGCGGCTTGAACTCATTCCTTTGACTCTGCATTAATCACTTGAACAGTGACAAGTGACTTAACAGTGGTGCAGTCTTTCCTCTGGGATGTAATATGGAAGCTCTGACCATCTGGAGTCATTATAGACCCCATGACCCTTTCGACAAGAGTTGGAGCTCTTGACACCATTGTCCTAGCTCAATTCTGCCTCAAGTAATCACGTTCCTGTTGCTTGAATTGCTGCTGCAGCTTCAGATGAAGACAAGATCAAAGGTATATACTTCAAAGGTAACAGCAAAAATGTATTTTCATTCTGAGGCTGTATCCAAAGTGTTATGAATACTAACTAGCAATACAATCACTCTTTATCTATGTGTGTGCAGCCATTTATAACGCAACAGGACTATAGTATGGCAGCATTGTGCACAGAATAATAAAAAACCCAACCCCATGGAGAACTTGCTGGTAGGTTCTCCATCTTACCATGAATAAAATCTAGGGCACTCCTTAATGAAGTGCAACATCTAATTTCAGCCCTGTTTTTGGTTTGATCTTGGGCTATTATTTTGAGCACATTGTTGAATTCCTAGTGATTCTCTAGGGTTAGGGCAGGAGCAAGGGAGGGAAATACATAGTTAAATAAACATCCTCTAAGCAGAGAGACATGCTAATGGTCTAGGTCAAAGAAAATAAATGCAGGATTGTCCTGCACCAAGATCTGAAGCAGAAGAGGGAAAAACAGAGGAGGACTTGTCTGAATGGGAAAAGCTCACAGTTGCAAAGGGAAAGACACTTGGTCTGTGACTGGGGCTTCTAGGCCATAATGGTGGTAGTAATACTAATACTATTCTTGGAAGAAGAAGGTGGTATGGCATTAAACCGAAGAAACCAGTGCTACAGAGAAAGGAAGAGACAGTGAGCAGGATGCAGGCTATAGAAAACTTGTGCCTGTTTCTGAAGAGGAATAAAACAGTCTGAAATGCAGTAGACTGCTTGGGAAAGGAAGCAATGTGACATGGAGGTGTTTCTGTGTGAGATGATGGGTCTGTCCTTGTGACTAGGAATGCCCTGCTCTCAGCTCCAGCCACAGCTCAAGACTTTACCAATGGCCAAGACTCCCTTGTCTCTGCCCACCCAGAGCCCCAGCTCTCTAGGCTTTGGCAGGAGCAAAACACCACTGCAGAATTGGTGGCAGATTTGCAGATTAAACAGATGTGGGAAGAGAAGGAGACAACAAAGGCCATGCCATCATGGTGGACAGCAAAGGTAAATGGAAGATAACAGGAAACCAGTGGTTAACACGGAGCCAAGATAGACATTGCTAAAATTAAATATGCAGCAGAGTTTAAAATAAAATGTAAATGGGTAATGGGAGAAGCAGGAAATCAGCCAGAATCCCATCATAACAGGCAAGCCGGGAAATAATTAAGAAGGAATCAAAACTAACTGCAGATGCACATACGTAACTAACAGAGCAAGCTGATGTGTAGAAGGGACTCTGCTACTATAAATAGAGAAACAGCAATTACCCATAAGGAAAGGGAAAGCAAAATGAATCTGCCTTCCATTTATTCTCAGGACAAGCGCAGCCGAGGCACCAACATCACAAGCTCCCATGCGCAGCCGTCCGCCAGTGGAGCTGGATGGAGCTCTTCCAGCGCTGGGTCTAATTCTATCTCCAGGTGGTCTCTGTGCTCAGCATATCAACAACAGCACCAGTCATGGCCACTGGGCTGAATCACAGGTCCCCTGGCACCCGTTAGGCTTGGTTCAAATCTCTGTATGCCATTACTAGTGCCCTGAAGCCACTCAGTCCCCCACTTTCTGGCAAGCAATGCCAGATTAAACTAATTATACCCTAAACCACAAGTCCATGTGATGGATTCTTGTTGGAAGCCGTCTCCCAGATTCCTACAGCTCTTATTTTTTAAACAGCACCCACAAATCTACCTTTTCAGCTGCATGGACCAGACCGCTTTGTGATAGCCTATTTGTAGCATGGGATGATTTTTCCTCTAAGGTGTCTTATCCATTAATGCCTCAGGGATATGAGCTCTGTGGGTCAGGGGTGCTCTGTGGCAGAAAGAGCACTAGCCAAGTGAACACTGCCAGGCACACCTTAGAGGGTCAGTAATAAATATGGGTCAAATCTGTAAGTCTTTTTTATGGTTCATATCCTGTTAATGTTACTGGGAGTTTGCTAAGTAGGGACTGAGAAAGGACCTCAGGAATTGGCCCAAGGGCTATATTCTAGTCTTTCAGATTTATACATCTGAATTCAATGCTACACTTGACCAAGTGTGCAGGCACCCAGAGCACTGGCCTGGGTAAATTTAAACACAGCAGTGATCACTAAAGGTATGCAACTCCCACTTTGAGCGATAATTAAATAATTGCCAGCTAATGTTCAGGAACCAAAAAACCCCCAAACACCCCCCCTACAACCTCCCCCCCCAAAAAACCAACCCAAAAACTCAACTAAAAAGCTCTTCAAACTTGTACCCCAGGAATGATTAATATAACACATTGGTTCCCAAACTCTGACAGATTGCGCACCACCAATTTAAAACAATACAACCTTAAGTACCACCAGCAAATTTTTGTCATATAAAGTAATTATAGTAAATCTGTTCATGTGTACCCCCGACAGGTTGTCTGCGTAGATTGGGAACTGCTAATATGACAAATAATTAGGCTGTTTTTTTGTGTTGCAGGGGCAGAGCTATCACTTGTTCCCGTTCCTGACTGTGTTCCTGTAAGTGAAAATATGGACAAAATCATGTGAAGCAATCTCCTCTGTACAATGAAAATCTGGAGGCAACCTTAACTATAAGAGTGCAAATGATACCTCTGTAGCAAGAGCTCCTTCAAACCCAGTGGAACGCAATACTAACTTTCAATGGTGAACAGCGATCGGCGTGTTGGACTTTGGGACCAGGCTCCCAATAGAAGTCCTGAGGAAGAGGTTGGTTAGCCTAATTAGTCAAGAAGTCGACAGAATTTGCATCCACAATTTCTGTAGTTCGGCCGGTTCTGCTGGGGTTCATTGTTGTGACAAGGGATGCCATTGCTGCTGCTGTCTTACTACCAGGATTGGGGGTTGGGAGGGGGAACACAACTCATCCCATTGGGTCGATCTCTGGTTAAATAAAACAGACCGAGCAAACAACCCTGTCTCGGTCTGCTGCTTTGGTTTTCCTCAGCCAGAGATTATTTTACATCCTTCTTTATTAAAAAGTTCATGCTCATAAAAAAAAATGAGTTCTATTATCAGGAGCAGTGTTCTAGCTAAGAGGCTAATTTTGGATGGAGCCTGTGCACAGCCATTTGTTACTGGCAGCAGTGAATTTGCAGCCAGCCAGCCAATAATGCTATCAATCTGCCATGCTGATAGGGCCAATTAGAAGCTTTCGCGGGGTCCGTGTAGGGGATGCAGAGTGAACAGGCTGCCGCACGGTGCTGCTGACTGATGAAGCACAAAAGAGCCCAGTCAGCAAAACTGGCACCATAGAGACAGATGACAAACACTGTAACCCAACCCAGCTCAGCGAGGCTGTAAATTAACACAGGTTAAGAGCCAAATCCTGCCTCCAGTGCGGGGCCTGAATATGCAAGCCCCAAGCAGAGCTCCCCCAGCTCTTCGTTCTGAATGGAAGTCCCTGTAGAGAGATAGCACAGCTGCTCTGGCGGCACACATACACAACACGATTGTCATGGAGTCATTTGCCTCAGATCTTATTCTGAAGTATGGCTACTCCGAAGTAAGGAAAGGACACATGGAGCTGTCAGCAGAAGGGGCTGTTACAGCATTTGGCCACGAGATGGCAGAGGAGAAAGTCTGCATTAAGAAAAAGGATGAAACTGTCTTGGGGAGCTGACATACTGCAGGTGCCCTACTGTAGCTTTTGCTGGTATATCATTACTCCTCACTTTATTTGGACTTATGGGGTGTGCTTCCTCCACTTTGCCTGCCAGGCCAAGTTAAATATGGATGAACTCCATAGTAAATGTGTCAGGTACCCGGTAGCTCCTGTTGCACCACTAAGTCTGCAGAATAAAACCCTCTCTCTGCTACCCTGGACATTATTTCTTGCATGTGTCTTATTAATTTTTTCTAAGTTACTGCTGTATTGCATTTGCTGTGGGAAGGCCTATGAAGCAGCTAAGAACAGAGCTCCGCTCTGCTCAGCGCAGAGGGTTATTTATTTATGCAATTTATATGCTGCCCTTCACAACAAAGGCTCAGGGTGGCTCAGAACAGGAAAACAGAAGAGCATAAAAGGGCTACTAGAAATTCACAATAAAACAGAGACCCACTAAACCAGCAGGCAACAAGCCTTTCAGACTGAGCGCCACAGTGACCCAGTCTGGGTCAGAGGTGGGTGGGTGGAAGGACCCAGTCACCACCATTGCTGTGCCCCTGTCGTCACAGGGACAGCACCTACAGCTGGTGCTTCTTGCCACATTGGCACAGCAAAATCTGTGCAGACTGTACAGATCTGTCTTGTGTACAGATCTGGAGGGGGGGTCACATGCCCCCCAATACTTGCCCGGGAGTGCACGCAGCAGTGTGAGCCACCCTCCCTGAGTCCCCGTGCCCCCTACCCCCAAAAAATGCTTATGACTCTGTCCTGTGCCCCGCCTCAGCTGGGCAGTGCCTGTTGGTGCCCCTTTGCTTTGGTGCCCAGGGCGGTTGCCCTGCTCTCCCTACACTTGCTACAGCACTGAGCAAAGTGACCTGCTGCTGAATGCCACCATAGTCCTATGTGCGGGGGCTGAATCAAATGGCTCCATTTGCCAAATCTGGTGCATAAAATGTAGATCTAGCATCCAGTGGTATCAAGTACCTTTACTTGGCATCATTATAGCTCTGTAGTTGTTGCTCTTCCTATATCATAAAAGACAGAGGCCCCCTGCACTGAACAGCATCTTGGCCTAGCTTTGTTTGCTAAATGCCTGCCCAAATAGAAGGGTCTTGCAATGCTTGTGAGTGACGTCCAGGCTTGGGCTCTTGTGGGCCTCAAGGTCAGGAGAGGCCCAAGCAGACTGGACGTACAGATGGTACTAGTCCATTGGTGCCGCCAAGAATGTACAGGCTAAATAGACAAGACAGACCATGGGTAGAGGAAAGGAAAAGACTGCACAAAGCAGTGCAATTGTTGTGATGGTGACAGACAGCACGTTAGGTTTGTGTTTGCTTTATTTTTCCAAGAATCCATTCACCACATCCTTTCCTCCACTCCTGAGACCTGTTCCTGTGAACTGAGCTGTTCGGAGCTGCAGGCCGAACATCTGAACCTCTTCAGATGCTCTCTTTATGCTTTGCCTCCTTAGTATAGCAGAACTAGATTGGTTTGCTGCCTTTCAGCAAATAGCTACTAGCAGAGTTGTAGTGGGGGGAAAGCGTATACTCTCAGGGACATTCACATGGAGTGGATAATATTCATTGGGCTCTGAATTATCTCTCTCAACCATGTGTTAAACTAAAGCTTCCCTCAAGCTTTTCACTGACCAGGGAAAGGAGGGTCCTTCTGCCTTTTATGATATAGGAAGAGAGACAACTACAGATCTATAATGATGCCAAGTAAAGGTACTTGATACCATCTGGGAGGTAATTAGCAACTGTGGCTGGTGCCATGAGGGTGTGGACGCAGCTTGCACAGGTGTGTGGAGGCAGGTGAAAATGCTTTGTACACTCTCAACTGTGCTGCATCCCCAGCATGGAGCAACTCACAGCTTCATCCTTGAATAATGCTATATACCTGGCTGCTTACTGGGCCCTACCAGGCTATGAGCATGAGTCAGCCTCAACAGAGTGACAGAAACACAGATCAACAGCCTGGAAACAGACCTATAAAGTGATTTTCCAAATGCTCAAAAGTACACAATAAAAACCCATTCCAATGTGAAGGTCTGAGAAAATAATACTGCGAAGGCCAGCTGAGCTGCAGCTATATGGGCAGAAACTGCTTTGAACGCCGAGTTGCTCTGACACAGCTGCAGGTTTCACAGGCTCCTCTCCCTCTACAGCCAGACTCATGTCTCAATTTTATTGGTTATTAAATGGAAAAATAAGGATATTTGAGCCAGCTGATCCACATGCATAAAGCAGCTTCCAAGGAGGGCTTCCGACACATGTAACCCAGCTCCCGCTGGCTTCTGTTGGCAACAGGTTTTATTCCTTGATAAATAGGGGAAATGGAAAGCGTGGACCACTGAGTTCTGTTAGCACAGGTTTCCATTTGTGATAGAAAAAGCAAGTGAAAAGTACGGGTGCTTCATGATATGGCCTACGCTGGAGGAGGAGATCAAATGCAACTCAGACAGGCGGGGAGAATGTGAAACATGTCATGCAAGTGTGAGTGTAGGTGGAAAGAGGAGAAATGGTGCAGGGGACATACTGCAAAAAACAAATGATGATTAGAAGCAGAGATCAGGAAATGCATATTCTGAAACTGGACTTATTCATAGTGACTGTCCAGCTTTAGTGCATGGAAAGAACTGCCAACTCCTCTCTCTCCAGTGACATTAAACACTGCTTGGAGCATCAGTCTCGTGGAGCTGGATCTTGCCAGGTGCATATTGCTTCCTGTGAGCCATGCACAGCCCTTCAGTTCAAGGAATGGCAGCTTGAATTTATGGATGGTGAGACCATGCAATTTGGAATATTATTGTAATTACTGGCTTATTGGGCTAGACCTTTCAAAAGCACAGACAAGCTGGCAGAAAGCACTGTCGTGTGGCAACTATACGTTCCAGGCATGCCAGTCACAAGTGCAAAATCGACTGTGCGTTCCCAGAGGAGAGAGAGCATGGTTCAGCCTGTGGGACTGAGATGGGCAGGGCAGTCTACCTAGAGACGTTTCTCACTGTGCTGCCCAATTGGTGACTCGAATGCATTTAGAAGTGTTTCAGAGCCTGCAGGCTGAATTAAGAGTGACCAGGTCCAAGCTTACATGCAAGCAAAGCGCAGGCTGCAATTGGGAATACACATGTAGATTTTTGTGCTTGTTTCTAACTTAAGTATGTGATGTGCTGGATTTGAACATTAAGCTTGTTATGTCCAGTCTAAGCGTGCAGCTCTCCTAACACTACAGTGAACCAGCAGTGCCCTCCCTGTTGGGACTGAGGGCTGGATCTGACTGCCAATTAAAATCCAACATCACACATGAGCGACTCACCCGCAGCCTGCGCCCAAAGACGGTGACCTGCCCCCTGGCTTGCTCCTTCCGCTGCCTCCACTCAACCAGATTGAGGCCGTTATCGATGGGCAGAGTCACGTTCCTCTTCCCCACTGTTGGGTTCACCGTGCCAGCCAGGAGGTGGGGCTCGGTCTGCAGTGCCACCTCCATGCCATTAGCAAGCATCAGCCGCAGAGAACCGTCAGCACCGATGTAGTAGCTGTTGCGGACTTGGTCTGGAGGAAAGGGAGAGATGGGCTCAGATGAAAGACGGAAGGTGTCAACCCGTATTTAATTCGCTTCCTCACCTGAGCGAGCAACACCATTTTGGATCATCGCAAACCAAACCCACTTACTGTCCATTGTTAATGTGACAACAGGTCAGGTTGGTTCAGAGGGAATGTCCTTTTTTGGGCCCTCATGCACTTAGAGAAAAATTCCCAGGCATGTGGGCTAAACGATGCTCCTGATGCACCCAGAAATGTGTTCACGTTTCCCCCTGGAACTGACCCCAGGTCCAGGAGGAAAATGCCTGCTTCGTACTTGTGACTCGTGTAGCGGGTGAGCTTTTGCTACTGAGAATCGGGAGAGCTAACTCAATTGAAGAGTGTGCATGTCCCATATATGTGCAAGTGGAAGCAAATGCTCCCTCCAGCCATGTTCTCCATCTCAAGTGGTGGAGATTCTCATTGAAGATTACTGCTAACTGGTTTTTCCAAAGATGAGGGTCATTCTCTTTCATCCAAAGAAAGACTTCTTAGGCACCAACAGAGCTCTTGTTGCCACAGGGGGTGAGGGCCCAGAGACACAGGGCTTTCGTGGGGATGGGTCCCGAGAGATCTGCAGAGATCTGAAGAGACCTACAGAGTCCTTGGGTCAAACTCCATCAGCTCTGGGGTGGGGGCAGAGGGAGAAAGGCAGCACTCTGCTCCTTGCTCCACAAACAGGACAATCAGGGAGAGACTCCATCAACTGCAATGACCGTTTTCCAATTCTGCGCAGAAGGCCATGGGCCTTGCCCAGTGTGGGGAGGATTTTATAAATGCACTATGCAGACACTGCCTGCTCTGCACGTCCTTGCAGGTGGGGGAACATTACTGTTCCTGTCTCCCCAGCTGCCATAAATACCCAATCATGAATAAAAATTGCCTTGAAAAATTCTTGACAATGGTTTTTCCATTTGGAGGCAAGTCAGATAGGTTCATGAGCTGTTCTCCCACAGTTGTAAGGGTGTGGGGGGGAAGCAGGGAACAAAGTCAGGATAAAATAATCTCTGCAGGCGAGACTGGCAAATGGCATCACTTGGCACAATAGGAAAGGAGAGGACACCTGACTTTGGCTGGTCTCATTCATTATGAACCTGTGTTCCTGCTCCTGCCATAGTGGGTCAGAGGCTTCCCAATGACCTCAGCCAGGACAGCATCTAGCAAATGATTAAGTGATAGCTTGAGCCAATGCATTAGGAGCACTGGAAATCACCAGTGCATATCAGCCTGCAGCAAAGACCCATGACAGTAGATCTAAAGCCCTTTGCATGTGCAGCCAAAGCCCACTGAAGACCCTTTCCATTGATTTTAATGGGATCTTGATCAAGACCACAAACACTCAAAGCTTGATTTGGAGGTGCAATGAAGAAGGGGGACCGTCAGGGAGCTGGCTGTTGGTCCTTGCCTGGAAACCTATTGAACAGGTTTAGCTCAATGGTGACATGCCTCACTTTGCTGTCCTCACACGTAAGGCACCTCTCTCTCACCGTGCACCTAGATGGTGTGGGTGAGGATTAGGGACAAGCCTGTTACAGGATGCTCTGAAGGGAGGACATCTGTGAAGAAATTCAGGCACTCTGATGTCAAGTTATTTCCCATAACTCCGGTTACAGCCCAATATAGACCCAATAAATAACTATTTATTCAAAGTGGATTAGCTCCAAAAAGAGATGGACACACCATGGCATAGCAAATAGCATGGTGGTTAAAGCATTCACTCGAGATGGGGGTTCAAGTCCCTCTTCCAAGTTAGACAAAGCTTGGCTTTGAATCTGCATACACAGTGAGTGCCCTAGCTAGCGGGCTATCGACTATTTCAAGCCCTTTCTTGCTCTCCGACCTGGGTTAGGTGCCAGATGAAGTTTTGTATCTGACAAGCCCAAATGCAGGGGGCACCTGTCTTGCCAAAGATATGCACCAACCAGCATGCAGAGATGACAGATGAGGTGATCTAAGGCCTGCTCCTTTTCTGTGCTCCCCGCTCTTGGCTAGCTGGGCAGCTCCAGGCTCAGCTGGTTTGTGTGGTTCCCTACTTCAGGCACCTTATTTTCCTTTCATTATACAGGGGGCTTGAGCCTCAACCTCCAGGCTCGGTTTCCACTCTGTGGCAGGCTGCCATGGGGCTAGGTGCTGGACTCCTGTCTAGAGCAGTGACTGAGCACCTTCGAGCATCTGGGCCGTAACTTCCAGTGAAGACCACAGTAGCCGGATACCTCTGAGGCTTTTATCCTGTGCGTTTCTGGGGTTTGGGTAGGAGGCATCATGCCGCTCAGTTTCACACCGACTCCAACCCACATCACATGTAGCTCCATCCAGGTTTTCTGAAAGGTTCACGAGCCATTTGTCAGAGTTGGCCAAGATTTGGAGCTCATGAGGAAGCTCTGTGCCAGCCAACTTCCACGCTCGGTGGTCTTTGCTGCTCTTGGAAATGCATGCCCTCACCAGGAGGGCAAAACGGTCATAAAAGTCACGAGAAAGTCATGAGCATGACCATCTACTGGAGCAGCACATAATGTACATGTTCCTCAGTTGAAACGTCTCGGATTTGTCTGGGAGTGGCATTCGCTGCTCTTGCAAATGAGGCCTTTTGGCTGTGCTGTGAACCGTGGCCTATTTTAAGGAGACCCCGGTGAACATGGCCATGGAGTTTCATTCCCACTGGTTCTGCTCACACCTTTCAGGAGCCTGTCAGAAAGCTCAAGTGTCAGGAAATGTATTTTTTTAGGGAACCATTCATGTCCCCGTCCATTACAAGCCATTCATTGCCCTTCCCCACCATGAAGACATTCTCTAACTTCAAAATATTGAAGTGGGGAAGCCTTTAGTAAACCTGCACCCTCGTGATAATGATGCCCTTTCTTGGGGAGCTTGGAAATGATTGACTGTGACACCATTATGCACCCATCCCTACACCCCTGAAGGCATAAACCAAATCATAGCCATTTATTTCACTGAAAACCCCCAACTGGAGCTTCTAATGCTTAATTAGGCTCTGGGGGTGAAGCCAACTTCAAGTCTGAGTATTTGCCAGACATCTTAAGGTCAGTGGATTTGGGATGGTTTGGCGAGGCTTGGGTTTGGTTTGTGTCATATTACTCCAGTGTATGCCCCAGGACAACGAAGGGTCTTGTGATACTGAAATAGCTTTTCCAGCCCATAGGGAATGCAGCACATAGGGCACCTCAAACTTCTCATCTGAAACCAAAAATAAATGACTCTCCCAGAGACATGGTTTTTAAAAAAACAATGCAGATGGGTGGACTGGTCTCACTGGGTCATTTCTTTCCAGCTAAGGCTGTTTGATCACAAAAGAGAGTGACTACAACTCATTGAGCAATGAGCATAAGTCAGCAGAGTGCAGGGGAGAGCCAGGGCCCATTGGTACCTCCTCTTAGTTCTAGCAAGGAATGGGGATTGCAGAGGTCTTGCCAGTCTTTGCCTTGTTTCTCCAGGCCCTTGGGAGCAGGACTGAGCACAGCCCCAGCCCCTGGGGAGCATCCTGAAACTTCAGGCAATTGGGCTCAGGGAATCACAACTGACTCCCACACGATTACTTCCACCCCAATTGCAGCTCCCTACCCCAGTGCTTCTCTGCCTCCTCCCCTTTCACCTCCTCTCTTTCTATCTTCTCACCCCATCACCTCCCACTTCCTTAATCCTCTCACACCATCTATCTCCTGCCACCAAAGTTGGCAGAACTGCACTGTCTTATAACAGCCCCACGTCTGGCCCTACATGTGCAGAACCCGCTGTGCTAAGTTTTTACCGTGTATGTGCAACCCTGTCCGTGGGAGCCTCTGGGCTGGTTTGGTCTATCAGCTCTCGATCAGGGGATGCTTAGCATGCATCTGAGAGATCAGTGAACAAAAAAATATGGTCTCCTACCCTCAGCCTGAAGTCCATTCCAATGGGGCACTAAGTTTTGAAGCAGAAAGGCATTAAAAGGCTGGAGTAACATGATCAGCCAGAAGAGGACTTAGATTTAGCAGCCCCTTTGTTATGACAACAATGGGAACATTGCTGAAATATCGCACCGTGAGAGGAATGGGCAGCTAAGTACTACACCGAGAGTGGAAAACAAGTCCGGAGGGACCTGTGAGCTGCTTAAAGTTCCTGCTTGCCATGCTGAGTAGGCATGAGTGCGCGTGTATCAGCATGGGGAGAGTTACAAGGCGCTGGGACACCAAGGGGTTTCTGGCACAGGAATGGTCAAGACAAGCCCCGGTCCCTGGTCCTTAAACCTGCAAGTGCCGTGCAAGCAGGGGAGCAGTTTGAGAGCTCACCTTGCAGGAGGGTGTAGAAGGCACCCGAGGCGGACAGATTGGTTGTTATAGTCACATCGTCCTTGCTGGATGTCTCGACCTGGACGTGCACGGAGCTGTCGGTATCGCTGCGGAAGCTGCTGACTTGGCCCGTGGGGAACGTCACGTTGGTGAGGCGCCCAAAGCTGTCGTACCTGGAAGGGAGGAACGCGGCATGATCAACAGCGTGGCCTGAGGAGCAGAGCGTACATGCTGCCCTATGAAGAACAGGCCACATCCTGACCTCCCAAGCCCTTACCCAGGCAATGCCCTTGACTGGGGTTTCTCAGGACCATCTGAGTAGGGAGCTTTGTCCTGTGGAGAGGAGCAGGACTTGGCACAATGCTTGTAATCAAGCCTATATATTAATATATATATATATACCCTGCCATCCTCACATCGCCTCTGCTCCTGATTTATGGTACTTTCCCTGTTCTGCCTTCAGATTGGCTTAAATAAGTCTGTCTCAGCTGAACAGAAGGGCTTTTGCAATGCCAGGGTCTGCTCTTTCCCTGGGTTGTGCTCCTGGCTCTTTGTACTCTGGGACTCGGATTATTTTGCTTCCTTCTTTTAAAGTGAACGCGAGGGTTGGAGAGAGGAGCCAGACTAGCTGCCCCAGGGAACGAAGGCCCCGGGACCCTTGCTTAGCATCGCCCCATCCTGTGCCCCAGTCCTCATCTAGCAGAGCCAATCTGAGCGGGTGAGAACGTGGCCTCTCTCTCGTCACTCCTTGACTTTCTCTCATGAGAGGTGCTGGCCAGGGTGATTGTTGCGATGGGAACACGAGGAAGGAGGCTGAGAACAGCTCTTTCTGCACAGGCCATCGACCGCCTAACGAGGTAGGGGTTTGTTTTATCAGTAAAAAGGAGACGCAGACGCCCTGCGGCTGGAACTTCCCCGAGCAGCGCTCACATGGGTGCTCTCATGCTGAGCCTGCATCTCCCCACCTAGCAATGGCTCCCGGTCCCCTGGGCATGTTCAAAGCATGGCTCTAGCAGGGAGAGTGAGCTCAGGGTAAGGACAGCTTCCCAAAATGTAAACCAGAGCGCAGTGCGGTAGGAAGCCACTGGGGTGCAACTCCCCAGGGCCCGTGGGCCGACTGACAAGATACCAGTCACGGGTAAGCCCTGTAAGCTGACGAGGAGAAACAGGTATAAAAGCTATCCTGTCTACCTCTGCTACCAAAACCTACCCACGGGTGAGAGTCAAGCCATTGCAAGTCCTGCCCGCCAGGCGTTCAAGAGCAAATGCTATTCCGGGAAGTGCTGAATGTACAACATTGGAGGCACACGGTGGGGCCTCAGCTGCAGACCTGTGCTCAGTTTTGGGCCCTGTGCTTTTAGGAAGATGTAGCAAATGCCAAGAATGATAAGAGGTTGAGGAGCAGGACCTCTGAGGAGGAGAGACCCAGAGTATGACAACTGAGGGACATGGCAACGGTCATGCTATCCCAAGCACACACAATAGCACACGCGCTTTCCCTAAGTGACATCTGTATTCCTGCTTGGAAAGTGCAACCTAAAGAGTGAAGAGGGTCCCTATCCCAACCCCGCAATCATTAGGATGTCGGTATCTGAACTTGACAGCTCAGACTTGGCACGCTTAACAAGCTCAGGGCAAGGATGGCGCAAAGAAAAAATGCACAGAAAAAAAACACGTGATTCTTCTCAGCTACATCCTGATCCTTTTCTTATGCTGGCCCCAGCCAAGCGTAACACCACTGAAGTTGGAGGAGGTCTGCTGGCATAAAGGTAACGTGAGAGAGATGAGAATCAGGGCCATGGATATATGAGAGACAGGGTGTGTGTATGTGTGATAGACAAGTGACTCCTGGTTCATTTTAAGTCCTGAGTCACTAGTCTGTGATTCATCTGAAGTGAATGACACTCAGCTCTGTGCAGGGAGGCAGCACAAGGACTATACACAATTTATGCCTACTTCCATGCTCCAAAGAAAGGCCCTCAGTCCCTCAGTTATCACCTCTGAGCAAACAGCCAACTTCGTAGGGCACAGCTTCCCCTGGCACCACAAACCATCCTTCCAGACACCTGCTTTCTTCCCAACACATCCATAAAGTCCCCATGTCAGTCCCTCTACTAGCAACTCCCAACTCACCCAAGCACCCCTACATCTATCCAGTGCCCTGAGACACCTTCTAGCACCGACCCGACCCCCTACATTACCCAACCTCCCCGCATCGGCACACCTCAAACACCCCCTGGCACTTGCCCACGTATGCACGCTAGCAGTCCTTCACATCCCTTCTCCTGTCACCTAACATGGCAACAGCTGCCAAGCTCTGTGCAGCTTCATCTCCTGGCCCTGCCGCTGCTTGGGGAAGAATGATTTGCAAATATGCAAATAACTGGTGCATATGCAAATAATGCATATATAGCAACCATATGGGTGGAACGGGGTGCCTAAAGCTTTTTATTATTTAAATCAAAGAAAGAAAATAAACACAATTTGCATAATATGTCACATGCAGAGTTTAACAAGACTGGGCAGCAACGTGGCTGAATTCTACCTATGAGCAAGGAGTGGAATTTGGGACTGCGGGTAACTCAAAACATCTGCCTTTTTATGCATGCAAAAGCCTGTTTCTCTTCTATCCCATCTGCATTAGAAAGTGAGGCGGGGAGGGCACTCCTAAGCACTTTACTCCAGAGGTGATATCTCACCTAGTCACAGCTGCTAAAAGGTCGCATCCTACAGGGAAGGGG
The DNA here is from genome assembly GCF_052110815.1 of Crocodylus siamensis. NCBI lineage: Eukaryota > Metazoa > Chordata > Crocodylia > Crocodylidae > Crocodylus > Crocodylus siamensis. The sequence goes on along the minus strand of NC_143395.1, from coordinate 412,196,100 downwards.
ATGTGAGAAAGTAGCATAACTGCACCATTAACATTTTGATTATGATTTTTAATTAACAGCAGATGAAGTGTAACAAAATTCATGTCCCAAAAAGAAGCCCTTTCGTGCTGGATGATGATGCAGGGCAGGAGGCTCGCGACCCATGGGAGTGGGTGCTGAAATTCTCCTTTGCGTGCTGCGTGCTCCCCTCACGGCATGCCTTTCTTTTCCTCTTTGCTCACTGCATATTTTGCATATCATGGGAGCATTTTTGCCCTTTTGGCTTGGATTAGAAGGTACGGCGCATACATGATGCTGTTTATTATACACCCCCAACCCCCTGGGCCCCTCTGACTTTAAGGCCTCTGCATTTCTGAATGGATAATAGGCTTTAACAAGGCAAAGTGATTGACAGGAATGTTTCATCTCCCTTCACCTCCGCTTCCAGCCTTCACAGAGGCATTTCTCTGACAGATCCCCGGCTTGGAGACGAAGGCCAGGTGACTGGCTTTCATGTAGCTGCAGGTGCGTCCTGGTATTTGTAGTAAGATAAATCTCCCCTAGTCAACTCATTTCACAGCTAAGCTGGATAGGCCTGTTTCCACAGTCTAAGGATTTAGAGGTGGCCCCGTTTGCATCCCAGCCTAAGACGTCTGTGTTCTCCAAGAGCTCCAGAAGCACCAGAATGAAAGAAACACTGAAGCACAGGAATGTACACAGCAGCCACTCTGAGCAATGAATTCATCACCTGCTAACGCAGCTGCTGCCTCCCATTCACACCAACTGCAAAGACTCGGCATTTACAATTACAGTGACAATTATTAGGCCGGCAAAGGAAGCTGTTGCCATCAATTCCCAACTGGAAATTTATTTAGCTAAGGTTCAATGCACAGAATTAAAATGGTATTTGGTGCTTATGAGGCCTAATTGTTAGCTTGTAAACACTTGGAGCTTGCATTTATCACATTACTGTTATGCAGAATCATTGGTTCTGGGAATTGAGAGAGTGTCACAAGTGTTGTCTACTCAGAAATCAATTCCTTGCAGGATTCGCTGGGATTCCTCATCTTGGTGGTTTCACCTGTTAGCAGCCTTCTGGAGCTTGCAGCCAAATACGTTGGAAAAATGCACTCTAATAAGATTACAGTTAGTGCCGAAGCTTCTCCAGCGCTCCCCAAACTACACCTTGTGCATGAGGTGGCACAGGACCACACCTGCCCTCCTCCAACTCAGTGTTTGCAGTGACATTAAATCCAACATTTAAAAATCTATAACGATCCTAGCAAGCTACTTGTATGTCAGAAAGCCCCTCCTTTATAACATCCTGCGCACCAAACCAGTGTGTATCTGACCCTGTTATTACCTGCCACTTCCCTCAATGCCCAACAGCAAAGAGGAGCTGAAATGCATTCCTTACTAGGTTGTTAAAATCATATGTAGGCTTCGAACACCCCCCCAAACCTTGGTGATTTGACTGGTGGGCTTTCACTGTCCTTTTGACACTAAGCCTAGGGACCAAAATTACACATAAATCAGTATATCTGATCAGAAACTGGTTCAAATTGGTAATACAACAGAAGTTCAGTGCACATAAACTGCTATCAAAATGGCCAAAACCGGTTTAAAATAAACCTGGATGGATGCAGTATCAGACATAACTAATTTAGGTAAATCAGTTTATTGAACTTCTGTCCTCCCCAGATCAGAGACCTGTGTGGGTCTGAGTTTAAAGGCCCACTTCGGACCTGCGCTTAATGTTATACAACCAGACCTGAACCTGCAACCCTTATTAGCAAGTCGTCTTACCCACAGACTGACCTGACCCGCTTCAGGCAAATCTGCAACCTGATCTGCACTGCTGACAGACATAAAACAAAAAATAACTCTGCGCTTTCCTGGAAGCAGCATTGTGTTAGTTCAACCCGCCTCCACAGCATCTGTATAGATTGGGAGTTTCAGAAGGGCTTTTTGGCACCTTTATGTAATAGCTGATTCAGTCAGCTATTAGATAAAAGCACCAAACAAACCCTGCTGAAGCACCTGATCTATACAGACGTTGGGCAAGTCAGATCACACTAACACGCTGCCTGTTCTGGGCATGTGTTGGGCAGCTGCTGCCAGACTTGGAAAAGAAAACAGCGTCTTACCAGAAAAAGCAGAACGTTAATGTTCAAAATGGCTGCGACGGAGATCAAAGAAAAGATAGAGCAGGGTGTGCCACCCTGCTCTATCTTTTCTTTGATCTCCTTCATGGCCATTCTTCCTTCTTTGTTTGATCTCATTTGTGCTGCTTCTTCCAGTAAAGTGTAGGATTTCTTACATCTGTCAGCAGCTGGCGGTGAGGCTTACCCGACCTGAGTCTAATCTGAAATTTTATTTTTCAGACCCACACCCAATCTGCAAAATGTAAAGTAGTTCACGTTCCCACCTGGACCTGACCCATGGGTACCTGACCTGATGCAAGACTCTATTCCAGATTCAAGTTAATTCACAGTCCCCCAGCATCCCAGGATGCTTTGCACCTCCCTTGCAGGGTAGGCAGGCTAGCTTTGGCCTAAGCTGCCTGCTCCAGCCTATCAGAGAAGTGTGCTCTAGTGCCCCCCCAGCTTCTGGCCTGAGCCACTGCAGGCATGTGGCTGCATTTCTGGAATCAGAAGTGAATGTCTGTTCACTTGCTTATCGGTTCAATTGATGCAGTTTAGACTAACCTATGAAGATTGAATCAATTCAATCCCCAGGCTTTTTGACTGTCTGCAGCCTAAAAACACCCTGGTTTTAACTTTGTTGTGTTAATGGGTACCTAGTGACACAGAACTTGCCTAAGAGACTTGTTCTGGGGCAGTAGAAAAGTGGTATTTTCCCTTATTGCCATTTTGCTCCATTGTCTTTAAAGGAGCAATGGTGAGGCTCTGTATTATATTTAAAGTAGAACAAGGAGCAGGGGAGAAATGCACACCTCAGATAGGACAAAGGGATTTGTGCCCTGTTTGGGGTTCCTGTAATTTATAGCTTCACAGAAATTCCCTAAGTGTCACAGGCATGCAGGACTATAATCGCTGGGTAAGAGGCTACATTAAATACATGTTGCTTTATACTCAAGAGGTAGCTGTTCATCCCCATTCATCTTTATCTTGGAATAGGGGAGGGAATGTAAAGGCCCATATGCAAAAACAGAAGCCCAGGCTGAGCCTATATGAGAACTGGGCTGAGATGCAAGGGTTGGACCGATCTGGAACGCAGCTGTACGTGCTTCAGGCTGCATCACATCAGAGGTGGGGCTTGGGAAAGGTAGGACTGAGCATGTCCTATTTGCCTGCCATGCTCGAAAGCTGGAAGGGTGCCCATGACACATCTGTAGACGTGGCTCCAGCACCTTCTCTTGAGCTGATACCATCTCTCCTGTGTCTAAGAGAGGCCACTAAGGGCAAATTTAAAGCAATATCATGGCTTTGCAGCTCTGCAGTTCATTGGCAGGCTTGGTTGGGTGGGACTTGTTCAGTCCTACCCTCCATAAGACCTATCACTGACCCATTACAGACAAGCCCTGGGAGAGGCCCCAAAGGCTGAGAAATCAAGGCTATACTTGGAGCCTCTAGCCTTTTGTTGCTGGGCAGGTAACCGTGCTCAGAAGACCCCAAGCAGCACTCTGTGATGGAGAACATGCCTACCCTGCATCAATGCCATGCCTGGAAGTGTGGCCATGAACTATAAGGCAGCTACTGACCCGAGCTGTACATGCACCACCTGAGAATGAGCTGATGTAGCTGCCTACCAGCCCAGCTCCACATTCAGGGAACGCTTCTTAGCATACACTTGGGGCTATATTGCCTCAGCTTCTTGAATTTGGTATAGGTACTCCAAAAGGTACAGCCTACTTGACACGGCACAGTAGAGGTAACTCAGAAGCACAGTGACAACAATTATGCTATTTTGCTGCAATTTTTGCCCATGCTACAGAGTAGTTTGAGAGAAGCATCCAGCTATCTGGGGACTAGGATTCAAAGTTGGAGCAGAATTCCCCTGTTCAAACTTCACAGGGGACTCCTGGCAAAAGGTTCAGGGATCCCTCAGAAAATTCTTCCATTAAGTTAATCATTTGTGTCATTAAATCAGACCACAGTACGCAGATCACAAGAAAGAAAAACCCAAGAGCTGGGTTAACAAGAGCAATTTTGAGACCAACATTTGTCCATGAATGTGAATTTGGAGAAAGCATGTCCCACTTTCCAAAGCAGAAGCAGAAACCTTTGCAAAGACACTGCCTCCGTTCACTGTAGTGTAAATTGGGATCATTCCACTTTTTGAAATCTGAAGATCTGGTTCAATAACCCTATCCTCCCACCCCCAGTCTGCATCACCTCTTGTTGGTGAACATGGTTTCTGGGCAGCCTGACTGTAAGGTTTGGCTGCAGTGATGTGCAAATACCTACTAGGTCTGCATCTGAAAAAATTACCTTGAAGACTAATTGAGCACACAAAAGACCTACAACAAAAAAGCCTTGCATTGATTAAATGCATAAAAGTTGTGACTTTGGCTTAGAGGGAAGCTAAATTATTTAACATACAATGATACCATCTCAATGAGCTATGGTAATCAAGATAATTACTATAATCCTGATTTCTTAAAAAAAAAATTAACAAGGTTCTTGTTTCTCTTTTAAAAAAAAAGCCAAAAACAGTTCCTAAGCCATTAAAACAGATGTGTTGCCATTCTTTCAGGTCAAGTTAAGAAAACAAAACCCAATAAATTGTATCCTTTTGCTTTGGATTGAGGAGATGGATGGCATCAGAGTTTTAGCTTGCAAGAGTTTCCAGGCCTACTTTTCTGATTAATTATCTCTGCCAAAAACCCAACATGAAGGTGGATTTTTCATTCAGCTGCTGGTCAAGCAGACCTGTACTGTGTGAATGTCACACCCTGTGTAGCGAGGTCAAACTTCACTGCTGTGCAGAGGTACAGTAATATATAGACATCATTTAGCCCTCTGAAATGAGACTTGCACAGGAGGATTTTGCAAAGTGGGGTGTGGAAGCAGTGACCGGGGTGGCTGCATTCCCTGCACCCAGCCTTCCTCCCTGCCCCCCTGCCACTGTCCCAAGAGTTAGGAGAGCTCGAAAACCATTTCTACCCAGCTCCAGCCAGGCTGCTCAGGGGCTGGGCTCAGCCCAGGGGAGTGCTGGCAGTTCCCCATCTCTGCACCTGCCCTTGGGCTGGCGGAGAACAGCCAGGGGGACCAGGCAGGGAGGCAGAACCCACCCATTGCTGTCCTAGCTTGAGCAAGACAGTGGCAGTGGTAGTGGCAGGCAGAGGGGACATGCCTCAGAGCATGGAAAGGAAGGAAGGAATTATTACCTGCTTGAGGGACTTAAAAATGACCCTGACTGCTGTTCCTGTGATGTGGCCAGAAAGGAGGGTGAGGTCGCACTCCTGCAACCCCTCTGGATCCAGCCCTGGACCTGCACAGAAGTTCATTGGGACGTAGGATGCCATTTTCTGGAGCAACTGTTGAATTCTTCCCCTCCCAACACTACAGTCAGTGAGCTGGATGGCTGCAGGTGGGTTTCTCACAGTCTACGGCAAGGCTGTCTAATGGGTGGCCAGCAAGCTACCCACAGCTCATGAGGGCTTAGCATACAACCCTTGGGCTCCCCCCGTGTGCATGTGGGGTGTGTAGCCTGGGTGGCCCATGGTCCCTACTAATGCTGCTGCCGCGATGTATAGTCATGGGACTGTGGCTCCCAGCCACTTTGAAATTGGATAGCCCTGGTCTAGGAGAAAGGCCTCCCCTTCTACAAGGGCTTTGGAGCAGATGTGCTCTCCTTTGGAGAAGGCTCCTATCCCCTTGCTCTCTGGGGAGACATGGCCAATAGATCCCATGGCTTGGCCCTCTTCCACCTCCCCCATGTCAGTAGGAACATACTGGGAGGCCTCAGAGAGGACTATTCCTAGGATGTAAGAAATCCTGTTTCCTATTCTTCATCCCAGGGTAACATCAGCTCAGTTGATTCAGGCCCATGGAAGCTGTGACCTAACAGCCCAGATTTACAACATTTAGGGAGAAGAAGAGATACCAGAAAATGACTTGCAAAAAGAAAAAACAGAAGCAGTTGTGAGTGGCTGAAGATTGCCTTGGTCCTACTGAGCTATGCTGTTTCCTGCCATTTATTTATCTTTGGAAAACACGGGCAAGATATAGATTCCTAGTGGCTTTAACTGGATTATGATACATTCAGGGTATGGACAAATAATCAAATTAAACTGAATTAACGGGGGGTAGAGACTCACTGAGGAAAAGCTGATGCATGGTGATTGCTGTTGTGTCTGAAATTACCCTGGACTAAGTGAAAGCTAAACAGAACAACACAGCATTATATGCAGGATACAGGAGGTGACTGTAATGCTCTACTGAGTGCTGGTTAAACCTCAGCTAGAGTATTGTATCAGGATTTGTATGCAATATGAATTGCATGTCAAGAAGTAGGAGAAGGTCCAAAGGTGAATGATAAAGACGATAAAGGGTTGGAAGAAAGCAGGTGTGAGGAAAGGCTGATGGAACTAGGTGTGGGTAGTTTGGAAGAAAGGATATGATATAGCAGTTTTCAAATGTTTGAAAAGAGATGCCTTAAAGATGAAGAAATGCTGTTCTCCCCTGCCAGAGAGAGCAGGATAGCAATGGGGTTAAACAGCAGCAAAACTTATTTAGAGCAAGTAAAACTTCTTAGCTGCCAGAACAGCAGGACAATATTAAGAAGCTGCCTAGGCGAAGTGCAGAATCTCCTTCGCTGGAGGTCTGCAAAAGGAGGCTGGGTTGGATCTGTCTGGGGTTGTACAGAAATGCCGAATCTTGCATCTGTGTGAAGTGTTGCACTAGACGACCCTTGAAGTTCCTCCCACTCCGGGATTCTGTGACTCGATTTAAACGTGCCCTGAGAGAAGTACTCTTGAGGCACTAACACACACCTCTCATTTCGCTTAGTTGTTATCCCTGTACTGAGCCCAATACTCTGCATTTGATGAATGAATAGCTTATATTTGGCAATCAAAAGATATCAAGAAACAAATAAAGAATCCACCATTTCCTTTATTAGTTTATTTAACTGGGTAAGTGCCCTCACTGTTAAAAAATTATGTTATATTCTGGTTTGAATTTATCTGGTTTTAGCTTCTAGCTTTGGCTTGGTCTTTTTTATGCCCTTGTACATTACATTAAAAAACCTTTCAGTACCAGGTGTTTTTGGCCCACGAAAGCACCTGCATGCTGTAATCAAGGTGCTTCTCAGCTTTCCCTTTGATAAACTAAACCGAGATCTTTAAGTCTCTCACTGTAAAGCGTTTTCTCCAGCCCTTGAATAATGGTTGTGGCTCTTTTCTTTATCCTCTCCAATTTTTCAAATTTCTTTCTAAAATTTAAACAAGAAAACTGGCAGCATTGTAGTGTCCATCTCACCGCTGCCATATAAGCTAGCAAAATCACCCCTTATCCCACTCATTGCTACCTTTTCCATATAACCAAATTAGCCCTTTTGGATACGGCTAATTTGGGAGCTCAGGTTGAGTTGATTGTCTCTTACTATCCCCAGACCTTTTTCAGCCTTACAGTGTTAGCAGGATACGGTGCCCCATCCTGTGGCAGTGGTCTGCATTCCTTGCTCCCACACGTACAATTTTCTGCCATTTTGTTGGAATGGGGCTAGCTAACCAGGCAATCCAGATCTTGCCAGATGACTTCCCATTATTTACCACTCTACCCATCTTAATTGCTGCCTGTGAATTTTCTCAGCCATGGTTTTATATTGACATCTCGATCACTGATGTGAGTTTTGAACAAAATCAGGCGAAGATCCAATCCTAGTAGAATCACAATAGAAATGCTCCTCTATGATGTGGATTTCAAATGAATGAATACTGCTGGAGATCTGTCAGTTAGCAAGTTCTTAATCCCTTTAACATCTGCTTGCTAACGAATTGCTCTGACCTACCTAAATCCAGAGTCCCATTTCTCTTTTCCAGACACTACACAATACTTCCTTATGTGGAACTCTGGAGGGTTTATAGCTATCATATGGCTCCACTGAAATGAATGGAGGCACAGAGCAGACAAGTTTCATAAATTTTCCATCTTACTGGGTGGCAAGAAATAACTAACTACTGTTATAAGTATACCCACAAAATAACTTGTATTTTTCCTCTTCCTTGTGGTTTACCTCTATATTTTTATTCATAGATTAGATGCAAGAGCTAATTTTGGAGATAAATGTGATTGTTAAGTGCTTAGCGTGTTTCATTTTCCATTGTTACATCTGTTGTCAAGTTTTCTATCACACCTAATATGGTGCAAAATTCTCTTCTTACTCTAGCCATTCTACAACGAGTACCTTTTGTCCAATGAATTTTATTCCTTAAGGATCAAACAGATCACTGAATACAACACAAGGCCCATGGCATATCATTCTAATGGTACTTACTCATAAAATGTTGTCCATCCATTTTCATTGCTCTTGGTGGCAAGAAGACCAGAGTTGCCATGGTACGTCATCATGGCCACTTCATGCCCTTGCATTGTCACACTCTTGAGTGCGCTGTTGGTGCCAATTGTCACCCAGTAGACCTGGCCATCTGGCACCACTAGCCAGAGTGGCATTCCAGTGGAATCCCTCCGAATATTGACTAAGTTACCGTTGTTATCAGTGATCAGGGTTATGTCTCCATCTCCCGAGTAGGTGAAATTGTAGAGGTAATCCCCTGTGGTCAGGCTCTGGGTATAAAGGTGTTTACCATTGGTGTCAAACAAGTAGAGCTCCTGGTCTATAGGGGAGGACAGCTCATATAGGTTCTGTGTGTTGAGGAATGGCTTGTTCTTCCGAATGAAGCGGATTCGGATATTTCCAAGATCGGCAACATACAACTCCCCGTCTGCGCACACTGCCAGGGAGGAAGGAGCATTGAGCTTGGCATCTTTTGCATACCCATCATCCCCAGAGAAGCAGTCACAATTGGCATCATTCTTGCAGTCGCAGCTGCTTGGCGCACCAGCAACAAGAGAGATCTCTCCGTTGGTGGTGACCTGCCTGATGCGGTTGATCTTCTTCTCATCTGTCTCAGCGATGTACAGGACCCCGTTATGAGAAACAGTCAAAGCTGTAGCAGATTCTAAGGTGGCATGGATCGCCACTTTGCTGAGGAGGAAGTGGTCAATGCCTGGGACCTGACAGTGCATAGGCCTTCCTGCCACAATGCGCACTTGGTGATTCTCAGAGATCTGCAACACGACATTATTGTCGAGGACATACAGGGAATTATCCATCGGGTTGACTGCCAGGTCTGTGGGCCACTCTAGACGAACCTAACAACATGACAGTGAAAAAGAAATGGTGAAAAACATTGTTCTTTCTATTTGATTCCTACAGTCACCCTTAATAATCAAACTTCTAAAAGCCCCCATCCATACATCTATCCATCTGCCCACTCCTTTCTCCCTCCCTCCCCAAATCATTGTGCTATCCAGGTATGTGGTATGTTTGGCATGGGGTAACAGAGAAGTAAGCGGTGGAATACTGAAAAAGGGATAAAGGAATAACTTCTTATTAATTTACACTGTATTGGGAGCCATAATATCAAATAATAATAAGATAGCCCCCATTCTAGAGAGCACAGGATAGATGTTCCAGAAGTGATTAAAGTGTATGTGCATACCGCATGGCTTGTGTACAACTGCTTGTGCCATTAACTATACTACTGCCTTGCAACGACAAATTCTGTGTACATGAACTAGGAACATTTTTTTGAAAACTTAGTTCAGGGTCTCATTCCTGTGAACATACATAAAC